>NC_080082.1:2837440-3177440 GCF_949987535.1 Balaenoptera acutorostrata | reverse complement strand
AAAATGCGGCTGAGAGAGAGAGGGGTGGGGAGAGAGAGAAAGACAGAAACTGAGACAGACAAACCAAGTAGCATTTTGAACCCACAGAGAGGAAAAACATCATGGAGTCAACGTGATAATGTATCTAGTGGAGAGGGGTTTACAAGTGATAGAGATTTGTACAGATGGGTCTCAGCTATGGATGATTTCTATGCCCAGAGAGCTTGTTCCCTTTGGGAACTTTCATAGCTAGAGTCTCAGGCAGGAAGCGTAATAATTCAGAGGTGCTGGCATCAGCCTGCTGGGATTCAAATCCCTTTCCCTCTGCTGGCTGAGTCATCTTGGAAAAGTTACTCCGCTTTTCTGGGCCTCAGCTTCCTCATCTGGGAAGGATGCTGATTCCTACTCCCTGGGTTTAAGGGGAGGGTTCTGTGAGCTAAAACATACAGCGTGTTTAGAAGACCATCTGGCATCTAGTAGGTACTCCTTAACTCTTGTCTCTTGCTATAAATCACACACCTCCCTATCTTTGCCTTTAGCTTTTAACAAATTGAATTGGAAAGAAGCAAACAATGCAAGGTTAAGTTTTTCATCCTCGGAGGAAAATGTCATCTCTCCCCACAGCTACACTGCTCTCTGCATCCTCTGCAAAAATCCGGGGAAATGAATCAGCCTGCAGCCTTTTGCTCTAATTCTTTGATTACTACATGATTGCAGCATCCACTCAGTCCGGGGCTCAAAATCGAAAGAAAACAAAAATTCTTGAGTCATTTCCAGATACTGAATCTGACACCACTATTCCTCTCTCAGTTTTGGCAAAACCTACTAAATGAGTGACCAAGAAGGGTAAACAAGTTTAGGTAAACACTCTATATACTGATTCATGATTTAAGTACATCAGTTAACATTTTGATTCATTTACCACAGTGTTTTAATGTCATTAAGAATGTAACTTCTTAGGAAAACTAAGAAAGTCTGTTTTTAGCCCAGACATGCAATTAAGGGAATTAGTAACGTGATACATCATCCTCAGGAACTCCGATATAGTAAGAAATCTTGTGCAACCCTTTATAAAGACGTTCTTACAACCCACGCCAGAGTTCACCCAGCTTTAATCTGAGGGCAGCAGGGAGGGGAAAAAGGAAAAAAAAAGAAAAAAAAGGAAATCGCTGCCCCAGCACTGAGCAGCAGTAAGAAGGGATTTGCAATCGTGTGCAGATACTAAATAGTCATAAAATAGGGGTCCTTTCTGGGGAATTAAGTTGTTTTCCTGTCTGGATCACAATCACTCCCAAGCATCCACTCCAGCTTTGCAAGGAGTCATGTGTGTGAGACTGGAGAGTGTTTTCTGAGGCTGCAACTGGGAAAAAAAGAGAAGAGATCTTGGTTTTCTTTTAGAGATCCTGACAGAGAATTCCATCTCTGACAAACTTTGGGGTTTAGCTAATTTCTGGGAGCTTGAGACCCGCTAGGGCGGGGTCTCTCCGCGCGGGCACTGTGCACACCTGGGGCGGGGTCGCTTTTCGAGGTGTGGCCGTGCTGTGCGTTGTAGGGTGTGGGCAGCGTCCCGGGCCTCCACCCACTGGACACAGCAGCACCCCCATTCCCTGGTCGAGAGCACTGATTCCGGAGGCCACCGTTTGGGTCCAACCGAGTGAGGATGGACCAACTGTTCGACCGTCCTGACTTTAGTCATTCACCCACAAAATGAGGGCATCACCCACAGTCCTCCCTGCGGTTCTCCCTCAGGAGAATCAAACACAATAATGTAGGCAGAACTCCCAGCTCCGTGCCCCACACATGGTCGGGGTCAAGTCTATTTAGCTATTGCAGCTGTTGTGAGGCTGCAAGTGGTGGGTGTTGCTAGTTGGGGGGAGGGGAAGGGGAGAAGGAAGTGGACCTGATCCCAGGGGCTGGTTGAGTCTGAGGCTGGCTCAGCTGCGGACCTTGCTGAAGGTGGTCCCTCTCACCCTCTTCCTTCAGAGCCCAGGATTCCCCAACCCACCACCCATTGCCTGCCTGGCTCTGTCCCCCTTAAAGCCTCCCCTGGGTCCTCCAGCCCCACATCCTTCCTCCCTCCGAATCCCAAGTGGTGAGAGCCTATTGCACAATTGCACATTGCCTTCTGTCTCCCCCTCCCCTGTTCTTATTGGCATGGTACCTCAGAGCCTGGCCAGAGCAGACACTGGCCTCACGAGGCAGCTGAGGGACTGACCCTGACCCTGGGGACCTAGAACCATGCTGAACACACAGGGTAGATGCCCAGTCAATGTTGAAAATAAGAGGTTGTAGGAAGGAGAGGCTGGGTCTGTGCCTCTGGGTGGTCTGTCTACTTCTTTCCAGAAAGAAAATGTGAGAAAGACAGGAATTGTTTGGATTTTATGTGAACACAGCAGAGATTACCTTCCTGGAGGGTGAAGGTCATCCAGCCCACCTACCCAGCCACTCACCCATCTATTCATCCATCCATCCATTCTCCTGTCCATCCATCCACCCACCCACTCACTCATCTATTCATCCATCCAGCCATCCAGGCACCCACCCATCCATCCATCCATTGACTTGTCCATCCAACCATCCATCCATCCATCCATCCATCCACCCACCCATCCATCCATCCATTGACTTGTCCATCCAACCATCCATCCAGCCACCCATCCATCCATCCATCCATCCATTCTCCTGTCCATCCATCCACCCACCCATCCTCCTGTCCATCCATCCACCCACCCACTCACCCATCTATTCATCCATCCATCCATCCACCCATCCTCCTGTCCATCCATCCACCCAGCCACTCACCCATCTATTCATCAATCCATCCAGCCATGCACCCATGCATCTGTTCCTCCAAAGTGTATTCCTACCAGGTGCTAAGCACTGCTTGGTCTAGGCTTTGAGGGTACAGAAGTATTTTAGCACCAATTATTTCAGAACAAAGCCTGACCCAGAGGAGATACCATGGATGACTGTTGAATGAATGAATAACTGTTTGAATGAATGAGTGAATGGATGGGTGAAGCAACAGATGGCATCATGTTGATTAGTTTTAGGAATCCCAACCAATAGTTGCCTCTGGCCTCTGATGCCTCTGATATCTCAGGCCTTTGGCTCTGCCTGCAGGTCCCAGGCTCCCCAAAGCAGAGGGTCAGCAGTGGGGGTGGTGGGTGGAGAGACCTCTTCCCAGGCAAGCAGAGCTCTTTCTAGGGGTGTGTGGGGCTGGTCAGGGACTGGGGACCACACTCTTTCTACGCTCATGGGCCCTTCCCGAGAGGATTCCACATCCACACTGAATTGCTTCGTCCTTGCCAGCTGATTATCAACCTACAACCCAGGGCTTTGGGGAGCTGGAGCACCCATTGCGGCCAGCTCCATTCCTTCCCTAGTGAGCTCAAAATCTCCCTCCTTTTCTCGGAAAGCCCATCATCAAAGGAAACAGTAAGAAAAGCTGACCACACTGTAATACTGGCTAACAAAGACACACAGCTCACTTGACATCCTGGGGAAAGGTGAGGTGGCGTATTGACCTATCCTCTGGCCTGTGGCCTTGTGAGCACATTGAAAGGCGAAGTGAGTCTATTGAAAGGGATGATTATCAACATCACTTTGTGTATGTCACGTCAGATGACCGGTTGGAATGGGGTGAGCCTGGGAATGGCCTAATTAGGACAAGCAGTGTCCCCACCTGACCCCCAAATGTGGCAAGGATGGCGAAGGGGTGGGCTAACCAAGGCATTTCCAAGTGGGGCAGGGTCCTCCTAACAGCAGGTGGCTCCGCCTCCAGCCACGCTCCATCACCACTCCTTGAAAAAGCTGAGGAGCCCAGATGCTCAGCTCTTTCATCTAATAGCTGCAGGCAGGCTCTGGGGAGGGAGGTGAGACCCTCCAGAACTGCGTCTGCCCAACAATCACGGGGCAGTTGGGCACTCGTTCTGGTCCAGCACCACGTAAGCACTTTGCAAGGGTTGGCTCACCACTCTCCATGAGATCCCAGGGCCGGGTATTCTCACGTTGCCATTTTGTTCACGAAGCTGCTGAGGCTTAGCAAAATTCAAGCAACCTAACCGATCACACAGCAGGGCTGGGACTGGACCCCAGTGTGACACCGCCAGAGGAGCCGTGTTGGGAGGGGGTGGGAGCCAGTGCCTTGGGACTGGGGCTGATCAACTCCCAAAGGGCTGCAGCTCCCCTAGTCTGAGACGGCGGGCCAGCCGCCCATTCTGCAGATGGACAGCCTGGGGCACGTGCGGGCAGGGGAGCTCGGCCAGATCTCCATGCGCTGCACTTTCAGTGAGCAGCCTGCCACGGCGGGATCAGCAAGGTTATCCAGGGATGGCCCAGAAGGCTGGCTGAGAGAACATCTTTCCTCAAAGAGGAGGCAGGAGGGTAGGGAAGACGAGTCTTGGGAGTTCTGTCATCTTATAGGGCGTCTGTGGTACATTTACGATGATCTGAACTGGGGTCCACCACTGGGGCACCCTAGCCCTTAGCCCTTTGAGAAGGTGCCCCAGCATCCGTGGTAGAGCAGAATGCAGACCTTCTGAGCTACGGCAGGAAGACCAATCTCGCTCATGAAAGGAAGCCCTGTGCCTAACGTCAAAAAACAGAAACGCCTTTAAAGGGCGAGGGAAAAGGACTTCTTCAATCTAGTAGTTTCTTTTTTTCTTTCGATTGTTGTCTTTTCTTTTCATGTCCCCAAATATCAACCCTGGGATGGAAGATCACTTCAAATCTCATTTTATAATATGGAATTTTTTTCTTTTTGTTTCCTAGCAGAGACCAATTTTGGATAAATAACTTGGGACCGCAGAAACATGACACCAAAGCACCAGCGCTGGGTGGCAAATTTCTCCGTGACCACAAATATCCTTTCTCCTCAAGGACCAGATTGGAAGCATTTGGGTTGTTTGTGCATCCCATCCTCAATCAGGCGGAGGCGGGGCCGCCCAGTAGCAGCAACATGTCCGGTTCTAGATTCTTCCTTCGGTGCCGGTGCCGTCCGCCTGTCACCAGATGCACTGTCCTCTTAGTTCTGCTTTTGCAAAGTGCCAACAGGTTCTTTAGTCCTGGGTGTGAGATTCTCCTTGCGTGGAGGAGGAGGAGGGGCCTAGCTCACTGCTCATGCTCGCCAATATCCCAGGATCCCATCTGAGCACCCTGGCTCTGTGGGTGGTGAGGACAGATGGGCGATGAACGAGGGCCCCTGGTCTCCATTGTTTAGTCCCCAGTTTACCCTGGCATCCGTAGCCTTTGATGCCTGCCCTGTCGGAATTTGGATCCGCTTTGGAAGTAAAAGGGGACCACGCTGCTCAACTCCAGGGACACCCTACCCCCACCATTAGCAGAGCAGTGCAGAGGGCAAAGGAATAAAGAAACCAAAAGGGGAAGCTGACATATATGCCTTAGCCTCTGATCCTTTTCATTTTCTCAACACCATACTATAAAAAATCACAAACATACAGAAAAGTTATCCATAGTGCATACCCACACATTCCTCACTGAGAGTCTGTAATTGTCAACATTCTGTGATTCTTGCTTTGTCACCTTCCTTCCTCTCTTCCCTCCTTCCATCCATCTATCTATCCCTCTTCCCATCCATCCATCCATCCATCCATCCATCCATCCATCCATGCATCCACCCTTCCAGCCAGCCATCTAATTCCTTTTAATAGACTACTTTTTAGAAGTTTTAGATTTACAGAAAAATTACAAAGAGTACAGAGTTCCTATATACCCCACACCCAGTTTACCCTATTGTTAACATCTTATGTTAGTTTACCATATTTACTACAATTAATGAACCACTATTGATAGGTTATTACTACATTATTATTAACTAAAGTCCATACTTTATTCAGACTTTCTTCGTTTTCATGTGATGTCCTCTTTCTGCTCCAGGAGCCCATCCAGGGTCCCACATGCTAATCATCACATCTCCTTAGACTCCTCTTGGCTGGGACAGTTTCTTGAACTCTCCATGTTTTTGGTGACCTTGACAATTTTGAGGAATATTGGTCGGGTATTTTGTAGAAGGTCCCTCTCTTGGGATTTGCCTGGTGTTTGCTTGTGGTTAGACTGGGATCCACATTTTGTTTGAATGAATGTCGTAATCAGTTTATGAGCCCATTTTGTCAAGTGGGGATGAAGAAAATGGTCCCACATCTGTATCACGGGTAATGTCGTGTAACAGCGGGGAGGGCTGTAGGTACTGCTGAGTTCAATCCCAGCTCCAGGATTCACAAGGGGACTGTGGGAAAGACACAGTTTCCTTAAGCCTCAGTTTTCTCTTCTGTAAAATGGGCACAAATGGACCCTCACTTAGAAGGTGTGTGAGGGTTCTGTGCAACTCATAGAGAGCCCTCACCTAAGACTGGCTATTGTTCTTGATGCCACCAACGTCCAGTGTAGATGATACTTATGATAAAACCTGAAGAGGTTTTTGTGGTCCCCTTCAACAGTGGGATGGTTGGAATAGACGTGACCCAGCCCACCCCCAAATGGTGGGGCTGGGGACACAGGCGGTAGCTCTTGAGGATGGACTCAGGCCTGGGTCTGACTAGCAGAGCCACTGGCCCACCAAAGGCTGGCCTGATGGATGTCCAGCCTCTCCCGGAAGCATCCTTCTCTCTCCTCTCAGCCCCACGTCTCCAGCCAGGAGCTCTTTAATCCCTGGGTTGCTTTTCTGGCAGGCAAACGTTTTCCTAACATTGAAGGGAGGAACATAGTTAATCCTTGGGCCTATTTTATTATTGCTGCAAATATTTCTTTTTTATTGGCATGAAAGGAGATAAGCCAGGTGGAGGAAGAGCCAGGGCCGCCCGGGGAAGAGCATCCTTCCCGGCCCCATGGGAATCCCAGGCATGCGGCATGCATTTCCCAACTGCAGCAAGCAGGCTCCCAGGGAGGCCCCACACCGTCTTCTGGCCCAAGGTTGATTGCTATAAAACCAGAGTTAGGCAGCCCGAGACCACGCGGGGCTGTCCAGCAGTTTCTGGGCTGGAGCGGATGTCCTTCTGGAAACTTCTCTGCACGCAGGAGGCCCGTGACGCTGTTGCTGGACACATGTGACATCTCATTTGTGAGCTGACTTCGGTTTCCAGAGATGGAGAGAGCCAAAACCACGTCTCTGCAGCGGAAATCTGACCTTGACAAGGAGGACACACGCGGACTCGTGTTACCCAGTCCTGAGATCAGGGTGGAATTCTTAGTAGATAATAGATCCTGGAATGTCAGAGCCGAAAGGAGGCTTCCAGGCCACCTCGTAACAGCCGCTGACATTTATGGCATTCTTACTGCGGGACTGGCTCGGGGCAAAGCGCGGCGGAGCCTTATCTCTACAAATCCTCCCGTTCTCTCTGTGAGCTTTATCATCCCCATTTTATAGATGAGGAAACTGAGACCTGAACATCAAGTCACTCATCCAAGACCCCACAACCAGAAAGCTGTGGGGCCCCGATTCAGCCCCGGGTCCTTCGGGCTCCAGAACCTGCTTCGTCACCTTGGCACCCCACAGCTGCCTCGTGCAGAGCTCCTTAGCCTGAAGTGTGGGCTTCAGGCGGGTCGGAAGCCCCCAGAATTTGCATGCAAAACGTCTTGCATTTTGCTGGGTGAGCATCCATGGGGATTCCGAGGGCTTCATGCTCTCTCAAAGATGAACACTTTTTGTACCCCTTATTTTTCAGAGAAAGAAGCAGAGAGGCAGGCCGGTTGCCATGGCTACCCAGCAAGTGTGATGCAGGCCTGGCCTCGGTCCTCCACAGAGAGCCCACTGCTTTTCCTAATACCATTTGTGGGTGAATATGTTTGCAGATAATTTTTATAGACTTTCTTATTCTTTGTGAAACACACACAGAAAAGTGTCAGGCACACGTGCAGAGCTCAATGTATTAGGGGCAGTGAACACACCTGTGTGATCCCCACCCTCATCAAGAAGGAAACCGGTACCAGCATCCCAGAGGCCCTTCCCCGGCTGGACCGCCACTTCTCCACAGGCAGCTGCTGCCCTGGCCCCTGGCGTCCTGGGGCATTTCCACCTGCGTGGAGCCCCATGTGGACGCACGCGGCGCACGCTGTCGCCACAAGGTGACACCAGCCTGCTGCCTGGCGCTGGTCCGTCTCCAGGGCCGCGTGATGCCCTGCTGCACACGTCCACCAGCGCTCGGGTGCCCTTGCCCCTGCTCAGGGGCCGTGGGTGGTTTCCAATTCAGGGCTGCAGGAATGGGGTTCGTCTCCCCGTGGTGTGTGCCCCTAGAGCTGGGGGTGCTGGGTCACCCGGCAGGCACGAGGTCCGGCGCTGGGGACGCTGAGCCGATTTCCACCGGGGACGCTCCCACTCCCAAGAGCAGCTGCTCCCGCTGGTGGGCGAGGGTCTAACCCATATCTTAAAATGTAGATAGAAACTTGCCGGCTCTTTCCTTTTCTCCCTTGTTTAATGCGCTTTTGTGAGTCACTCTCATTTCCCGACCCTATGACACACTCTCAAAGCCAGAGGCTGGATTCAGGCTGACGCCGCCAGCCCCAGGACCAAGATGACGGGTGGCCTGTGGGCCTCGGTCCTCAAGGGGGTGTCCAGGGGAGACGGGTCACGGCTGAGGAGTAGCCCAGGAACTGAGCCTCCCTCCTCTCTCTCGGAGGCTGCGTGTGGGAGTCTTGGGGGACAACTGTGAGCCAATTTTGAGCAATAGAATTTTGGGTGGGAGGCGTCATTACCAAGCCTGCCTGCCGGGACAATTTGGTTTTGATGAGCCCCGGACGGACGGGGCTGCTGACAGCTCAAAGCCCTTTACACCGCGCACTTCCATCTGTAAGGACTGAGTTCCCAGGGCCGACAGCACCGCTGGCTGAGTCCCACCGCTGCCCACAGCTGCCTTCCAGCTGGTGCCCCCACAGGGGAGTGGGAGCTTGGTGGTGGCCTTGGTGGCCGGTACCTGCCCTACGCTGGGAATCTGATCAGATCCCGACCTTACACGTGATCCCTACAGCCTCACGTCCATTAAGAACACAAAGATGGCTTTGCTTTAGGCACAAGTCTCTCCCTGGGTGGCCTGGGAATCCTGGTGTGCAGACCCCTCCCCCCAGGCCACCCACAGCTGGCTGAGGATGGTACCTGGCTGCAGTGACTCAGACACCGCCAGCCAGCCGGGGGCTCCACCCTGCGTTCCCCAGCCCCTGCGTTCCCGCCGGCGGCCCCCAGACGCTGAGGCTGTCTCCATCCCCCCACCTCCCACTCCCCACCAGATGGCAGGGAAAAAAATGCCTCTGGACCGAACCAGAGGTTCTCTTCCACCCGCCCCCAAACCAGACCCTCATTCCATACTTTAGGACTTAGTAAGTTATTTCCCTCCCTCTCGGCTGCCCTGTGTGGGTCTGAACTCCAAGAATGCATGGCTCTTATTACTCAGGCCGCCTCCTGCTTGCCCTCTGCACCCTGCCTTTGGGACGTGCAGGCCGAACCTAAGCTGCAGTTGTCAGAAGCCTTGCCCAAAAGGCTATGCAGAGATGCTTCCCGCTGCCCCTTTGCTGCAGATGAAGCGCTCTTGGTGTTTTCAAATTCTACAGGGTGTGGATTTCTCTGTTGTTGCTACTTTGTCCCCCTCTCTGTCTCCTCTGCTGCCCTAGTTTGTCCGTGTCGCTCCACCGTGCCACCTCCCTCTCCCCAAGGCTCTTCTGCCACACACACGCGCGCACACACACACCCCAATCCATGTGCAGGAAGTTCCCATCGGCAACAGAACTCGGGCTGTGCAACTCCTGGTAAGAACACAGGCATACCGTGGATGCAATTCAATTGGCTCTAACTTCAGAGAGAGAGAGAGAGAGAGAGAGAGAGAGAGAGAGAGAGAGAGAGAGAGAGAGTGTGTGTGTGTGAAGAGGTCCCAGAGTTTGTTTCATTTGCCTAAGATTATGAACAAACACACTCATGGATATAGCCACCCACACATACTGCATAAGGGAATGTATATTCACACATGTATTTATATGTAGAATACCTATTTAACTGATGACCCCAGTCGGGACACCTCTGAGAGTGAAAGAGTGCCGTTAATAACGGTGCCAGGACCCGGGTGTAACCTGGGCTGTCCCCTCCCGCCTGTGTGTGGCAGGTGGCGGTGTGCGGGGGACACAGCCCCATCCAGCTCGGCTTTGCCTGTGCCGGGCTGGGGCAGGGGCAGGCTGAGTGTCTCCGCTCACCGCTTCAGCGAAGCCCCACTTCTCAGCAGCCTGCGGGAAGGTGGGCTTGTGAGCTAACGGAGCAGGGCATTCACCTAACTGTCAGCGTTTCCTGGCACAGTGCAGAAATATTTCAGATTGCATCTATGACACCAGAAATCCAAATCAAAGACATCAAAATTGTCAGCCACAAGACACATTTTCTGCCTGATGTGGATTTTTTTTTTTTGAAAGCCCTCAAGTGGACACATCAGAATGGTCCCCGGAATCTCTCCCTCTTCATCGAATGTGCTGGCTTCAGACAACGTGGTGCGGGGGCAGTTATCTGCAGAGTTGCAACCGGCCGGCCGTTCAGCGGGATGGGGACCTGGAGAGCCGGCCCGTCCCTCCCTGGTCTCGGGGGAAGCAGTCTGCTGGGCTCCAGCGTGTGGCTGGGACAGTGAATCCGCCCCCAGTTATTGCGGCAGCCGTCCTTACGGCCAGACAGCCTGCTTCAGCCCACTCTGGGGGTCGCTTGAAATGACTGCTGTTCCGTGGGGGAGTGAAAGTGCTCTCCCACGTTTGTCACCCGTCTTGAATGATGTGACGAAGGCGAGCTGCCTGTTGTTTACTGTTCCCCGTTAACGCTGTTACTTAATGAACCGATTCCCCCACTGCCAAAGTAGGGGATGTTTATTCATAAGACCCGGCATGAGGAGGTATTCACCAATCCTTTAAAATTAGTTATTACAAAAAAAAAAATAAAATAAAAATTAGTTATTACGCTTGAGCTACTGGTGAACTCTCTTCATTCATTTTGGTTTGTGCTATGTTGTCATCTGCCGTAAAGCTAAGAACGTAGATTTCGGCGGGTATGATCTGCTGCAAGAAACTGGTACCCACTTTGGACATTTAATGTGCATAAATATACACGTAGATGAACTATTTCTTGAGTGGCATTTACATGAAAGTTAAGTTTTCAGAACGACTTTGCTGATCAAAAGTTTGCTTTTAGAATGACCGTTTTTGTGAATTGAACTTTCCCTTTAATAGTTATCAGTGAAAGCAAAAACCAGGCGGAGGGAATGAAAAGAGACTTGAATGAGGAAGGATGGGCTTCTCTGCACCGGCAGTTACTTCAGAATCTGCAGCAGAGAAGCAGAGAGAGAGGAAAGCCCTTCGTGCAGCGTGAAAATGCTCGCCCTCTTCTGACAAACACACTCCAAACGAGCGCTCGAGAGAAATCAGCGGCTGCCTGTTATTTATGGGAAAAAGTGCCCTTGATTTCTTTCTGAATCTTTTAGGAGAAATTGAGCATGGAGACAAAAATATTTCAGTTAGCTTTAAACGGTACATTCTCCACAGAAGAAACAAGACATGTCTTTATATAAGAAAGATAGATGATATTCTATAAAAACGCAAACATGAGTTTCTTACCTTGGCAAACAAGTTTTAATTGTGTTTCACTATGAGAACTATGAAGTCTTTGGAAACTTTACGGAGGTACCTTTTTTTATTCTCCCGAAGCTTTCCTTTTCGTTTCATTTAGCTATTTCATCAGGGTGTGTGTATGTGTGTGTGTGTATAGGAGAGAGACAGAGAGAGATTTAAGAACTTTAGAACTGAAGGTTGAGAAACACCAGATGAATTGTCCCAAATCTTTGTAGCTTCTATTTCCTTGAAAATACCCCCAGAAAATGTTTTCTTCCTTTTTTTTGCAGGATGCAGGGTTCTCTCCAGCTTGCCCACAAATCCTGAAATTCCTTTGTTTAAAACAGAACAAAACAAAACAAAACTTGTGCCTTTTCTCAGAATGACAAACCAGACATGCAGAATCTGAAATCCCCAGAACACAACCCGGACCGTAAACCTTCTGACTCAACAAGCAGGTTTTATGGAGACCCCAGTAAACGCAAAGGATGGCAATAAATAAACAGCCAACGGGCTCTCCCATACAGCCGTGTCTTCGGGACCTCAAACATCTGAAGGCAAAGGAAGGACCCCGCGTCTGGCGCAGTTCGGGGAACGTGTGGACAAATCATCCCAATAGCTGAGCCGCCCGATTCCTTGCAAGTCATCCAGATGGAGTGAAGCTGATAGGTATAGATAGTACGCCCATCCCAAAGCACTTTTCCAAACTGCCACCTCAAACAGGTATGTAAATATTTGGAAGAAACAACAGAAGGAATAAATGCAATCAAGCAACTAGCAAAAATGGCAACTAGTGATGTTAAAAGGATGTCGATACTGAGGATGTTAAAAGGCAGAGGGAGAGGAATTTAGCTTTTTGGAGCTGCATGATACGCTGATGTGAACTTAATACTTTCATAGAAAACACAACTTGCATCCCATTGCTGACTGGGGGCAGTCCCCACGTGGAATGGCGAATCCTGAGGGTCTTTTTCCAACCGGCTCATTTCCACTCCCTGTGACACTGGACAAGTCACTTGACCTCATCCAGCTTTCAATTCTGCGTCTAAAAATGGAGATAATCATCTTTCTGCCTACTCTCTGGGGACGTCTGAGCATGAGATGAGAAAAAAGGGGGAAAGAGGAAAGGCACTCTGTATGACATTTAGTGGGAGTGTTTTGCAGGATCTCTAAAACTGAAAAGGAAAGGCAATTCTGTCCTCTCCCCAGGTCACTCCCAGGACAGGCCTGGCTTCCTTGGAGCTCGGGTGACCCACAGTCTCGGCCATCGGCTCCCTTCCGATGGGAGCTTGCTTGGGAAGCTGTTTTCCTCCCTCTGACAGGAAGCAGCTTCCTTCTGGAAGGGTCCTGACATCACTCTCGGTATTCCAGAAATTCCCTGGCATGTCCGGAGGGGCCATTCCGTGGGCATGGGAGCGCATTGAACTAATCGACCCTCACAACCTTCCCCGAGGTGCCCTGGCCCCCAGACTCTCCCACAGGCCTGTGAACAGACGCTTGCACGCACACACACCTTTTCCCCATCTTGCACAGACAGCAAACCACCCCAGGCATCTCCCATTTGATCCGGGGCCGTCTCTGGCCACCCTCGCCAGCAGCCCCGAAGCAGGAGGAAGCCCGGCATCGGTGAGCCTCAGCCAGGTGTGAGTTCAGCAGCTGTTTGCACAGACGCATGCAGGAGACAGACGGGCTGGCAGAAGACCAGCAGGGCCCTGGGCGGTGCCGTCCCGGGAGCGGCCTCCTCGCCCCTGGGTCTTTGGAAACCGCCTCCTCTTCGGACCTGCCTCTATCCTGGCCCAGCACGCGGCCCCTCCAGGCAGCGGGCAGGCGGGGTTACACACGAGGCTTCACCTGCCCAGTGGTTTCCCGGGCGGCGTTCCACTGTACAGACAAGTGTCCAGGCCCACGTGGTCGGGACCCGCCACACTCCGCCATGGGGCTTGTCACTGTGCACCGAACCCAGTCATTTCACCCGCGCCCCAGGGCAGGGAGATCAGCTCCTGAAGCCCATGGGATTCTTTGATCCAGGAGGCGGTTTGGGGCTCAGTTCCGACTGGCCTTTCAAACACCCTTCGTTGAGTCCTAGGAGGGTCCATTCCTGGGGTGGGGCTGGGAGGGGCCCAGCAGGAAACGCTGGGTTCAGAGGCCACCCCCTCCCCACCCCCCCGCGCTTCTTTTCAGCTGTCCCGTGGCCCAAACTCACTTATCTGGGCCTCAGAAGCCCCCACAGGCAAAATGCAGTTTAAGATACTATGTCCCAGGCTGGACTCTTCTGTCCTGACACTTGTCAAGGGGTGCGATTTTACATCTGTGGGATTATCTGATCCATGCCGGTCTCCCCTGTAGAAGCCAGTTCCCCAAGGTGAGGGGCTGGGCCCGCTGGTCCCCCCGCTGGCACCGAGCCTGGCACAGAGCGTGCGCACGTCTAGAAAGGATTTGGGCCAAGTAGGAGGCATCTTGGCGTGCTGACTGCGGGGTGCCTGCGTGTGTCCGAACCGGAGAAACTGCGTGAGTTACAGAGAGGGGTGAAATATACAAACCTCAATTGTTGGTACTGTTGTTATTACTTGATGAGGCCCCTGCTTCTCCATTCGTAAACCAAAGCCCCTCACCCATGTCTTGTTATTCAAATCCCAGCCCACTCCTTTGTGAACAACACGCCTTCGTAAGCGGGCTTTTCCCATCTTCCCTGGTCCTAGCAAAGCTCCGGGTTCCTGGGGAGGCACATGCCAGCATCTGTCTAATCTCTCAGGGCGCCTGGCAAGACGGACGGCGCCAGGGGGCCCGGGCTGCTCCTGACGCCTCTGCCCTGCAAGCCGGGACGGCGGGTGAAGGCCTGGTGTTGCCACGGTGTTCGTGACTCTCATTTTTCTCGATGAGACCATGATAGTGTCATGAGCCCACAGGGGTCCGCCCTGCCAGGTGTGAACCCTGGACCCCCAGTGCCAAGTAACCAACGGGCGGTGCTAGTCAACCTCTGACTCCTTTTTATAGACGCTCTGATTCCACTGCCTGGCAGGCGGCTTTCTGTCAAGCCACTGGCACCAGCCCTGCGAGATACGGGCCTCCCATCGCCTGGCACAGCCAGGCTGGAAGCTGGGTCTCTCCGTCATCCCGAGGCTCCAGGCAGCCCGGCTGGGAGAGCACAGGAGGGGCCGGAGTCGGGAGCTCGGTGACAGTTATCTTGTCACGGCAAGAGCCACAGACTTCTGGATGGCCCCCGTCCTGAGCGAAGGTGGCTGCTGGACAGGGTTCAGAGGAACCTGCCGAGAGGCGTGCAGCCCAGCCGCAAAATAAATCACTCCCCTGGCCGGCTCCTGGAAGACTGGAAGCCCATGCAGGCGGTCATTAAGGAGTTTATTTGCTCAAGTACAAATGCCCCAAGCATCAGTCCACGGGGTCACCTTAGGCGTGAGCCCCTCGGTGTGGACGGAGCGTTATATCCTGCACAGAGGGGGAGGAGCGGGGGTCCGAGGGACAGAGGGGGAGGCGGCCAGCATGGCCAGGAGGGCGGGACTCCTGATGGCTCCAGCCGTAGCTTGCTCACTGGGCAACTTCAGAACCGTCCACAAGTATT
Source organism: Balaenoptera acutorostrata (assembly GCF_949987535.1). NCBI lineage: Eukaryota > Metazoa > Chordata > Mammalia > Artiodactyla > Balaenopteridae > Balaenoptera > Balaenoptera acutorostrata. The sequence goes on along the minus strand of NC_080082.1, from coordinate 3,162,304 downwards.
AGTTGAGCACCTACCATATGCCAAGGAGCGTCCCGAACACTGGGGCTACGGCGGCCAACAGGACAAGTTTATAGTCTGATTGGGGGTGGGGGACAGGAAATGTACAAATATGTGAAAGCAAGGGACTGTCAGGTCATGGAAAGAGCTGGGGTGGAAAGGAAAGAAGGCAGCGTGGGTGGGTGGAATAGGCAGAAGAGGCCTCTCGGACGAGGGGCCCTGCAAGCCGAGAAGGAGCTGGCTGCGTGGAAACTTGGGGGAGACCATTCCAGAAAGAGGGGCTGGTTGCTGCCAGCAGAGGTGCCTGGGCAACACACAGCAGCCTGAGTGGCTGGAGCTAAGGGAGAAGCAGGAGATGGGCCAGCAGGGCAGGCAGAGGTGGACCACGCGGGAGGCAGGGGGGCGGGGCTTGTGGCTCAGGGAGTTGACCTGATGTTCGTGGGGTCACCCCGCTGAGGGGTGGAGGCCAGGCCGAGGGGGCTCGCGCCGTATTGCGGCACGACACCTTTCCACAGACCTAGAGGCTCACGAACCACCCATGCAGTATCTCGCATCATGGCTAATTTCTTCCAGAAATCCAGAAAATTCTACACATATCTAATGTTTTTTTAAACACAAAACTAGAAGCCCCTCCCCCAAGCAATACAGTTTTGCATTTTTATGGATATGGTACAAGCCTTTTCTCATTGTAAAGTTCTTTCAAAGTTTAAAAAAAGAAGTCCTAGAAAAATATCTAGTGTTATGACAGATGCAAGCGCCGTGGGCTGGAGAAAGGGGGTGGGTGGCATCCGGCACGGCGCCCTGAGTTGTCCCGGGACACGGCAGATCCCGGACGCTGTTACCTCGCCTCGTGGCACCACAGAGACTCCTGCCTCCTGGGCCGACAGTCCCACACCTAAGCACGGGGGCTCCCTCACAAACACCCCAATTTTGAGACATCTCACTAGCATTGCCTACGTGTTGACGTGTGCCCAGCACGGGTCTTGATGCTGGAGACACTAAATCGAGTCCCCTTTCTCCTCGGAGCTCAGGCCCCAGAACCAGCACCTTCTAGAACTTTCTGGTAGCCCGCATGCCAGGTGTTTGCACTTTGGAGCTGATTAATACCTTCGGGGAACCTGACAATATTTTTTCACTTTTCATCTTGATATTCTCACTACCTGTGGGACGGCTAACACAGACTCCTTTAAAGATGACATCTTTGGGGGTGAGGTAAAAGTTCTGGAAATAGTGCGGATGCTTGCATGGCATCGTGAAGGTATTTCATTAGAAATGGTGAAGATCGCAAATTTTTTTTTTTTTTTTAATTTATTTATTTATTTATTTATGGCTGTGTTGGGTCTTCGTTTCTGTGCTAGGGCTTTCTCCAGTTGCGGCAAGTGGGGGCCACTCTTCATCGCGGTGCGCGGGCCTCTCACTGTCGCGGCCTCTCTTGTTGCGGAGCACAGGCTCCAGACGCGCAAGCTCAGTAGTTGTGGCTCACGGGCTTAGTTGCTCTGCAGCATATGGGATCTTCCCAGACCAGGGCTCGAACCCGTGTCCCCTGCATTGGCAGGCAGATTCTTAACCACTGCGCCACCAGGGAAGCCCCGCAAATTTTATATTGTATGTATTAGTTCATAATTTAAAAAAAATTATGGAACGTACCAAAGCTCACTGAATTGTACACTTTACAAGGGTGGATTGTATGGCATCTGAATTTACACCTCAATAAAGCTGTTTAAAAATAAATTAAAATAAGTGAACTTTTAAAAAGACACCTTTGAAAAAAATAAAAGATAAAGTTATCGATCATCATGGATATTTCAAGAATGAATGCTCTTAACTACTAATTTTGGTTTCTTTTTAACCAAGCCTTTGCTCAACAGAAAATCAAAGATACACCAGAGAATGGGCCAAGCGCAGAGCTATGCCAGAGAAACTTCTGGCCAATTGATTCACAGTCAATTTCATCACAACGGACGCACAAGAAGGTTGGACAGGTTCTAGAAATCAACTGGTCTCAGAAGTAACTCAATATCCCACTGGCTCTGCCACACCACACTCCTCTCTCTTTCTTTATATATGATTTTTTATAATCCTGGAGTTCACAAGTGCCTCCGTGAAGGCGAAAATCCCCAGACACTTCATCCAGCGCAGAAATGATCCAGTTTGCCCATGAAACACTCATATCCACACGGGCTGTTGGTTCAACTGCTCAAAGAAATCGAACCTGGATCCCAGCAAAGGAGAAGCGAGCAAAGATCAAAATGTGCGGTGGGTGGGCTCGGCTTTGACACTCATGGCAGGAAGCGGGGCTGGGAGGGGGCCGGGGTCAGTTCCCACAGAAGGAGCCCTGTGGTCTCGGTTTGGTTTCAATTACTTTTAGGAGCAATTTTTCCTCTTCTGTCGGCCTGTGCGAAGGTGGAATTGCCCCGGCGACTGGCATTTCGTGTAATTGGCGCTGATGGTCACCAAACCCACAGGGCTGAGCTCGGCACCCCGAGTGCTGCTGATTGAGGTGAAATTAAACAGCTTGGATGTGACCGCAGACCCCGCTGAAATGTGAGTGCCCCGGATCGGGCTGGACTCAGCTCCAGTGGAATAGAGGCTCCACTGTGCTCCAAATGGAGACCCAATCCAAACCCAGGGCTAGGGGATAGAGGGGGAAGTGGCCGGAAGGACAATGCAGTTACTGAAACCAGAAACTTCTTAGTGAGCAGAGCCGAGCCTGGCATTGTTGCCTGCAAGCAGCTACCTGGGCTCTGGACCCAGGCATCGGGTAAAGAAGAAGGAGGCCTGATGCAGCTCAGGGGAGGCTTCCTGGAGGAGGTGGCATGGTAGCAGAGTCTTGAAGGAAGTAGCGGGACCCTCCGAGACCAGGGGGAAGGATTCCAGACAGAGGAAGCAGGTGGGCAGAGGAAATCCGGAGCCTCTGGGGAATTGCTGGTTCCCAGAGTGGTGGCCGCACAAGTGGGTGGGGAGGCTGCAGAAAGCCCTGGGGGCTGGGCCTGGAGACGGGACCCTGTCCTGCAGGCAGTGGGGCCCCGGAAGGAGCCTAATAGGTGGGTGGCATGATCAGCTGTGGATGCTAGAAATCTCTGGAAGGTGGGGTGGAAGGGAGCGAGGTTGGGGGAGGGGTGCCAGTTTGGAAGCTGTGACAATAAACCAGGCAAGACACAATGAAGGTTTGAGGCAGACAGTGTGGTGGAGACGGACAGCAGGACATAGATGCAGTGTGGACTTGGGAAGAATTTAGGAAGATTCAGGACATTTCCGTGGCCCCTCCAGACCATCTGTCCGTTCTTAACACCCTAACCCCACTCGTATAAAAATCCCTTATTAAACAGACCCTCGTGGAATTCTTCTAATTCGAGGGGTCCGTCTGCTTCCTATCGGGACCGTGGCTGAGACACAGACATCACTCACTTCTCAGAAGTCTGGAGTCATATCACAGGCCTGTGCTGTTTCCAGACACGTGCGCCAGGCGCAGTGCAGACCGCAGCCCAGGCGGGTCCTCTGTCCCCACAAGTCCGGGGCAGCCCCTGGGGGCCTTGGTGAGGATTCAGATTCCGGGGCCCTGTCCCAGCCTCAGTGGATTGGAATTCTGGGGGAGGTCCCCGAAGTCTGAATTTTAACAAGGTTCTCAGGGGTCCCTGTGAAGACCGATGTGTGGTCCCTACCACGGGCCAGGTACCCTGCTCTGAGCTGCCAGAGTTCCTGCTCAGCGGCCTTCGCAGTGCCGTACGTGTGACCCGCCCGGCGGGCACAGAAATGGCTTCAAGGACGGGGCCTCCAGACTGATCAGCCGCCGTGTGATTGGCCAGCGCCCAGGTTAAAGATTTGGAAAATCACCCCTGAATTCTTAAGCAAGGAACTATTGGTGTGTTCATTTGTCTCCATTTATAGTTTTCTGCCGTTTGCAATGTGTCTCCAATCCCAGAAAATTGTAACAACAACATAATAATTTAAAAACCAGGAATCTGTTACGCACATGAGAACTTATAACACTCATGCTATAACTTACAGCTGCTCGTGTGCTCTCTCCTGCTGATATGTTAGTGGTAGCAAGTCCAACTTTATGAATATTGATATACATTTTTTAAAGAGAGAAGTTGGCAGTAATTAGTCATTTTTATGTGAAAGCCAAGGATCTTTTCCTTAACAAGCACATTTCCAGCATGTTCAGTGGCTCGGAAGGGATTTCTTGTGTTTTGACACATGGCAGAGCTCCGTGCCCCTTCAGCGCGCCCGCCCGCCTGGGCACCCCTACTCTGAACCCCCCTCACCGCCCGTCCCTAGGGCTTTTCATCCGTCCATAGTTTACTGGGCCCCCATCACGAACGTCTAGCCCCACACCTCCTCACTCTTCACCAATCCACGCATTTTCCTTTCTCCCTAGTGTTGAGATGTTTAAAAACAGGACAGAACCAAACAAAACGGGTCCTTTCTTTACCGTGCTTATCGACGCCTTTAATAAATTGCAACAGGTAAATGTCACCGCCATCGACCGGGACGCCTCTGCACAGAATGAAAGCCCTCATTTGCTTTCCCTTGGATTGGATTTCCAAACGGGTCAAACGTTTACAGAAATGGTCCAAACTGTACAAATAAACCATAGGTCTAGTGGAGAAGGCAGTTTACATTACTCGGGGTCAGATGAATATGGAAGCTGCAGCCCCGGCCCTTTGAAGACCACTTTGCATCACGTATGTAAGCTCTGTGCTCTGTCTGGGATCCCTCAATCCCATCAAAAAGCTTTGGGAAAGGCATCTCGGTCCTGTAAATCCATGGCCCCGTTCACACTCCAGCTGGGCAGCTCTCATCCCCCCAGGTCAAACGAACTGGGACGTTAGCCCAGGACTCCCAGCTCGCCCGTACACCGCAGGCCAGCAACGGGCCCCTTCCTACTGGTGTTCAGCTGCCATCACTCACCCTGAGCCCCTCCACGGCAGGAATCGGGTCATCTTGTCTCGTATCCCACGCCTAGCCTTGCACGTGGTTGATTTTCACCTGTTTGCTAATCACCCCCATTTTATAGATGGGGAAACGGAGACTCTGAAAGGTCCCAGTGACCTGTGTGGGCAGAAGTGGGCCTATGTTCCCTGATTCTCAGAAGGATGGCCGTGCTGGTTACTAGGCTACTGTCTCTCAGCTCCAAACCCACCTGCTGTGGTTGGAAGGTGAGGTGTGTGTGAACTAGGGTGGGCCCTAATCCATCCTTATAAGAAGAGGGAAATTTGGACTCAGACACGCACAGAAGGAAGGCCACGTGAAGACGGAGGCAGAGGTTGGAGGGATGTGTCCACGAGCCAAGGAGGCCTGGGGCCACCAGGAGCTGGAAGAGGCAGGAAGGACCCTCCCCTAGGGTCCTCCTCCATAGGGAGCATGGTGGCCCTGCTGACACCTTGATTTTGAAATTCTGGCCTCTGGAAGGTGAGAGTACATTTCTGCGGCGTTGAGCCCGCACTTTGCCGCCCCAGGACACTCAGACACCGCCCTCTGTTCTCTGCACAGTGGGGCTGGGGCTCTGCCCGCCACGCCTCTGAGAGCTGCTCCGGGTTTGTGCCGGAGGGACCCCGCTGCCAGGCCCGGGACGGAAGGAGAGAGGCGGTCCTCCCTGTCTGCTTCCTGAGCCGCCGGCATCACAGCAGAAATGTCCTCCACGCAGGGCAGCGGGTTCCACCGGCCCTAGCGGTGGTGACTGCATCCATCTGCAATTCCCACTTTGGCCGACTCTCACGTGGCCTTCTGGCCTATTCATTCTTCCAAAGCCTGGTTTAAAAAAATCCTTGTATCAGATTCTCTCTGTTACAGTAACTGGTGTGTTGAATGGCTCCCAAGTTCAATTTGGGAATACAAAGTTCTGGAGGTGGACCGTGGTGATGGCTGCGTGACAACGTGGATATACTTAAGGCCACTGAGCTGTATGCATAAAAATGGTTAAAATGGTAAATTTTATGTTACTTATATTTTATCTCATACACACACACACACAGAGCAACTATTGTGGTTCCCGCTTTCCTGGCTGATACGCATCGCGTAAATAGTGATGACGAGATTACACATTATTTAAGATGACGATGAGCCATTACCTATGGAGTCTTTACCGCGTGCTAATCTGTACGAAGTACTTAACCTTCGTAGTATTTTGTGAAGTGTTTATTGTCTCCATTTTAGAGACGGAGAGACTAAGGTTCACAGAGGTTACATTGCTTGTCGGCAGAGATGGCAAATGGCGGAGGTAAGATTTGGTAGATGGATCCTTTCATCATTAGGTAAGACCCCCTCCTTCTCCCTGGTAGTTTTCCTTGTTCTAAAGTCTACTTTATCTGATATTACTATAGCTGCTCCTTCTCCTCTAATTAATATTTGCGTGATATGTCCTTTTCCATCTTTTTACTTCCAAGCTACCCATGTCGATATATTTGGAGTGAGTTTCTTATAGACAGCATATAGTTCAGTGGTTTTTTTTTTTTTTTCCCATCCACTCTGCCCACCTCTGTTTTAACTGTATTCAAACCATTTATATTTAAAGTAATTATGGGTCCATTACCACTTCAGTCTGCCATTTTGTTTTTTTGTTTGTTACGCCCATTTTTCATTCCTCTGTTTCTCTTTTTTTGCCTAAGTCTGGTAGGTTACTTGCACATTTCTCTGATTCCTGTTTGACTTGCTTATAATGCTTTTGGGTATATGGCTGTTACAGTTGCCTTGGGTCCTGCCCTAAAAATGACAACCTATTGACGTAACTGATCATGGTGCACTGATATCAAGGTTTTGTCACTTTGCATGGAGTTTAGAAAACTTACTTCCATTCAGGTCCTTGCATCCTCCCTACTTTTAAAATATAATTGTCTTAGTTAATTCCTCTGTGTACATGGGGCACCACCTCAGGTGGTGCTATGATTTTGGCTTCAAATATCCCCCTTTCCCAGTCTTCGTGTGTTCGTCTGGTGTTACATTCAGGGCTTTTAGTTATACGATGGAGGGCCTGGAGGATGGCGCTGTCCATCTTGGCAGGGGTCAGAAGTCTCCCGGAGGGAAAATTTGAACCCAAGTCCCCAGGTGGGACTTGCGGCTGAAGGCACGCTAACGTCCCCCGCACCTTCAGCCTCCCTGGGTCACCAGGCGTGGTTTCATGTTGTTCTTCTGGGGCACACCCTCCGCGCCTGTTCTCAGCTGGAGGTTGACTCAAAGCCTGGGCTCTGACCACTTCCTCTGGAGACCTTGGCAGTCATCTGACCCAAGGTTTCCTCACCCGCCCCTCCACGTTCCTCTTCCATCATTCAGCCCCCTCCAGAAAAGATGCTCAGGAAGGAGGCATTTGAATCCCTTGTTGGTCTATGGCTTCTTGGGTGGCCCAAGGAAAATCCATCAGCTCCTGGTAAAACCTCAATCTCCTCATCTGATCTCCAGTCTCTGGAGGCCAGGAGGAAACAGGAGAGATGCAAAGAGCCAGACATCAAGGCCACTGCCAGGGTGACCTGGTATTTGGTGGTAAGTTACAGAAACAGACCCTCACAAGGACAACACATCTCTTTCTGCCCAACTTTTTATGCAAAAGCTATGAGTTCTCCATAGAAGTTGAGTATTACCTCAATCAATCAATCAAGGAAGACAACCAAAAACAAAGAAGACCTTCCATGTCCCCATCTGTAATGTGGACACAATACCAGCATCTAGGTCACAGTGCTGTTGTGGGTGGATGGAGTCACGTGTATGAATTAATAAGCACAGTGCCTGGCCCGTCAGTAAGGCCCACACAACAATAACAATTATTTTTATAAGTATTAATTGTTTTATAAGTATTAATCAGACTCTTATTGCACCCGTTTTCCTCTTGGTCTTTCATCAACGTTATTACGGAACAGAATTTTTCAAATAACAGAATCCGTCTGCACATTCTTTCCTTTCTAAATCGATATTACTTCAAATTCAGTTTTCCGCACTAAATCTGGGAAAAGGGGCAGAATTTGGAAAGTCCCATAGAAGAGACCAGAAACTGGAAGTTATAAAATCCCAAGCCACGACACGAGGAGACGGAGGCGTTGTTTACACAGAGGACGTCTCCTCCAGTAACCGCGGCCCCCAGCCATCAACAATAGAGGTAAAGTTGTAGAAATCTGGAAACCAACACTTATTTTTCTGCTAGTTAGTATCTGCAATTGGTCTTGGGGGATTTTTAAGGATGAAACTATGCGTGGGGAAGGCTGGCCCACCCCTTTCAGTAATTGCACACAAAGAGAAGCGTTTGCCTGTTCCGGCTCCTTATCCACTGTCGCCATTTCCAGATCATCATGTTCCCTCTGGACCATCTCCTGGAAATCTCACGCTACTGGAGATCACCATCATGGATGGATTCCATTGGCTTTCCTCAATCGACCGGAGTGATTTTTAATCCTGGTCCCACTGTTCTTCTCTTCCTCCCATCTCCAGCACCCACTGATGAACCTTCCAACTTCCTGGCCTCCCAGTGACCTGACCTCCCCAATGCTGACACCCTTCACCTAGTGGTTAAGTTCAAGTTGGGTTGCCAGTACCTAACATGAGAGAAAAATAAACCTTTGACCTTTGGGTGTCTGTTATATAAATTGAACATCCCTCCTAAATTATGCAAATGAGAGTCTGTCCCTTGCTCGGAAGCAGTAAGACCCAGAGAGGAAACACGGTAGTTGACCCAGGCAGGCAGGGTGATAGACACCTCCACAGAATTCCAGGGGTCCCAAGCTGGGCATGGAAACAGCCGCTGTGCCTGCAGGGTCAAAGGGACAGGGAGGGGGGCCATCTCAGGGGAGACCTACACGGACATCAACGTCACGGGCAGGCGTGTCTCCCTCTGACATTGCCACAAGGCGAGCCCCGTAGCTCGTAGATACTGCCCTGGCAAAGTGACTGGGAGACCCTGGCATTGACAGATTCCCGGAACAGAAGCTCAGACTTGGGTTAGGTTGGGTTAGGAAGAATTAAAGACCTATTTAGTTTGGACTGAGAAGGCAGGGCTTGGCAATGACGTCCTCTTCCTCTCCCTCTCTGCCCTTCCTCTGCACCCACCACTGTTCCTCACTTCAGGGGGGGGTGTCCCACGTTGCCCCCTCCAGCCTCCTCTTCCGCAGCTCCTCCTGCACCCTTGGATCCTAGAGCTGCAAAACTTCTCACCTCCAAGGGACCTTTATGTTACAAATGAAGAACCCGAGGACAGGGGCTGTCTGGAACTCAAAAACTGGATGGAGCTCCTAGGCTCCCAGCCAGACCTGTCACTGCTCCGTCACACACCTCGACAGCTCCACGGGGACCGAGGGAGGTTTACACACGGGGTGAACCTGATCAAACGCCACCAGCTGAATCTGGTGGGGTGCAGGGCTTCCTCAGCAATGTAGATGAATCACTTTCAGACAATTGCTGAATTAGGGTGCCGGGAAGACGGCTTCATTCACTCAAAGACATTATTGCCTTAGATGGCTAGAGATTACGGGGCTGGGGCAGGCAATGCGCCAACACTCAGTTAGTTTGCTAAGGGGTGATGTGTTGTATGTAAAAGTTATTTCTGTGTAGACAAAATAAGAACGAGGTTCAACAACTATGTAAGGAATATCAGAATAAGGAATTTCTTTGGACATGTGAAGGGAGAAGAAAGCCCAGCAACCACCCTTTTCCTGGATACCAGTAAATTCAGGTTCAGATTACCCAGATGTTTGCATATGTCTACGTACGTGTGTATCCATCCATCATCCATCTATCTATCCATCCATCCATCCATCCACCCATGTATCTATCCATGTATCTATCTATCTATCCATCCATCTATCTATCTATCCATCCATCCATCCATCCACCCATGTATCTATCCATCTATCCATCCATCCATCCATCCATCCACGTATCTATCCATGTATCTATCCATGTATCTATCTACCTATCTATCTATCTACCTATCTATACCAGATGGGATTCCCCCATATTCTGTCTTGCTAGAAGAATCTCAACTTTGCTTAAATATTCATTCCTCAGGGAGGTGACTGGAGGACCAAAGCCAGCGGGATTATTCTCCTGCTGTGGGATCATGGGAAAGCATCTTAGTCAAAACCGGGGAGCTATTTGAGTCCCAAGGGCTCAGCTGAGTCTGGTGACTCCGGCAACCAGCCTTCCAAAGACTCTCCTGGAACCCCAACTCAACAGAACTCCTTGGAATTCATATTCTCTGGTTTATTTTGAGCAATAGTATTTAAATGCCAGAAAATTCCCATGTTTCCATTAATGACTGGTATTTAAGTTTGCTGGATGAAAAATACGATTTGATTTTCTTTGGTGCCATTTCCCTGCAGTAGAGCACTGCTTAATGAAGTAGCAGAAGCCAGGTTTCCATAGAACATACTTTTTTAAAGGGGACTCTACCTAGGGTCCCCTCAACTTGAACCCTAGGAGCCACAAAAGTTGTGAAGCTACTGCATCATTTATTTGCAAAGAGACACTGGGGTCTCTTGAATGCTGAAAATGTACTGAGGACAAAGAGAGAAGTAGCGGCAAACATTCGGTGCTGTGTACCAGGGACAGTTCTAAACCTGTGTGCACTAACCAACACAGCCCCCACAACAATCCCATGAGGCAGGTGTGATGAGTGGTCTCATTTTACAGATGAGGAAAATGAAGCCCAGAGAGGCTGAGTCACTTGCCCAAGGTCACACAGTATTAAGTGGCAGAACTGGGATTCACACCCTGGCTGGGGCTGATCTCAGCCGGAAAGGAAGTCTAACCAGACATCAAAAACGATGAAACCCAGGAGAGGCTATCAAGGGGGTCACCCACAGAAACAACCCTGAACTCCTCTTAGAAACATCACGAGTGACCCTTCCTACCCTAGAGACGACGACCCTCTCGGCCTTGGCAGTTCCTTCCAGCCTGCGGATCTGATGGAGAACAGGAGCACAGCACACCCAGGCCCAGAGGAGCCGGGAGAAGACGCTGCCCCGTGCCGGGGAGAGCGGCGATGCTGGGCCCCCAGAGCCGGCCTGGCCCCCACGGCTGCTGACAGAAGCAAAGAGCCAGGGACGGCCCTGAGTCTCCTGGTGCCAGAAAGGAACAGGGTGGGGGATGGAGCAGGCTGGCACGTTGCCAAGGAGTGCAAGAGGCCCGAGCTGGCTGGTGCTGACAGATGGGTGGCCGTGAGCTCTGGAGGCGGCCAGGGAACCGTGGAGAGCCTGGGCCCATCCTCTTGATACTGAGAAAGGTGCAGACTCTCCCCGACAGGGAAGAACCACTGGGGAAAGTTCCAGAATCAGGGCCGGGCACTATCCTTCTGGGTGGAACATCCACCCTGTGACTAAGGGGCAGCAGGACCCCTGCAGCCGGGTCTGACTCCACCCTGACCACCTGTGAGACCCTGGTGAGCCTCAGGGCTCCTGTCTGACCTCAGTTTCCTCATCTCTGTAACGGGAGCAAAACAATCCCGACCTGATAGGGTGTCATGACGATTCCGCAAGATAAGGGTCCTGGCACCTGGCAACAGCACCCCCAGACCGTGCCACCCCAGCATTCTTAGCGTTTTCTAGAAGAAAGTTACGGTTTCACATATGCACACACACACACACACACACACGCAATTTCCAGTGGGGAAACTGTTAATATTTCATGAGCTTGCGGTTAAGCCAAGAACTGAATTTGCAGCCAAGGAAATCAAATTTAAAAACCCCAGGGGAAGCTGATGGAGAGGCACTGACAAGCCTCTCCAATACCTTCTCTGAAACTCCTACGACACCCAGACTCTCGAGCTTTAAAGGCTTTTCATCAGGATTTGAGCCTCTGCCCACAGCAGGCGGGTGCGCGGTGATGCCCTCCTGCCCCTTTGTTGACTGGACGCATCTGGGAACACACAGAAATGCCCAGGAGAGGGGGTCTCTCTCTCAACAGACTCTTTTTTTTTTTTAATATTCTATATAGTGATACAGAATACCGTCGTACACATTGAAGAACGTAAGTATCTTCAGTGGTATATTTTGCCATTCAAGACCTTTTTGTCAAAAACTATCAATTGACTCTTGATAACCCTGCCAGGAAAGAGCCGCCTGGGGGAGGGGAGGTGGGTCAAAATGGGAAAGAAGAAATGCACGGGTGGGGGGAATATTTGGGGGGGGAGGGAAAGCTGCTTGCTCCTCAGTGATTCTGGCTTATCTGTTCTGCCCTTTGCTTTTTGCACAGCTTCACGGTTAATCAAAACCCAATGGCGGGGGAAACACCTCTTGCTCATGAACTATGATTATCCCCACTTTACAGGGGAGGAAACTGAGGTCCAGAAAGGGCAAGCCACCTTGCCCAGGACGACGCAGCTAGCTAGAGGCAGTGTCGCTTCCAAATGTCGTCCGTGCACATCTGGCAAAGCCGTCCCTCCCAGGCTCAGGGGCCAAAAGCAAACAGCTAGGATGAAGCCTGCCCTGAAATTGGTGCCAAACAGTCCCAGCACCCACCCGTCTCCAAGTCCCGAAGATCTCGGGGACACTGGTGAAGTTGTCTCAATGGAAAAACAAACAAACAAACAAACCCCAGACATCTACTTGAAATGATCTGGTGCTTAAATTTGCGTTTGATGGTGTGCTGGGTTCTGCATTCGTGAAACGGCATGCCTGTCAGACCAGCTGAGAGCAGGGGCTGTGTCTTCTCACACCCTCCCAGGGCTGGAGAAGGTAATTGCTGGGTCTCCTGGAGTGTAAAAGTAAACAGGGGGCGTCTTCTTTGCAAAGTACCTCACTTAATTACACCAATAAGAACTTGAAAGCAAGCCTTGCCACGGAGAATCAGTAATGCCGATTTAATCTAAATACAGAAACAACGAGAAGGTCTTTAGCAGCTCACTCTAATTATTTAACTAAACCCACCAGCATTCCAGTAACTGTGCTCCGTACCTGCATAATGAGGGCTGTTTTCATAACGAGTTACCTACGGCATTTTTAAATATAGGAATTCAAGTGTTAACCAGGATATGGTTGATTTTATGATAATTTCACATGGTTCTTACTACCTGAGCCCAGAAAGAGGAAAGTTGGCACAAGGATTTCTATTTATTATTATTATATTTATATTCTTATTCTACTTATTATTGTTGTTGAGAGGTAAGCAAAAGCTATTGTGTAGGACTTTCAAGAAAATATCTTAAAAGTGTTGACTCAGTTGAGAGGGCAGCTTTTTGTCTTCCTCCTCCCATTACCACCACTTTTCTTTCTCCCTGGAATGTGGATGCAATGAATGGAGCTCCAGCAGCCTTTCTGGACCATGAGACCTCAGAAAAAGAAGCTTGCCAAGTGGATAAGAAAGACTTCTCAAGACCTTCAGGGAGCTAATAGCCAGATTCCCCCATCTTTTGGCCTTTTATTTTAATGGAAACAACAATAATATCCCCAAAACTAACTACTTCAGCTTAAATCTTAACTCAGCTGCCTCTTACTTTGGTTGCCACTAACCACAGGCAAGTCATTTTAAACTCTCCTGTGCCTCAGTTTCCTTGTCTAAAATACAGGGATGATAAAATTATTGACCTCACAGCACTGTTATGAAGATTAAACACACTCGTATATAAATATTATGAGTAAGAGCTATATGCATGCATGTTTAAAAAAAAATACAATAGCACCCAGCACTGGTGACTTACACAGACCATCAAATAGTTCCTGTTCCACAAAAGGACTCTAGTACTTTCTTGGTTTTTTTATTCTTTCTTCCTGAGCCTGGTTTTCCATCTTTATGGCTGGTTATTGAGCTTGGCAATACAGTAAATTCCCTTCCCCTAAGTTGACCACGAGCACAGGATCCTACCCAGCACAGCCCTCACCCCACACCTTGCTCTATGCCACTGAGCAAGTTGCATACACGTCCAGGGAGGCCAAGACCAAGAATATGAACCTGCCATCATCAGGATGGGAGAGCCCATTGTCCACATGTCCTCTGACAGTGCCCAGACTCAGAGACTGGCTCAGGAATTTGCAGAAGATTTAGACCAGTTCATCATGGTACCCAGTCAGGCTGAACAGGCGCACCATCACCCCACAGGATGTGAGACAAACTGCTGCCTCTCACGCAGGGTCTTCCCCATCGGGACCCTCTCCAACCACCAGCCAAAGTTCCTTCTCACAAAATCCCTGCTTTCAGCTCTGGGTGACAGTAGGGGCGGGGTCTCATTTTGCTAAGACCCAAACCCTCCCAATCCAGGGACCTGGTGTTGGGCAATGTCCAGGGAGGCTGCTTCTAGGATGTTCCCTGGGCCTCATGTGGGGTGGCCCTGATTGCGAAAGTCACCGTGAGTCTGCAGGTCCTTCACTTTTGTTTACTTCTTGGGAGCATCTTACATGGAAGGCTGGTCTGGGGAGGTCTCTGTGCCTAAAAGAAGCAGCCAGACTTCTTGGGGACTGTTTTCATTTGGGTTCCTTTCCAAGAAATTCAGAGACAGCATTCAAGTGAAGAAGTTTGTTTAGCTGACAGTCCCAGGAAATAACAGCGGATGAGCGGGGTAGGAAAAGGGGGGCAGAGGGTAGCCCGTAAAGGGTGGGTCACTGGGTCACTTAGCACCAATGGGCCACTGAGCTCAACGCTGCTGTGTGGGGAAAACTCTAGGAGCCAGTGTAGGTGAATTATCCATCACCCTAGCAGAGACAATGGGATATTTATCAAAGGTTGCTGGTGCCGTGTGTGTGTGTGTGCGTGTGTGTGTGTGTGTGTGCGCGCGCGCGTGCGTGCATGCACATGATTCCCATGCAGGCAGCAAAATCCAGAGAGGTCCCAGGCAAAGAAACTCAGGGGCATGACACACTAGGCAGCTCTTGCTGGTTAGACATCCGACAGCACTGAGACCCCCTACTGGAGGAGCCATGTGCTGGGGCGCCCATCCACAGCCCAGCTGAGCTCCCGGTAGGCAGCAAGTATCGACTGGCAGCTATAAAAGTGTGCCCTCTTGTAGGTCCAAGCCAACATTTGACCACAATCAAAAGAGAGATCCCCAGTGAGACCCACCCAGCTGGGCCCTTCCTGAATTCCTCACCCACGAGGCTGTGAGCAAAAGAATATGACTGTTTTAGCCACTGAGTTTTGGGTAATTTGTTACACAGCAGGAATAACCAGGACAGAAGGAATGCCCCCCATCACTCAGTAAGTTCCTGCTGAAAAGATATTGTGCTCATGAGGACATTCCATTAGCCCAGGCTGATGATAATTACCCACATCTTCAAGAAAAACTAAGCACTGAATTCTCACTTTTGCTGCACTTCCTCTGCATTTCAAGGGAAATGCCTTTGACTGCATTTGTTTCTTCTGAATATTCATGGGAACCTGGGACAGCTCCTTGTAACGTTGAACGGTCCCAACCTCAGCCCGATTCTGGCCAAGGGAAGGGAAGTCCTAAAAAGCCTTCTGATAGATTCCCAGTCACGCTGGAGATGAAAGGTCCTGATGCTGGTACCTGGGAATCTCACAGAAGCTAACGGGCCACACCCACTCAGGCAGGCCAGTGAGAAGTCAGGGAATTCAGGTTCTGTGGCCTGTTAAACTGCATAATACGGATGTCATCCACTCGAGGCCTTCTTGTGCTGGGTTCTTCCCAAGGTGCTTTGACTTGGCCAAGAACTAATTAACACACATCAGCTCATTTGGCACCCAGGTGTTGTTTAAACGTCATTTATTTATTTATTTATTTATTGGCTGCATTGAGTCTTCGTTGCTGCGCGCGGGCTTTCTCTAGTTGCGGCAAGCGGGGGCTACTCTTCCTTGCGGTGCTCGGGCTTCTCATTGCGGTGGCTTCTGTTGTTGCAGAGCACGGGCTCTAGGTGCACGGGCTTCAGTAGTTGTGGCACGGGGCTCAGTAGTTGTGGCACGGGGCTCAGTAGATGTGGCGCACGGGCTTAGTTGCTCCACGGCACGTGGGATCTTCCCGGACAAGGGCTTGAACCTGTGTCTCCTGCATTGGCAGGTGGATTCTTAACCACTGCGCCACCAGGGAAGTCCCCAGGTGTTGCTTAAAAACTGCTAGTCAACTCCATCAGCAAGGGGAGCAGGAGATGGCTCTTATAAGCAGAAAAGACAGTTTCCTCTCCCTGAAGCCCACCTTTGAAGGGCTGGCTGCACCGCTTTGCAGGAGTTTAAGGGGCAAGGCTGGGAGGCCTCAGGTGCAGAAACTCTGGGGTACAGCAAGGTCCCCCAGGGAGGTGGGGCTGGCCCTGAAACCTGGGCGCCCAGGGCTGCCAGTTTCACTGTTTCACGGAAGTTGCCCAACCAGAACTCAGCCCATGTGCCTTGCCCCAACCCAGGCGGGGGATGGGAGATACAGCAGGAGAAACCTGGGCTCTGCAAGAAGCACCCGAGGAGATGTAGATGCTCCAAGAACGAGAGAGGGATGTCCTCCAGGTGGAGCCTCAGTTTCCCCCTCTGTAAAACGGGGAGACTAACAGTACTTCATAGGATTGCTTGAAAATCTGGTAGGATAAAAAACGCAGGGTTCTGGGCATTTAGGGCGTCTACTCCAAGTTGCTGCTATCGTTTTGGGTGTGAGCCTGGTGTCCCGTGGTGAAGGCTTCGGCCTCACCTGTGACTTGGAGGTCCGGGGACTGACTGGGGTGATGTCGAAAAGGGGCCAGGAATTGGTACTCTTGAGTGGATGAGGGATCGCACTCCGGCTGCAACCCGCTGAGCCGCTGAGCGCATTAGCCTCCCAGGAGCAGCTGCCCCAACGCCTGCTCCTTCCCGGCTCAGCTGGGGTTCCCGCTCCCCTTGTTGCCCCGCTTTCCCCTCCGCGTTTCTGCCGGCCCCCGGCTCCCCTGCCCCTCTCCCCTGAGACTCCCCACCCTGCGCTCCCCTGCGCCGCCACACTCTCTTCGGACTTTCTCCGCACTCCCCTGGCCACCGTCCTTCTCCAGCGCGCCCTCCCGTCTCCTGACTCCCTGCTCTCCCCTCCAGCGCTCGCCCCGCACTTCTCTACCCCTTCGGGTCTCGGGCTTGTTCCCCTCTCCGCGCCCCGCTCCCAACCGCGCATCCCAGCCGCTCCCCGGGAACCAAGGCGCAGGCCGTCCTCTCTCTGCACCCGCCTCCTCCTCGCGCCGGCGGCGCCGGCTGTTTGGCCGGAGTCGGGGTCAGGCTGGCAGGTGCAGGGGAAGGTCGGCGCCCCCGGCCCCCGCACAGCTCGGCGCGCCCCCCGCGCGGAGACCAGTCCCCGGCGCCTTTCTGCTCCGCGGGGCGGGGGAGCCCCGGGGCCGCCGCCTCTGCCACTGAGACTGACCCGGCCCGGGTCCCGGGAGCACGGCCATCCCCCATTTCCCTTTGGAATAAAAAGAACGCAGTAGGAAGGTGGTCGAAATGAACCTCGATTCAATTTACGATCTGCGCGTGTGACATTAAAATTTTAATTAAAAGTAGAGGGGAGAAATTCCTAAGAAAGAGTTTAAATGACAGATAATCCTATTGTGTCCGGCGCTGTCAGTGGGAAGTTTGGAAGACGAAGAAGGGCATGTTTACGGTTCAGGTCGGAAAGAGAAAAGGCAGCAGCTTATTAAGGGGACCTACAGAAGCTGAGTTTGCTCACCAGAAAGATCATCTTGGAATCGCCGACATTTCCTAACACTTGGCTCTGGGAAGCCTCAGTGGGGAGGGAACAGGGCCACAGGATCAGTGTGAATAGTGCCCTATGGGGACTTGCTCCGTCGCAGGCGTGGACCCCCAGCTCCTGGGAGCAGGCTCTGTTATTAGAGCCCCCCACTTACAGAACCCCCCGGGGATTCAGAGCTCAGCTGGGGATGCCAGAGCCAGGAGTGGCCAGATTCAAAGTCGTAGAAAACCAGAAAGCAGGGCACGAACTCCTCCATTAAAAGTCATCAGCTCTTGCTGGGCAGCCCCTTGAGCCCTCTAGTTTCATTAAAATCCACTCACAATCGGAGAGCACCACAGGCCAGCAAGAGCAGTGGGTGTGAGAAAGGCCAGTTCCTGGCAGACGGGATAGAAATGCCCCACTTCGGGAAAGAAATCCTAATTCTGACTTGATATCTCCTTGGAACGGAGTCTGCTGGTCAATGGCAGCGGTTCTTATCTGGGTGGATGCAGGACCTTCATTCTAAGTCATTCTCATTGTGACGCTTGAAACTTGGGTGACAAACGTTTACTGTTTTTGTAATAAGAGGGGACAAGAGAGTAATATTGCAAGTATTGCAAATATTGGGGGTTTTTTCAGCCAAAGAAACAAGATGGGTTTCTGGGGATGGGAAGGAATTACGTGCAACCTGGGAGATATGCAGCCTTTGGCTGCAAACAGCTGGTGTTGTACCTGCCTCGAAGGAGGGGTGCAAAATGGGATGAGTTCCCCTAAGAGCCTTTAGAACACTGCCTGCCTCAGAGCAAGTGTTAAGTGTTCTTATTGGTGGTGGTGTTAAAATATTCACCCTTTTGAGCCACAACACACGCGTGAACTGAAATTCGATTTCCGTGCCTTTACTTGGGGACCGCGTTGGGTCTGAAGCTGTCTGCTCCTTCTCCAGTGGCGGAGCCGCCTTGGCAGGAAGTGCCGCTTGCTCCCCTGGAACTCGGCATCCCTGGCCTGGGAATGCGACAATCCGATTTGGAAAGGGGAGGTGGCCTCCGAAGTGTCTTTGCTGTTCCCCCCGGCAAAACAGGCAGAGTCACGAAACGGGCGGATCCAAGCCCTAGCAGCTTCGCTCTCCTTCCTCCCCTCTCCTGGGCGGCATCCGTGCAGGACGCGTGAGCTTAGGATAAGGAGCTGAGTTCACAAAATGGCAAAGATGTATGCCGACTCCGCCAAAATACGTCAGCCTCCCCCAAGCCCACGGAGCCCCGAACCCCAAGCCCAAGCCCTCGCGGCCCCGAAATGCCGCCGCGCATCTCCACCCTGCTTCCTGGGGCAGCTGAGCTACAAGGTGGCGTTCCCACCCTCTGCAGTGAAGGAGGGGGCACTGCGGAGGGCTGAGGGTTTAAAGCAGTTTTCCACTCTCCAGCCATGAAAATTATATTGTAGAAAAATACTGAAGGGCAAGGGAAATGTTCGAGCGATCGGAGAGAGAATGAAATTTGCAAAAACAGGGCATGCACAATTCCATCCTGTTTTTCTGAGGACGAGAGAAAATAAATAACAGTAATAACAATACCTAATGCTGCCTGGGGGCTGGTTCCACACCAGGCACTGCTCCACGTGGGGTGGGGGGAGGAGTGTGTGTGTAACTTGCACACCAAAACCCCAAAGTGTGAAAAGTGGTTCTCCCTCAGTGGCGGCATTTTTGTGTTTTTTGTTTTTAAGTCCCCTTTTGTGCTGTTGTGTATTTTCCAGATATTCTACGATAAATGCATGCTATGTTTGTAAACCATTTCTATAAATTCTTTCTTAGGAAACATGAAAAGTCAGGTTTAAGCATCCTTTTAAGTGGAGCTGCTGGCGAGAGCACAGCCGTGATGGAGAGGCGGGCCGGCACTGCCCGGCTCCCCTCCTCCCTCAGGACTAGCTGGGGTCCCGTCTGGTCTGTTACCTCCGTGGGACTGGATCGGATTGGTTTTAGGGTTTCCTGGAGTAGCTTAGCGGAGGCCTTTGCATATACTAGATGATCAGTGAATGATACTAAATAACACTTTTTCAAAAGGGATTTTTCAATTAGCCTCCCCACACACATCAAAGTCCAACAGAAACTCCCCAGCCCCAACCAACCTTAGGACAGGCGGCTTCTCGCCTGACCTCTGAGATGACTTTGCCTCTCAGCACAGTATCTTTTGGTGGGGGGGTGGTGGTGAGGAAGATGAGGACAGAGGGGACATTGATACCCTCTGGTAGCAGGTCCTGAGCCAAATGCAGTGCATGTCCCGCCCATCTGATCGGAACCTTCTAGAAGGAGGAGGCCGCCCATCTGATCGGAAACTTCTGGAAGGGGGAGACCGAGGCTCCCAGAAGCTCAAGCCAGGCAGCGGGGTGGGGGGGGGGATGGGATGGAGCGGGTCTCCGGCCCACCCTTCCCTGTCACAGCCTGCTTCCTTCCCCATCCGTCGTGATGGTAGATAAATTCAGCTCGAAAAATGCCCAATTCCACCAAATAATTACACGGTTGTTGTTGTTTTACTGAATTGGTCAATCAGTTTAATTAAAGCCGGCAGGCTAATAGCCCCTCGGGGCCAGGACTACCGCCAGCCTGCCTGGGTCCTGCAAGCCTGTATCTTAGCAAAACAGAGCTCCACCTGGGGGGTGGGAGAGCGAGCCTTGGTTTAAGAATGTTATCATTTCATTAAAAAAAAAAAAAAGATAGGCAAAACTATTTGGTCAACAGTGAAATCAATTTATAAATGACCCTTCCCATGTATCCTATAAACTTTCCCTTTTCCAGATTCTGAGGGTCTGGGTTTGGGGAACATTTTATTTAAAAACATGACACATTGAGTAAAAAGAGGAGGACATTTTGCCATCAGCATTGTGAGGAAGCGTATGGCGAAGTGTGCATTTTGCATGAAACATGTGACTCTACTCTGTAAAACTCTGTTCCAGGAGTTTCATATCTGAGTCTCAGATGCAATCATTGCTGTGCCTGGTGTGACAATACCCTGCATTGACAGAAATGCAACGCCAGGAAGTTTTAAGTGCATCGCTAACCTCAAACATCTTGTGAAGGCTCAGGACAGGCTGGAGGTCCAGAGGGGGAAAGCCTGAACAAGCAGAATTATTCAGCACCTTCTGTGTGCAGCCTCTTGGATGCTATGCTACCTCAGCCTAGTTCGTCCCTCTCCATTTGCTCCACAGAGAAGCCGAGGAGCCCAGGCAGATCAACACTATGTAACAGAGAGATTCAGGGGTCCGGGTGGCAGTTACAGCTCAGGGCGGACAGCTTAGCAGAAACCCTCTGGCCACCGGAAACCTGGTCTGAATCCCGGTTCCACCGCCATTGACCTTGGACAAGATATATCAGCCGGGCGGGACTAGAGTGTTCTTGGCGACTGTTTTTTCCGCAACCCCTTCAATTTTGTGCCTGAGGCGAGGGTGTCGCTTTCCTCACCCTCAGGCCTGCCCCCCCGAATACGTGAATAATCGCATTCACCCCTCTGAACCAAAGTGTCCTCAGAAACCCGAGTGGGAGGGGCCTTGCCAGCATGCATGTGGCGATTCTGAGGGGTTTGCAGCCCCAGCGCGAGTGCCCATCACACATGGTACTGGGCTCACACACGTGCTAAGGACCAGGGCCAAGTCCTAAGAGATCCCTGCCCTCGGAGCTTGCAGTGTAGCTGGAGAGACGGGACTATGGAGGGAAAGGAGAAACCACAGGGCTGGAAGGCATCTCAAGGCTGTATGTGTGAGCTACGCGGACAGGGGCGCATGCAGGATTCACCCAGGTGGCCCAGGAGGCCTCCCCGGAGAAGCAGAGACTGCCTGGGCCTCAGAAGATTCGAAGAGGTGGAGAGAGAAAGCACATATCTGAGATAACTCTGACAAGACGATTGGCTTAAAAAAAAAAAAAATCTCCATGTGCAACCATTTACATCATGAAGGCAAAATGTAGACTTGAGTTACCAGATTCTCAAGAGGATTCTGGAAAACTGACATATCCCGCCCTTTGAGGGGAATTTCTCTTTCCTCTCTGGCCGACACACGCACAAATACACACAAACACACACAGGCACACGCCAGCCGGCATCTCCCAGCCAGCATCCCAGAAGCGATGCCAGCCTTGCCGTTCCCGCCCTCATCCCCAGCGCTGCTATCTCGCCAGGACAGCCACATGCCCGCCGACCCGCAGCAGAAACTGCCCCTTCCCGAGCCGTTGCCTCCCCCCACCCCAACCGCGCTGGGCCTGAGTGGCCGGCCCGCACACGCCTCCTCCTTAGGTGGACGTGCTAGTGGGTCACCTGTCCTTGGGTAGCTCCTTCTAACAGTGGGTCATCTCTGCTTGCGTCTGCTGCTTACCCACATCTGCAAACATGCACCAAGGGGGTGGTGTGTCTGCACAACTCTGGGGTCTCATTGGTGGTGTCGGTGAGTCCTGAATTCCTCTATAGAATTCTTTAAATCCCTCCTCAATCCCTCCCGCCTGAGAGCAAGCCCCCTAAATCCAATCAATTAACAGCCCAGAAAGTCAATCCTTTTGAATGAAAACTAGACGCTAACACCTAATCACCCAGCCCGAGGGGGCTGGTTAAAGCAACTGTAGGTCTGCAGGAGGGAGCCCTGGGCAGACGAAAATGATCAAGAACTGTGTGTGTTGACATGAAAATATGTCCGTGACATATATTGTTAGGTTGAAAAAAAAATCAGGTTGCAAAACTAGTCATCCAATGTGATTCCACCAGCTTTTAAAAGGGTGTGTTTATGGGAGTGTTTATACAGAGAGATGTCTGGGGGTGGGGGGGCTGGGGGCACCAAATGCTGCCTTTAGTGACTCACGGTGAGAAATTGGGAGGGGGCATTCTTTTAAATGTCTCTTATAGTTTTTGTAACAATTAAATTTTCTGCATGAGTATGAGTTTTTTCCATAATAATAATAATAATTTAAAAACAGCTAAGCCATTTTCATTTAGCACTTTTGGTGAGTAAGAAATACCTGATTTTCTAGGCAAATCCATAGAGACGGAAAGCAGATTATGGGTGCCCTGGGCTGGGGGGAGGGGGAACGGAGAGAAACTGCTGAATGGGTCTGGGGTGTTCTTTTGGAGTGATGAAAATATTTTGCAACTAGATAGAGGTGGTGATTGTACGGCGTCGTGAATGTACTAAATGCTACTGAATCGCTTGCTTTAAAGTGGTGAATTGTCTGTTATGTGGATTTTACCTCGGTTGAAAAAAAAAAAAAGTGCCCGATGCTCTTTTGTAAAACAAGCCACCTAATGAAGTTATCTGTTTATCTCCAGGTTGTGTATTTAATAATTTCCTTGACTTGGAAACAGTGATGTAGGTCAGAAGACTGGTTTGTCCTGAGGCAGGGGCTCTGCTTTTGTGTAAACCACAGGAAGGGGCCGCGAGTGAGCGGGATTCAGTTAAATCATCACCAACATTCCTTTTGGTTCAAAAAATAGAGCGTTCTTCAGAACGAAACTTCTCTACGCATGACACTGCACCGTTTTCTTATACACTGTTCAGGTCTTAATACAAAGTGCTAGCCTGACATCCATTGAAACCAGGCCTTCTAGAACTTTCTTCTCTCTCTCTCTCTCTCTCTCTCTCTCTCTCTCGTTTCCATCCCTCTTCATTGCATATCATATTGAGATGATTTATAGGAAATACATAGTAAAGAGGAGAAAACCATCAATTGAAAGTGTGAAATTGGGGGAAATGTAAACTAAAGCTGAATATCAAGATTCTGAGAGTGGAATCATTACAACACAGCCGCTGAAGGGATGGAATCCCGCACAGCGGCGGTAGCACGTCATAAATTCAATCCTCGATGTGTTTACGTGGGATGTTTACCTCCAGAGGACCTCTCCTCATCCCACCCTCGGGAGGCTAGCCAGGGGCTGAAACCTCTGCCTGCGATGGACGGACACACACCAGGTGCAGACCCTGCCCACGCTCGCCCAAACCTCCAACACGACCCACTTTGCCTTCACCCGAGCTCACATCACAGACACACACCACCGCACGTCTGCACCGGACGTCTTTTGATGTCAGTGGTGAGGAACACAAATCAAGCTTCGGCCACACTCGACGGAGGGGCTGATTCATCACCCTGGTCCCTCTGAGCAAATGCGAATGGGGCTGGGGTAGGGAGGGGGCCCCCCCCGAGGTTCGCACAGGGAGGTTGGAAGGTGCTGGAGAAAGGATGGAGGTGAAATGGCCCATCAGTGGTTGTCTTGATTTCTTGGGAACCCCATTAACAGCCTACTGGTGCAGAGCTTCACGTGCGCACGTCACTTTCTCTTTCTTCCAAGTTCTCTCCCTCCCTTCCTCCCTCCCTCCCCCTTCTCTCCCTGCCCCTCCCTCCCCATCTCTCTCTCCTTTCCTCTCCCCCTCCCTCCCTCCCTTGCTCCCTCTCCCCCTGAGGAGGTCCAGCTGGAGAGAGACAGCTCTCTGAGCTCAGTTGGTGCAGACAGGACTAAAGTAAACAGACTGGTCACCGGGCAGGCAGTTAGCAGCCTTTGGACAGATGATCAGCGTCGGGCTGGTGGCGGACCACACACATGAAGCCCCCTCGGACCACACAGGCGTCGCCTGCCCGCCTGTCTCCACGCACGCAGGCACGCTGGCAGGCACGGACGCAGGCCCGCAGGCCTCTGCTCACTGCGTTTCCTCTGAGCCCCGGGAGGCTGGGAGAAGCGTGTAGACGCCGCGTGGGTCCCCTCCCACCGGGCCCTGCGTGCCTGTGCTGGATTCCACAGGCACCCCTCCAGGCCTCAGTTTCCCTGCCTGTGAGCTGGGGTGATAACAGCTGCTGGTGTGCAGGGTGTGTGGACGCCTGCCTCCCGGGGCTCATGGCTCGCCCCTTGGGACCCTCGTTGCCATTGTCTCCCCTGCAGCCGGCGGCCTGCACCCTCCTGAGGTGCTGCATGCTGGCCGGAATGCCGGCCGCACCTTTCTTGCCCAGAGACAGCTCCAGGAGGCCGCATCCAGAAAGCCTCACCAACAGGAGGCCCTGGGTCCCGCCAGCCGCCCTCCACTCCCGTGGGCACAAGGTGTGCGGGAGCCCAGGGGCTCATGTCCCAGGGGGCTCCCGAGTCCCTGGATGCCTTGGAAGGGGCCCATCTCCTGACTCACCGGGCTTATCAGATAGAGACGTTGCCCCCGGGGGCGATGGAGGGGGTGCAGGCTAGTGTCCATTCTGGTGACACCCCAGACACCGCTCCGGGGTGGGGTGTGGGGCCTCAGGCCTCCCCGGCCCCATCTGCAGGCTCTGCTCCGCTCCCAGCGCGGCCGGCGCTGACCAGGGCCATCTGTCTTCATTACGCAGGTTTATTTGGGGAGGTGAGCAATGGGGGGCTGTCATGGCTGAGAGGAGGCTTGATCTATTGGCAGACACGCTTTGAAGCCCCCGTCATGGTTGCGGTTCTCCAGATCAGAGTGAGGCGGACGGCAGTCCCCCCCATATAAGGGGGGGGGGTTTCCATTCCTGGGGCTCGGGGAGCCCTCCCTGGGAGGATCAGGTGCGAGCCGAGCCTTTGAACTTTGCACTGCTGCCCACTTCATCTCCTTGCGCCATCCAGTCTATTTTTATTGAGCACCTACTATGCGGGGTCACCAGCCCAGGCTCCGAGGACGCGATGAGGGACACCAAGGACAGAGGCCTCGTAATCTGCAGGGAGAAGCAGACAAGAAGCAGATGTGCATGAGGTTCTCGGAGAATGAGGAGACCAAAGGCAACTAGACAGGCCGATGGGGTGGAGAGCCAGCGGTCAGAGCAGCCCGGGCTGGGGCTCCAAACTTTGATGCCATAAACTCTTTGGGAACCCCATCAAGTGAGAATCCATCTGTGACTCTGAGTCAGCCTTCCAGGCCCAGGCCCCTGGCCCCTGAACCACCTGCCTGGTGTACCGGCCCTCAGTTTCCCCACCTGGAAAATGGGCCTACAGTTGTTTTCAGGATGGAATGAGGTCACAGAGGCAAAGCCCCAGAGAGACCCGTTACTGCGGGAGAAGCTCCTCGTTTAATCCATGGGTGGAGATAAACGGGTGCTGGAGAGACTCCGCCGTCCTGGGCAGGGAGGAAAGATGGGGTCTCATCCCTCAAGGTTCTTTCTACCACTTTGCCCTGTTCCTTGGGATGGTATTTAGTTACCAGTGAATAATTATAAGGGTAAGAAAGGCTTTCCATGGAGGAGGGGCCCTGAAATCATTTTCTTGCTAAAACAGGCCTTGCTGTGCCTTGCAAATATAAAGAGGGGAACAAAGCAATACTGACACGATATAGAGGAATGACCTGGCTGGAGAAGGAAGGAACTCATCGGAATTCCGTCACGAAATGTGAGGTGACTGTTGTTTTCTTTCTGGGGCCTCCACTCACGAGAACTTCCAGGTTGAATCCTGGCTGGATCCCAGCCTACGTGTGGGTGTGATCTGGGCAAGTTACTAATCTCCCGGAACCTCAGTTTGCTCATTTGTGAAATGGGCCTATAACCCTGTCACCAGGAGGGTTGTGAGCAGGTGCTCAGTACATAGTAGGTGAGCAGTAAATCTGCCTCTATCTCATTTTCCTTCTCCCTCCCTTCCTTCTATGTCTCACTTCCTACGCCTTTTCCTTTTTTTTTTTTTTCTTTTTCTTTTAAACACCACTAACATAGATTGCAGAGTGTCTTAAAAACTGGAGAAACAACCAACGAGGACACCGAAAGCAACCACTTCAAATTGAGCCTCTGAGCTTGGCCCTTGTGCCCGGGGAAGCAGGGTGAGGGCTTGGGTTAGGAGCGGAAGCTGGAAACAGAGCCCTGTAATTCTACATTTCATGTACCTGTAGGCTGCCGCCCCAAGCAAGATGGGTCGGGGAAGAGGGAGCGCCAGCCTCCCTGCATCTTTGGGATCTGGGGGGCCCCTGCTTCCTGAGCACCTCCCCGGGCCGCGCAGGAGTCCCCACCACAAACGCCCCTGTCACTGCCACAGACAGCGGCCACGCAGCCCCGTCCCCAGGGGGCTGCCCAAACCTGGGAGGTTCGCGGTCCCACCAGACAGACAGACGGAGCCAGCAAATCCCCGCGTTGCCCCCGGCTGCCGCGCGCACGGGAAACACATCTGCCTGTCAGGGCCCAGTGCAAGCACAGCACAGACCCTCCACGGCCGGGAGGCGTTTTGACTCCTGCTGTGCAACACGAAGGTCACGCCCCGGGGCTCCCCCGTGCCCTCTCCTCACCAGGGGGAATCCGACAACAGCCTTGTTATTTACGCAGCTTAATGCGATCCAGAGGCGGCTGCCCGGCGCGGGGACAGGGAAAGCGGTCCGGCCCCAAAGAAACCGGTTTCACTGGCTGCATTTTGAGCCTGACATCCGGGAAGAGAGCGAGGAGGACGAGGAGGAGGATTTCTGCGGCAGGAGCCTCCGGCGGCCCTCAGGATGGACGGTGAGGCCCCACACGCCAGCCCTCCTCACCCTGTCTCTCGGCCCGGGCACAGTCTCAGCACAGCCTCCAGGGTGTGCAGTAAACACTCCCTGATTAATCCTCTCCCCGAGAGGCTCCCAGGCCGGCGCCTCTCTGTGTTTGCTAACTTCCAGCATGCCACAGGCTTGCAGTGTAAGCTCTCTGAAACTGGTGGCTCTTCCCGGGAGAAAAGCTAAGTTGGGTTTCGGGGATTTTTTAAGGCAGGTTTTTTTTTTTCCTCCCCAAAGGCTTATCCTCTCCAAGGACTCAAGGACTCATGCAATCCATATTAAACCATGATTTGACGCAGTGATGCTATTTTGTTTTGCACGTTTTCTATGTTCTATGTTTTGTTTCTATGGAAAGACACAGCCACTGTGTCACACCGGGTCTGTGTCATGCGCCCTCCACTCACTGGGTCTGTGATCTCCGGTGGGTGGGTCGCTTAGTGTCCCTTCACTAGTAAAATGGGGATGGAGCTGGGACTTAGCCCCCCAGAGTGTGGGCTAACTAGAGATGAGAATGCAGATGACGCAGCAGAGCCTGACATCGAGCCGGCTTCACGTACCAGTGACTCCCGTTTCGTCTTCACCCTTGCCCACAGTTGGAGGCTGTGCAGTAAAGGGATTACACAGATGATGGAGCCCACAGGCCTGGATTCAAATCCCAGCTCCGCCCCTTGCCCACTGTGTGACCTGAGGCAAGTTACTTAACCTCTCTGTGTGGCTCGTTGGTTTCCTCATCTGTAAAATGCGGGTAATAAATGCTGTGAAGATCACGTGAGTTAATAAATGCCAAGCACTGAGAGCCGTCCCTGACTCAGAGTCAGTTGGCTTTTATTATTGTCATTATGGGGAGAATGGCTATTCTCAAACTCTCAATTTAAAGTCTTCACAAAATATTGCACAAGCAACAGCATGGCAAAAAAAAAACACAACGATAATACAAAAAGGAAAGCCCTACAAAACTTGCTTTCTGATAAATCCTATTTTAAGGTATTTTTGTAATATGTAGATATTTTTGTGTCTTTTGTCACAAAACAGCTCCGAGAACTGCTCATCTTGGGAACACACAGGCTGGGAAGTTAGGCTGCAGAAGCCTGACATTGTGGAGTCAATTCCAAGCCCTGGGTTTTAGCTCGTGTTTTCACAAGCATCCATCCTGCCCTGTGTCCTGGAATGAGGACCGTATTGTATCAGCCACTCGTTCAGTATCGATCAGCCATGTAACCCTTGGCTGCCGTGCCTTTGCGGGGCCACGTCTTTTACAAACTTCCCACAAATGTCCGTTGTTTCCTGCAGAAAATGAACAGTGTGGAGGCAGGGCTTTCTGTCTTTTGTTCACTGCACTGTCGTCTGGGATGGAACAGTCTGGAACATAGGAAGAGCTCAGTACATAATTGAGGAATGAATGAATGAATGGAAGACGAAATGAACCTTACAAAGACGATACTTTCCGTGAAGTCTCTTAGAGCATTTTTTGGACAGATAATTTCTGTGAGTTTTTTTTTAAGCTCAAAGTAACCTACGATTTGGTTTAATTCACTCAAAGTAATTCCAGCATAGAAACGTGATGCCGTGTATCGGTGCAGCATTTTACATTTTTTAGTGAATTTACATCCATGTGGTCCTTCCATCACCCTTAAAACCCCACGTGGTGAGTAGAACAAACGGGATTCTATTTTCCCAGGGTCCAGCCTGAGCCCAGCCAGGAGGACCCCGGAAGGTGTCATCAGTCATCTGGGGTGGCAGTGGGTGACCGCGACCAGCACCCCCAGGCTGAGGGGGGAACTCAGCAGCTTTCAGCGTTCTCTCTTTTGATGTCCCCATTCCTATCCCTATTTCCTGAAATGGCCCCAATAAAGTGGCTCTGTCATCCTGTTTCTCCCTTGGCTGGTCTCTGTCTTTCTCTGTCCTGTCCCTCTGTTCGATGGCCCACTGGTGTCCCCCTCGGTCCCTCCCCTCGAGGGAAGCCAGGAGCCCGATCCACGACTCACACCCCCAGAGCCCCGGTGTCCACGCCTGCCGCCTGTTTCCTGGGAATTTCAGGCCGTGCCGAGCCAGGGGCCCAGGTCTTCTCTGCTCTCGGCCGGGAAGGCAGGTCCTCCGCCAGCTCTCAGCCCTGCCTCTGCTTCCTGTTTACTTCTGAGGGAGGCTGGGGACCTCGGGGTCTGCGGCCAGCCCTGTGGTCTGAAGCGAGCCAGGCCGTGTGAGGGGTTATCAGCCCATCAGCCCAGATAGGCTGGAGGGCTCTGCCATCCGTCAACTGTCTTCCGTCATTGCAAGCTCCCTGTCCTGGAATGTCGTCTTATTAGATGGATCAGGCCAGATGAGACAGTTTAGAGAGTTTCTGCAGGGCTCGGCGAGTTATTTCACTTTTATTTTCAAAATTAGGACATAGATACTCTTTTAAAACTCTAATAAATGTTTCTTATTAAAAATTGCCCAAAAATCACCAAAATATAGAGAAAAAAGTAATGATCGCCTAAAACTTCATCACTCAGAGATTATATTTTGGTAAAATTTCATTAAATGTTTATCTATACAAACTTTACCCATAGAGATCAACGGGTACTATTTTACAAAAATGGGGTCATCTCCTATCTCCTGCAGTTGACCTGCTTTTCTTTTTAGCTCAACGATATGGCATGGATATATTTTCATGTCAGTAAATAAAGATCCACATCATCTATACATAGCTGTAGAGTGTCCCACAAACTCCAGTGGCGGCACTCAGACTTTTTCCAAGTTTTGCTGCTCCGTATTATAAACAATGCTACAACGAACATCCGTTGCACTAAGTATTTGCCTAAGTATTTCCTTGTGTCAATTCCTAGAGGTGGGGTAACCAATATAAGGCTTTCACGGTTAAAATATAGATGTGTTCATAGCAAGCCATCCACAAACAAGGAATTACCAATTTTCCTTCCACAAACCACCTACTCCTGGCCCCTGTTCCCATTCCTGTCTCCCACTGGGCACCACCCCATCCTTTCCCTCCGCCAATACCGTAGGTACAAAGTAGCATCTCATGGTCGCTTGTTTGCATGTTTTTCTCTGTCATTTATGCACCTGTGAACTGGGGCATCTATTGAGTCCTAGAACTTCATATTGCAAAGGTCTTTAACGGCCAACGGGTTCCCACAGACCGCCCACCCCACATATATCCCTCCACCCAGCCACTGAATACTTGAATCAGCTCAACTGTTTCTCTCAAAAGAGATCATCCTGGCTCTGGTGTTTGAATACTCTCATAGATGGGGAGCTCACCACTGCTCGAGATGGTCTACTGCATTCCCAGCTCTGCTGTTAACCCTTAAAAGACAGTCCATGGGGAACAGCCGTGTCACACCAGGAACTGCGCTAAACCCTTCAGCGAACAGCGTCTCAAGCCTCCAACAGTGCTGGAAGCACGGATCACAGCCTCCCTCCTTGTTCCGGTCAAGGTCACTGAGACACAAAGATGAAGGGACTTGCTGAGGGTCACACAGCTATGAAGCAGCAGAGCGAGTAGCTGAGTTGTGTTGTTTCTCAAACACATGGAAACCGCACCACTTAAAAGGCTCACAGGGACTTCCCTGGTGGCACAGTGGTTAAGAATCCGCCTGCCAATGCAGGCGACACGGGTTCGAGCCCTGGTCCGGGAAGATCCCACATGCTGCGGAGCAACTAAGCCCGTGCACCACAGCTACTGAGCCTGTGCTCTACAGCCCGCAAGCCACAACTACTGAGCCCACGTGCCACAACTACTGAAGCCTGTGCGCCTAGAGCCCGTGCTCCACAACAAGAGAAGCCACCGCAATGAGAAGCCCGTGCACCGCAACAAAGAGTAGCCTCTGCTCACCACAACTAGAGAAAGCCTGCGCGCAGCAACAAAGACCCAACACAGACAAAAATAAATAAATTAAAAAAAAAAAAAAAAAAAGAAGGCTCATAAAGGAAACTTGAACCCGGTTAGAAATCTAACTTAGAAAGTGCTGTCTCAAACTATAGATTTTTTAAAAGACTTCTTCTCCTACAGACACTGTCTTCAAGTGCCCAGGGAAACTAGAGCCACCATCACACACCCATTTTGTTTGGGTGTCTTTCCACACAAAGCCCTGCTGGCTGCTGGGGCCACGGAGATGCAGGAGGCCGGCCCAGCCTCAAAGATGTCCCATGACTCAGGCCCATCAGCTTCTGGCTTACACATGAGGGGGAAAAAAGTCTAAAGGATAACTTAATTGATGTAGACCCCAAATTAATCCAAAGCACTCACTCCTATTTTTTTTCCCACTGGGAGCTGTTTTTAGAGATTAGATTTTCTACCTGCAGAAATTCCCTTAAGCAAAACACAGGCACGCTACACAATGACCTCATTTGTCCACTCTCTGACCTAGCCTTTCTGATTACCTGACACCTCTTTCCCAGCTACCTAGGCCTCACGTTATTCTTCAAAACGTCATTCTTGGTGGGTCAGGCCTAGCATCAGTCAGTCACACTTTAGTATGAATTAGTCCAACAAATTATGTAGGTATACTTTACCAGGAGTAATTATGCATTTTTCTGAAGGGGGCATGTTCATCATGAGATGGGTGTTCTGTGAACTGGACAGCGGGGAAGACACATTTAGTTGGAGAGGACGCTGCTCAGCTTCACCGAAATTAATCCTTAAATTTCATCTCTCCGGCCCTTTCTGCTTTGCTTGAGCCCCTATCTGTCCTCAGGACATACAAGTAACAGGTTCAGCTATGGGCTGCTTCTAAACTGAGGAAGGTTGGGCCATCAAAATTTAATCTTTCATTTTGTTTCAAACCAAACCAAACAACACTGAAAAAACCCCAAAAAACAAACAAGCTAAACAAAAGTGCACACTGTGATCCCTTTTAATGTAAAGATGCCACCCTGGGCCCAAATCTTTTCGTGTGAAATCCGCTAGCTGGGAACCTCCGTGGCTTGCAAACTAAATTTAAAAGCTTGCATCCCAAGACCCTTGAGCAAAGGTTACTCGAGGTCTATTCCGGGTTCAGGCGGGAAAAAAAAAACTTTATTTGGCAAGGAAATGCCTTGTGAGAGGCGCTCGCTGACCAGGGGCACGGAGGAAAGCTGTGACTCAGTGCGTTTTTCTTTTGGCATTTACAGCCCTGAAAAATGATTGCAGCTTCCTCTGGTCACTGGAGCCAGAGCCTGAAGAAGTGACCTTTAAGGAGAGTCTGTTTACTCCACCCTCAGCCGAGGGCCCTTGCGTGAGCTCTGCGAGGTAGCGCCCCGCCTTGGCGCTGACCCCGGGGCTGCATCCAGACTCACCAGCTTGGGACAAACAGTGGGTGAAGGAGTGGGGCTGGCGAGGGGCTACTCTGGGGGTGGGGGTGGGTCAGGGTCAGCCCCTTCCTGCCGGGCTCCGGGGGCTTGCCTCTGGCCTGGAACATCAGACAAAACGTGTCTGTGGTGACCTGCCATCTCGCACTCCGTACCTTCTGGAAACCCTCTCCCAAGGCCAGCATCAACCTCTCTTGCTTTTTAGACAAAACAAGAAGCGATTAGCCTGGATGGGGATCCCCCTCTCTCCCTTGTGGGCCACACCACAAACTGGATTGGAATCTTGATCCCCTGGACCTTTATACCAAGGTACACAGAGTGGGGAGTGGCAAGAAGGTTAGCCCGGACAGCACTCAGAACTCTCTGAAACTGAACCGTCCACGTGTTTTACAGCAGACGAGGAGACGAGAATCTGATTCCTCCACTTAGTTTCTTAAATGTGAAATAAAGAAGCATATGTAACGGGACCTGCCAGTTTTCAAAAGTATAAATAAAACTTGCGGACTTGGATTTAAGTTTTTAAAGGTCATTTTGAAACCTTCCTACTGACAACATGATCGCTGCTAACTTTCTCTTTGTACCTTGATTCAACAATCTTTTCTTTTAGAGAGACGGTGTTTTGTTATAATCCTTCGGTTTCTTTTACAAATATAACGCTCTTTCTTGCGAGAAAATTTAGGAGAGTTTAAAAAGGAAGTTAAAGTGATATGACATTCCACCACGCAGAAGTAACTGCTATTAACGTGGTGGTAAACTTCTTTTCAATCTGTTTTTCTTCAAGTGAGTGTGTGTGTGTGTGTATGTGTGTGTTTGTGTGTATTATAATGATGCATCCTTTACAAAGCCAGTGTCAGGAATTTTATACTGTGCGTTTCTCACTTGTCAATACCTCATAAGCACTTTCCCAAGTCGTTAGAGGTTGTTTATAAACATCAGTTTAATGGTTGCCTAATATGCCATCTTATGGATGTACCATAAATTATTTTGTTACTCCTCTACGAAGAAAAAATGTTTTACAGTGTGCAAACTTCCTTTACCGGTGGAAAAAAATAGAATAGCTGCTCTGGAATGGTTATTTGTGATTTCCTGAAATTAGTTCAAAAATATTAGACATTTTTTGTTAACCCAAGTACCTACTTCCTGGTGGATTCCAAATATTGACCCGATAGTGACCAGAGGAAGGGGAGTGGCCAGACCCTTTCCTTGTGAGATGCGAGGTGGGCTCTGGAGCTAAGTCTGGGATAAGCTTGCTGTGGGGTGGTGGTGAGGGGCGCCCCTGCCAGGGAGTGGGCTGGGGTGGCCTGTTCTCAGTGTCTGTGAGTCATGAGCTACACTGAGAAAAGAGGAAAGAAAGCACGGAGCCTGTGTCAGAGAGAGCATTGCCAGAGTCTATACCAATTTCAGGGGTTCCCAGCCCCTGAGCCCTTACTGAGCCCCTTAGGGATTCTAGGGTCCCGGGGTTAATTAATAGGATCCTCGGTGACCCAACTTCAAAATTATGCCTGAATCCCTTCAATCCATAATTCTGGGAAGATCATACAACATTTTTTTTGAGTGCTCGCTATTGACATTCAAGAGGGAAAACGTTTGTTTTGCTAAAGTTGAGAAACCATAAAAATTATCTCTGAAACTTACAACATTGAGGGCATCACAAAGGAAAGTGTGACCCCAAAAAACTGAAACTTTTAGAAGATTTTACAAGTAGCATAAATCTGCAATATATATTTAGCACACTTAAAAGAGTTACAAAATGAGCTTTGTTTTGGTCTGGGGAGAACTAAAATAGTCACACTTGTTTCTCCCACAGGGTTTTATGTATTGCCAGCTATGTGATGGGATTAGCAACGGCAGGGTGCCTATCTCTGAGATTCGCGGTCTTTGGTTAGTAACTTCATTCCCTTATAGTGTAAGGCCCCACTTCAGCATTCAGGCTCCACGTGTGCCCTTGGAAAATTCACCAAACTCCCGAAAGTCTCAGTTTCTTCATCTGTAAAATGGGGCACCTGCCTCCCAGAAAGGAAATGGGGCACAGACACTCGTCGGCACACGCTGGCACAGGGGCACATTCAGTACGTTCCTTACGATGAAGTGTTTTGTTAGTTCTCGTGGAAAATCCCGAGATGCAGACAGAACTTTAGGATAGAGATCGGTGGCCAGAGGCTTCAAGAAGAATGGACGAAATGAATATGGCTTGACTTTCATGACTAAAAGTCTGGGAATCATTTACGTTACAATTTCATATTCTAAACTGAATCAACTGTTCAGCAAAAGGGGAAGAAAAACCACTACCTACCCACGGATCTGAGATAGCCATCACACTGTGGGGATTTAAAAGATCTGGAAGGAAGCTTCTCAAGTAGGGTTCCATTTTATAGTCCCCAGCAATGCACAAGGGTTCCTATTTTTGAGATTGCATTTGACCAAATACCTGGCATAATGCAGTATACTTGTTGATTAATTAATAATAATAATAATAATAAACCTCACACTGACAGGACAATTACTAAGTGTTAGGGAGTTGCTAAGCCCTCATGTAGAACTCATTTAATCCTCATGACAACCCTAACATGTAACTCTGGTCACCTCCACTCTGCAGAGGGAGAGACAGAGGCAGGAATGGCTCACAGCCTGTCTCAGACCAAACCCAGCAGCTCAGCCCCAGAATCCATGCTCTTAGACACTGCGCTGTAATCCTAATACGTCATGCTCTCCTACGTAGAAATATTCACACATTTTCTCATCTAAAAAAAAAAATCTGTCAACTAATGTTTATAAAATTCAAAAGAGGCTCGTTCCCTGAAACAGAGCAAACCTGAAGATACTCAGGCAAAGTGATGATGGTGACCAGTCGGATAAACTGTGATGAATCTGTACGATTCACACTGCCCTCGGGGAAAGATGTCATTTAAATCAGATAATCCACGAGTACAGACAGAACGTGTGCTGCGGTTTGCTGCTCCTCCGTCTGGAGGGCTGCTCCAGAAGCAGACAGAGGTGTTGCCTCAGTATCAGGTGGCAGCACCGTGTGGGGCGTAAGCCCTCGGACCCCGCTGTCAAACTTGCAGGTCAGACCTGGTCCTGCCCCTTCCAACCTGGGCAGCAAGCTCCCAAGTCCATCCCCTGCCCTCCAGGCCAGGCCTGACTATGGTCCCCATTGGCAGAGACATGATAAGGACCGTGATTGCCCAGGGAGAGGGGCACGGAGGGAGAGCATCAGCAATCTCCAAGTGGACATGACCTACATGTGACCTGGGCAAGCTAAGTGACCTGGGCAAGGCATGCCCCCTGGGCGTGGGTGTCCCCATCTGCAGAGTGGACCGCAGGATGCCTGCTCTGGCCACCCTGGGCTGCTCTTCAGCAGTGTTTGGCATTCTCCCGTGTGCTCTGTGCTGGGGCCGTGGCATGACATCTGTCCAGATGGGCACCATGTTTAGAAGGGCAGCTGTGTGGCCAGGGCCTCACCCTCCTCCTCGGCAAACGGGTGTACAATGGCACCTACCCACTAGGTTTTGGGTCGATGCCACGAGTTGGTGCGTTCAGACCCCTCCCCCGTGCCTGGCACACAGCAAACACTAGCAGGGCCAGCCAGCAGTGTAACCGCCGCGTGTCAGAAAGCCTGGCCTGTCTCTCAGGGTGCCAGGCCAACTCAGGACTGTTTTCTTTTTTTTTTTTTGTAATAAATTTATTTATTTTATTTATTTATTTTTGGCTGCATTGGGTCTTCGTTGCTGCGCGCGGGCTTTCTCTAGTTGCGGCGAGCGGGGGCTACTCTTCGTCGCGATCCATGGGCTTCTCATTGTGGTGGCTTCTCTTGTTGCAGAGCACGGGC
This sequence comes from Balaenoptera acutorostrata, assembly GCF_949987535.1. Classification (NCBI taxonomy): domain Eukaryota; kingdom Metazoa; phylum Chordata; class Mammalia; order Artiodactyla; family Balaenopteridae; genus Balaenoptera; species Balaenoptera acutorostrata. The sequence goes on along the minus strand of NC_080082.1, from coordinate 3,126,206 downwards.
TCTAGAGTGCAGGCTCAGTAGCTGTGGTGCGCGGACTTAGCTGCTCCGCAGCACGTGGGATCTTCCCAGGCCAGGGCTCGAACCCGTGTCCCCTGCATTGGCAGGCAGATTCTTAACCACTGAGCCACCAGGGAAGTCCCCAACTCAGGACTGTTAACACTTGGGTGCATGGGGACACGGCAGTGCCGAAAAAACTGAGCTTGGGTATCACCGCTGAAGTAATTGGAGATAAACGTGTGGGACTTGACTTGAGGTAATCAAAGAGAGAATGCATTTGCAAACTAGCAGGTTAAAGTTAACATAAACTTTGGAAACCATGAGGAAATTAAGGATATCACTTTAAATTAAATATCTTAAGTAGACGTGTTCCTTAAATGTGATAAGACAGCTATGGTACATTTAGTCAATGCCGATTGGTAATTAAAAGCGGATTTCTGCAGGCTTAGCTGCCCGGGAGGAGAGATCGATGTCTTCGTACAGGAGCTGATAGCCCTTGCAAGTATGGTTTCAATAATCCTCGGGCCCCATTGGCCCTCCACTCGGCAATAATAATGATTTGTTCTTGTAATGAAATGATATTCATTTACGGCGAATGCGGTGTGCACGCAGGGCACGAGTCCATGGGTGCTGCTAGTCTGGATATGACCCAGTATGGGGACGATTACATGGAATTCCAGAATATCAGAGCCGGAAGGGGCCCGAGTCATACCAAGTCGCACTCCACCATTTCACAGATTTAACGCAGGGTCTGTGGAGCTCTTCATGAACTTAGGAGCCCCTCACTGTCGGCTTCTGGGAGGGTCCAGGGAAAACTGAGCATAGGACACCTTCTCTCCCCTTTTCCTCCTCTTAAGCACCCCAACCCCTTCATGCAGGTCCCACATCTGTCCTCAACCTCAGTTTTCTGGCTGCACCAGACTCCCAAGCCTTCTCAGGACATGCGGTCCCTGTTCTAACCCGACATTCCCGTGGCTGAACCCCCTGGATGCTCTAGGGAAAGGTGGCAGCTTGGCCGGGGCTCAGGGCCGCTGCCCGTGACTTCGTCCTTGGTTTTCCCACAGACGCTGGTTTTACATTCAGCCAGCTGAAACCCATGAGCCCTCTGCCTCCATTTTTCCTGTCTGCAAACAACGACCAAGTGTAAGAGGTGTGTCTTTGTCTCCTCTCAGAAAAGACCCCCAAAGAGTCCCAATACACAAATAACTCCCCAGGGCTGCCCTCTGTCCCAGAAGCTGTGCCAGGAGAACCCTGACTTGGGATGGGGGGGAACCACGCCCCTCATCTAGCTGGGTGGTCCCACTGAAGACCCACAGGACGCTGGGTTCTCTTCTCACATCCAAGGCTCTGGGGTGAGGAGCCGGGGCCCTGGCTCCCCCACATCTGTGCGGGTGGATTCAGGGGGTGGCACCTCGGTTTTTAAAGCACTACCGATGGGAAAAGTGGACGCAGATGGATGGAGCTGCCCCTGGAAACTTCCGCTGAAGGCTGCAAAATAGACAAATTCTGCGTCTCTCAGGGTCACGCCTGTGCTGTCTGTTTGAAATGACGGGGGCTGCAGCTCTGGACGTGCACATGTGGAGACAGGACACAGCAGGGAGAGGAGACGAGAGCCACGCACGGGCGAAGACTAGCAGGACACGGCCTCCGCTCCGGGGATGTCTCTCTCTCTGTCTGTCTCTCTCTCTGCCCCATTCTCTCTCTCTGTCTGTCTCTCTCTCTGCCCCATTCTCTCCATCTCTGTTTCTCTTTCTGCTTCTGCCCCGTTTGTCTCTCTTGGTCTGTCTGTCTGCACGTGTGTGTGCTTCTCTCTCTCTCTCTCTCTCTCTGTCCGTCTGTCCCCCCACCCCCGCCCCACCCCGTCCTGGTACAACACACTAATTCCAGACCCAGGTCCCTGTGCTCCTCATCGTGTTCCCCAGACCGCCAACATCTTGAGCCCTGGAGCCCCACGGCCGCCGACGTGAATACCTGAGGCTTCTTCTGGAAATGAGGGACATCTGGGCGGTCCTGGCGCTTGCCTCTGTTCAGCCCCATTCAGTCCCCAAATGCACAAATCGCTCACTCATAAGACAGTGACACACTGAGGGAAAAAGGAATAAATTTGTGCGTCTTTATGAATATTCGATTTCCTTCTGGCAACACATCTCTCCTGCTTCAACGGCATTTTGCACCTGCAGCCAATGCTCTGCTCCGAGGGACCTGCTCCGGCTTCTACTGTCTTGAGCTCCTGTCTTCCACTGACATGAAAATTCAAAGGAAAGAACTAGCATTTCTGGAGCTGCTCCTTCTCTCCACAGAGCACTGGGGGTCTGACAGGCGCGCCTCGTGGAGTGGGACCCCCGAGGGCCGGCACTGGAATCTTTGGCTCCAGGGCGGAGGCCGGGACGCCCCTTGTTTACAGGCTCCCCGCAGCTCTGACCCTGCGCTTTCACAAACCCGAGGAGGTCTGATCAAAGGGCCGACTTTCCCCTGAGCGGGGCTGTGGCGTCCTCTCTTAGCGAGAACTCCTCACTGCACGCTAGCTGAGCGGCTTATTTTCTCGGCTCCTCCAGACTCCTGAGGGGAAGTAGCCTAACTGTGTAATTAAAGCCCTAGGAAGCCGGTGACACAGTTGTGTCTCTGCCCCACATGAGGATGGTGAAGCATTTGCTAACGCTGACGGCTCAAAAAAGCTTCACGTCCTGCAGGCAAGGCCCGACGTCCCTCTGCAAAGCCACGGTCCTGATGCAGGCCTGCGTGCTCCCCCCAGCTCACTCCGCCGGGTCACCAAACCTTTTCTTCGTCTTCGATCCCCAGCCCGAGCTCGGTCCCTGGCACAGGGATGAGGACCCACGAATGCTCCGGGCCCAGACGGGATGTGTTGATGCCCTCGACAACCAACACACGTTTGTTAAGCGGCTGCTCCAAGCAGAGGGGGCTTAGGCAAGTGCTGGTCTGCCAGCCCAGGGATGGAGCAGTGAAGAAAGGACTGAATGAATGAATGAATGAAGTAATGAATGAGCAACTCTACTGCACGTGCTACAGGATTCGTGCTGCGGGGCTGGGTTGGTTGGTAAAAAACATCCGGGCCTGTAAGTCCCGGCTTGGCAGTCATCTGGCCCCGTCTGGGAAAGAATGAACTGCAGGGGGTGGAGGGGGCAGAGCGGAGGTGCTGGGCAGCACAACCGTCCTTGCCTCGCTGCCCTGCAGGGGGTCACAGGCCTGCGCTGCTCCCCAGAGGCCCGTCCACCACCGATGATACCCTTAGGTGGGCAGGTGACCAGCGGCAGCGTCTGTGCTTGGCAGGTCTTGGTCCTTGACCTCACCTCTAACGGCCACCAGCAGGGAGGGGAGTGGTCCACGACTCCCGAAGGCCTCATCGTGCAGGGCGCGGCCCACCCTTCGCTGCAGGCTGGCTCTTCCCGACGGGCACAGGGGTCGGACACAACGCGCAAGACGCCCAGCGCCAGGGCTCACTCCCGAGCTGGTGTGCAGAGGCAGAGAACATCCTCTCTCCCCAGCAGAGCACGTGGGTATCGACTGTTTGTCTGGTTTCCAAGCTGAGAATGTAAACGCCATGAACGCAGCGCCCTTCCCTCTTGTACCCCCAATGCCCGGAAAAGGCTCTGTCTCCCAGGAGGTGCTCCGTAAACACTTGCTGACCGCATGGACAAGGGCGTGTGAGAGCAGGCGAATGCCCTTCTGGGTGGTCCTCAGGCCTGACTGCCCACTATACCTCTCTAGGGAGTGATTTCAAAAATCCTTTCCGTTTAAAAATTTCCCATGTGTTACAATGTGCAGCCCAGAGGGAGAGCCTATGATCTGGGGGAATCAGGCTTTAAAAAGTGTGTCACCGAGACACACAGTCCTGCACTGTCGGGGTGGACGAGTGGGCGGAACCTTCCAGAAGGGAGGCCGGTTCAGCAGTACATTCATTCACGCACGTGTATTTCCAGGCACGGGCCCTCAGGGCCTAATTAAGGTGTGGGCACAGCTTACGTTGCGGAGATGGCCACTGAAGCCTTCTGTCCTGGCCAAAAAGCTGCATCGGACCTAAAAGTCCATCCATACAGAAAGTGTTATCTAACACGCCACCTTCAGTCTCTGGAACATTCTGCGCTATTAAATGTAATTTGAAGAAGAGACTTTGTTGACATAAGAAGTCCACAATATGGGCTTCCCTGGTGGCGCAGTGGTTTAGAATCCGCCTGCCAATGCAGGGGACACGGGTTCAAGTCCTGGTCCGGGAAGATTCCACACGCTGCGGAGCAACTAAGCCCGTGTGCCACAACTACTGAGCCTGTGCTCTAGATCCCGTGAGCCACAACTACTGAGCCCACGTGCAACAAAGACTGAAGCCTAGGCGCTTAGAGCCCACGCTCCGCAACAAGAGACACCAACGCAATGAGAAGCCCACGCGCCGCAGGGAAGAGTAGCCCCCACTCGCCGCAACTAGAGAAAGCCTGTATGCAGCAACGAAGACCCAACGCAGCCCAAAATAAATAAAATTAAAAAAAAAAAAAAAGAAGTCCACAATACACTGTAAGATTTTTAAGAAACAGGTTGAAGGAGACACCATAAATAGTAGAATCCAGTTTTTAGAAGCACAACTGCATAGGGAACGCCCCCTGCAAGGAGAGAAGTTCATTGATCCGGGAGCGTTGGAGACATGGCTCACATTGTTAGGCTACGTTACAGTTGTCTGATCACATCTACGATAGGAGCCGGTTTAGAGTCACAGCACTGGGTTCCTCGATGAGCATCCCGTTCAGAATGAGGAACCCGAGGCAGAGAGAGATGCAGGAACCTGGACCCAGGCAGTCACCCCAGGATCCGTGCGCGCATCCCGGCCCCAGGCTGGCTGTAAGGCGGTGCGCCAGCGCTGGTTGTGTCTGGGGCTTGGCACTACAGATGTTTTCCCCCCTCTTCTGTCTGCATATATGGATTCTCATTTGTCCTACAATGAACATACACCAACTGAATAATAAGTACTCAGTCAAACTATCTGAACACTGAGGGCAAGTGACGGCTTCAGCAGCGTTGACTACACTGCCATCTGCACGGGTAAAGATTACCTTGGGAGCTGGCCCCCTCCCTCCTGGCTTTGTCCTTGTGGACCGGCCGAGGAACCCTTGGGCCCAGGAAGGGGCGCCGCCCCTGAACCCTGCCTTATCTAGGGCTGTGGAAACTGCACCTGGATTCTGTGTACAGCTCTTGGCTGCACGACCCGGAGATGTCAACAAATTGAAGGTTGTTTAGAGAACTGCAACAGGATGATTAAGGAAAGAGCCGAACGGATATGTCAGGAAGGCTTTACGAGAGCTAAACACGGATGGCTTGGAGTAATGACAACTGTCCACAAGCGTGAGTGGGGTTGGAACGCTGGAGCACCGGGGGCGGGGTGTGGGGAGGGGGAGGAGATCCATCTGAGGGAGGTGAGGGGGGACAGAACCAGAAGCCTTGCTGGCTGTGTGGCCGGGGAAGCATGCTCAGAGTGGGCTGGCACTGGGGCCGTGGAGAGGGCCCCTCCCATCACCGGACATCACTGGACATCACTGGGGGGGTCTTTGGGCATTACAGTCAACATCAGACATCACTGGGCACCACTGGACACCACATTACTAAGAAGTACTAGACATGCAGGCATCATTGAGAATCAGTGGGCATTACTGGACACTACTGGGGATCACTGCATGTAACTGGGCATCACTGGGCTTCATTGGCCTTGGTGTCATTGACGGGGTACAGCATCGCTCTGGGTGATCTGTCAAGGAGGAAGGAAAGGAATTCTGTGGTCCGGCTCTGCTTGATCGATACGGCTGGGCTGCTGACGCTCATGTGAAATAGACAGGAGCAGGTTCTGGAAAGGGGTGGTTGCAGAGAAAAGGGCCGGGAGCAGTGGCTCTGGGCAGACACTGCCCCCGGGTCTCCTCCACAGAGGCATTAGGGGCCACGGTGAAATTAGGGAGCATTTCGGTGCAGTTTCCCCTGCTGGTCTCCAGGCTCCCTCCCATGCTCTACCAGGCTCTCCCCGAAGTCCCCCAAACATCCTGGGTATAGAGCAACATGCTTCCCTGCACTCCTTCCTGTAAAGCTTGATGCTCCAAGCCCTTGGGTGTAGACATTCTGGAAGATCCCTGTCTCGGAAGCGCCCTGGTCTGTCCTTTTCGTCGCCTAACGCAGGGCGTGGCAGGCGGGAGGTGCCGACAGTCACTTGAATAAATGATGATCATGAACAGCCCCTCTCTGCCCAGGCTGTCCCGACGTCAGGATCATTTCCCTGTTTTTGGAGTCATTTCTATGATATAGCTCCTTCCTTCATGTTACTGCATTTATTCAACCTGCTTTTGTCCTATAGAAACTCCCCCTTCTTTCCTTTCTGCTTTCTTGTTATAACTCTTAAAGATAGAATAATTTCGAGTTAGTAAATGCCATTCTGTTTGTTTCCTGGTGACATAATTCTCTAACTTGAAAGAAGAAATGCAGGGGAAGCAACATCTATCCTTCTGGGATAATTTGGAATTGATGGATCAGTTCTTTCCATAGCTTTGATGGATCTTTCTTTACTTTTCAACATATTTCAGGGTTTTTTTCTTTAATCTCACCTGCTTCCCCAAATAATTTAACACATCCTTTAAAACAAAGCAGGGGACTTCCCTGGCGGTCCAGTGGTTAAGACTCTGTGCTTCCACTGCAGGGGATGTGGGTTTGATCCCCGGTCGGGGAACTAAGATCCCACATGCCGTGCCAATAAATAAATAAACAGCAGAATAGAAACCAGGATCACTGAACAACCCTAACAGAACAAAATCCAGTGAAAAAGAGCAGAGGAACGGGTGATCTTGGGCCCTCTAGGTACTGTCACCAACCTTTAAACAAAATCCATTGTGCATAGGCTGGGCACTGGATGGAGGGAGAAACTACTTGTCTCCTCTGGATTATAAACAAGAAGTTTATAACCTAGAGCAGGGAGTAGTGCAAAATGGCAGGTGCTGCATAGTGTTACCTACTGAATGCTAGGAGAGAACAGAGGAGGGAATGGATGGCTTTGGCCAGAAATGGAATTTAGCTTGGGCTCCCTGGCAGCCAAAGGAAAAGGTGAAATGGGTGGAGTGACGCGACTCTCGTCGCTCGAAGAAAAAGACTGATTTTTAAAATGGCACTGACTGATGGGGTCACTGACCTAATCCAGTCGTCTGCTTGGAAAAGAATACATTTTCCACAATGACTTTGAGAGTCGCCCACGGTGAATCAGTAAGTGAAAGAGCAAGCTGGAGACCACTATGTATACAGCATCCCCCTTTTTGTAAAGAAAGTACAAAATAAAAAGCCTTGAACCAATACTGGAAACTTCTGGATGCTATTCCCCAGCCTGACAACAGTGGTTCTCTCTGCAAGATGTGGAGCCATGAGAGGGAAATGGGTTCTCTTTGTTCGCGTTCATTTCTGCTGGTTGGGTTTGTCAAAACAAGCATCTATCCTTTCTTCCTAATTAAAAAGGGGGGTGTACTTGAATACAGATATAAGAGGAAGAAAGCTTCCCCCAGGAGATTTCTCAAGGGGGAGGCTGGGTTAGGCATCGGTGAGCCATCCCGAGAAAAGCTTCAGGCTCCCCCCACGGCCAAGGACGCATCACCCCCGACAAAGGCAGTCCGCCTGCCTCTGCTGAAATCAGGGAGGCTCGGGAAGGCCAGCCCTGACCGGCACAAGCGGGCTCCAGCGAGCCACTCCCACACCGCTGTTCGTTTTGTTTTTGAGATTAAAAAACAAAAACCAGCAGACAAGTGGAAGAGACAAGTGGCCGCTGCCTGTCTCCTCGGGATCCTTGAGGGATCTGGTTCCCTTCTCTGTCCCTGAGGCCTGAGGCGCAAATGAAGGCCTGCAGCGGCGGTCATGCAGGACAGAGGGCTTTAAGTTAACAGCAATTAAGGAGGGTTTCCTGCGATAAACGCCTCAATCTTCACTGAAATCTTACGCTCTCAGCTTTATGACCGGCTCAGGCCGGAGCTTCGCAGACCAAATCATGTCAGAGGTCACTCTGTCACTTTTTACACATCTGGCCAGAGAGGAGGGTCCTTCACTATCAGATATAACCGGTGGTCCCAGCAGGACGGAGCCTGTGGGACGATCTGCTGACCTCACGCTCAGAAACGGCCAGTCCTGGCTAGCTGCCCGGCCCTGGTGGGGCCATCGGCAAACTACTTCCTGGGCCTCCATCTCCTCGTCAATAAACGGGACGATAATTGCTGCCGGGGGCGGGGTAGGGCGTGGCCATGATGTGAGACAGCCCATTAAACGATTAGGAAAAAACAACGTACCGAGTAATAAAAAAAAAATAGTTAAAAGAGCTTGGACAGTGGCGTCGGGCAAATCTGGATTTAAACCTGACTCCTGTCACTCTCCTGACAACCTTCATGTATTCATTCAACTAACTGCTGAGCCTCAGTTCCCTCACCTGTAAAATGGGCACAAACAGTAACACTGACCTCGAAGCACACGGAAGGCAATCTGGCAATGATCTCTGAGAGCCCTGTTTAAAACTGCAATTACCCAACAGCAAGGACCTACTGTATAACACAAGGAACAATATTCGATACCTTGTAATAACCTATAAGGGACAAGAATCTGAAAAAGAATATATATATGTATAAAACTGTGGACTTCCCTGGTGGCGCAGTGGTTAAGAATCCGCCTGCCAATGCAGGGGACATGGGTTTGAGCCCGGGTCTGGGAAAATCCCACATGCCGCGGAGCAACTAAGCCCGTGTGCCACAACTACTGAGCCTGCACTCTAGAGCCCACGAGCCACAACTACTGAAGCCCACGCACCTAGAGCCTGTGCTCCACAACAAGAGAAGCCACTGCAATGGGAAGCCTGCACACTGCAACGAAGAGTAGCCCCCGCTCGCCACAACTAGAGAAAGCCCGTGCACAGCAACGAAGACCCAACACAGACAAAAATAAATAAATTAATTTATAAAAACAAAAAATCTGAATCACTGTGCTGTACACCTGAAACTAACCCAGCATTGTAAATCAACTGTAGTTCGATAAAAAATAAATTAAAAAACCACTGCAGGGCTTCCCTGGTGGCGCAGTGGTTGAGAGTCTGCCTGCCAATGCAGGGGACACGGGTTCGAGCCCTGGTCCGGGAGGATCCCACATGCCGCGGAGCAACTAGGCCCGTGAGCCACAATTACTGAGCCTGCGCGTCTGGAGCCTGTGCTCCGCAACAAGGGAGGCCGTGACAGTGAGAGGCCCGCGCACCGCGATGAAGAGTGGCCCCCGCTTGCCACAACTAGAGAAAGCCCTCGCACAGAAACGAAGACCCAACACAGCCATAAATAAATAAATAAATAAAAATTAAACTTAAAAAAAAAAAAAAACCACTGCAGTTACTTCCTCTATTTACTTCTCTTTTCTCCAAAACACCTATTGCCATGCCGCTGATTTCTTTATTTTATTGTCTGCTCCCTCCCCTGCCCCCCGTGAAAGCTCCAGGAGGGCGGGGATTCCTGACTGTCTCATCCTCTGCTCTCTCCCCAGCACCTTGTACAGCACGTGGCGCACAGCAGGTGCTCAGCACGTTTGCCAAACACGCAAAATATGAGCCAGCTAATGTCACTGCCTCCGATCGGGCATATACTACATAATCATGAAACTGATCTGTAGCGAGTTAAATTTATATATTTAATGTACCTTATTTTTTAAAGTTCTTTATTTTAAAGGCTTCTTTCAAAGTTTTAAACTTTGGGTATGAAATTCTGATCTAAGTGTAGGGAGAGAGGGGAGGGGTGAGGAATGACATAGGAATTTGGTTGCTCTAGTATTTTTTTTAAATTGTGACACTCCCCGTGTTTGGGGCAAGTTTAAATCCTCCTCCTACCCTGACACCCTCCCTGCCCCAGGCTTTGGCCAACTCTGGATTACTCCTGGCTGCGAGTACCTGCCCTGTCATCAGAGCCCTTGGGCGAAGTTTTTCTCTGTGTTTTTGGAGAACTGGGCTTGTAAGGTACACTTGGTGATGGGGAGGGGGAGCCTCCGAGGTCTTGGGAAACGCCGCCCTCAAGAGTCTGTCCTGGGGCTTCCCTGGTGGCGCAGGGGTTAGGAATCCGCCTGCCAATGCAGGGGACATGGGTTCGAGACCTGGTCCGGGAAGATGCCACATGCCGCAGAGCAACTAAACCTGTGCGCCACAACTACTGAGCCTGCGCTCTAGAGCCTGCGAGCCACAACTACTGAAGCCCACGTGCCTAGAGCCCGTGCTCCGCAACAAGCCACCACAACGCAATGAAGAGTAGCCCCCCTCGCCACAACTAGAGAAAGCCCATGCACAGCAACGAAGACCAATGCAGCCAAAAAATAAATTGAAAAAAAAAAAAAAAAAAAAAAAAAAGTCTGCCCTGTCAGGGCGGAGATCTGAGCAGAGCATCTGCCATACGAAGCAGCCAGCCTGGACCTTTCCTCTGGCGAGGACCAGAGTTCGGGTCTTTGGGGACTACCTCTGTCTGCATCAGTGTGGGTGGAAACCAGAAAGCCGGGAGACACAAGGGAGGGTGGGGACAGAGCCTCCAAGAACCAGCCCAGCATATTTTAAGTGGGAAGAGAAGTGCAGCCAAGGTTGGATTCTAGAAAAGATTCTGATTAGTCTGACCCATCTCTGCCCTCCCATTTCCAATGTTCCTTTCACATAGAGTAAAATATCAAGGGAAGGGCCAGTCTTTTAAATATGGAATGTTTGGGACAACCCCAGACATCGGAATATCTGCTGAATCTGGTCTTGGACAGGCATCTGGTATGACTTTCTTGCTTATCTGAACAATTGCCATTGCAACACCATCTCCTCTGTGGTTTCACTGTTCATTATAAAATCATGTTTTACTTTTAAAATGCAATAATGGTGGAACCAACCTAATTAGGCACCGAAACCAAAATCTCACAGAGAAGAGCGTTTTCCTTTTTACCCACTGTAGAGACTTGAAATCAGATTATTACTGAATCTGTGCTAGGTTAAAAGTGAGGTACCAGCTTAAGCGTTTTAATTGGTTTCAGTGACCTTGTGCCAGAAACACAAAGCTCTTTAGGAAGAAAGGACAGCAGAGAAGAAAACAGTTATGATTCATTGGGATGAAAGATCAGGAACTTCAGAGGTAGCTTCTTGGCTTAATGCTCAACACACATCTCTTGCCTGTCTCGTTTTCCTCTTCCTTAAAATGGAGACAGAAATATCCAATTATTCCCTCAAAATTCCATAAGGACATAACGTGCAGGTAACGTGCAAGGAACCGAAATCAGTACGTGGGGCCTGATTAGTATTCATGTTTTTAAACTCATCCTGAAAAGTCAGATTTCCTAATGTTAGGTTAAGCACACAAGCAGGACCTGCAAAGTCCAAGGTGGGAGGGTCCTCTTCCATCTTCAGCTTAAAAATGGGCTCGGTCACCCAGCCCCAGCTGATTTCTTTCTGTCAGCAAGGAGGCTCTTTCCACAGGGTCATCGTGTTCCTAAGGGCTCCGTTACAATTCCCCCATGGTTTCTGACCAAACGCTCATGCTGCACTCGGGGCTACCAGCTGGCCTGGCCCGCCCGCTTTGTCCATCTGAGAACAGCACACACCCTGCTCAGCGGGTAGCAGCTCCCGTTACTAGATGCTCCTTATTAGGCTGGACTGCATGAAAATGTCATTTTTGTCGGTCAAAAGCAGGTGGCTGTTGGCAATATCACATGGTTCCTACAAATGTATAACAGGTACCGAAAGAAGAGCCTTATCGTTCCTGAACGACGGTTCAGTGCCTTGCTCCACAGCTTACTTGGTGGCCTTCAGCCACTAGCTCCTCTGGGCCTCAGTTTCCTCATCTGTAAAGGGGCACCGACGTCACGGGGAGGGGGGGTAAATGAAGCAGGAGAGATAGGGTTGCTAATGGCACAGGTGCACCGTGAGGGCCGCAAGTGGCCGCTACGATCGCCTCCTGCGAGCCCACGACACGCCCCAGACGAGGGGACGCGGACCCTGACTCGCCCGCATCTGTGGCCGAGGCAGGCAGCCCCTTCAGAACTCTCCCCACGGGCGCGGCTCCCACCTCCGGCTCCAAAGAAGCCCCAACATGAGGCTCCTGGGTACCTTCAGAAGTGACTTAAGCTTGTGGTTTTACACAAGGATTAAAGGTGAGTTCCCAGGAACAAGAAGCTCTGGTTGCCAGTTATAAAACAATCTTGCGTAGTGGACACTGGGCTCTGTGGGAGGCCAAGCCCCCACTGAATCGAGGAGGATCTCGGGTGCCTCTTTTTTTTCTTTTTTTTTTTTTTAATTTTTATTTATTTATTTATTTATTTATGGCTGTGTTGGGTCTTCATTTCTGTGCGAGGGCTTTCTCTAGTTGCGGCGAGCGGGGGCCACTCTTCATCGCGGTGCGCCGGCCTCTCACTATCGCGGCCTCTCTTGTTGCGGAGCACAGGCTCCAGACGCGCAGGCTCAGTAATTGTGGCTCACGGGCCCAGTTGCTCCGCGGCATGTGGGATCTTCCCAGACCAGGGCTCGAACCCGTGTCCCCTGCACCGGCAGGCAGATTCTCACCCACTGCGCCACCAGGGAAGCCCCGCCTCTTTTTTTTTTAATTTTATCGGAGTATAGTTGATTTACAATGTTGTGTTAGTTTCAGGTGTACAGCAAAGTGATTCAGTTATACGTCTACATATATTCATTCTTTTTCAGATTCTTTTCCCCTATAGGTTATCACAGAATATTAAGTAGAGTTCCCTGTGCTATACAGTAGGTCCTCTTTGGTTATCTTTCTTCTTTTCTTTTTTTTTAAAACATCTTTATTAGAGTATAATTGTTTTACAATGTTGTATTAATTTCTGCTGTATAACAAAGTGAATCAGCTATACGTATACATATATCCCCATATCTCCTCCCTCTTGCGTCTCCCTCCCAACCTCCCTATCCCACTCCTCTAGGTGGTCACAAAGCACCCAGCTGAGCTCCCTGTGCTATGCAGCTGCTTCCCACTAGCTATCTATTTTACATTTGGTAGTGTAGATATCCCCATGCCACTCTCTCACTTCGTCCCAGCTTACCCTTCCCCCTCCCCGTGTCCTCAAGTCCATTCTCTATGTCTGTATCTTTATTCCTATCCCGCCCCTAGGTTCTTCAGAACCATTTTTCTCTTTTTCTTTTTTAGATTCCATATATATGTGTTAGCATATGGTATTTGTTTTTCCCTTTCTTACTTACTTCACTCTGTATGACAGACTCTAGGTCCATCCATCAGGTGCCTCTTGAATTGAATTTCGTGTTTTTGGACAAGGCTGTCTTTTCCCCCGCAGCCCAATTTGTCTGCAGTGTTTTCATTTTCAAGGGCTATATATTTTGGTGACTTCAACACTTGAACTCTGATTTGCACAATAAAACAAAAACAGTCCCTCCCGAGGGAGCTGGTTTGTCCCTTGGACTCAAGCGAGCTTTTGAGGGCACATGATGACCTCCTCCACAAACTAACAAACAAGCAAACAGCTCAGGCCTCCTTCCGGCTCTCCTCCCCACAGAGGCACCATACGCAGCGCCAGGCCTCCCAGCCGGGGCACATCCTCCGCTCCTTCACCCCCACGGGTGTCGGCGGGCTTTGCCTGGATCGTGCAGGGCAGGCGGCCGCGTGAGCTTGGACAAGCGTCTCGCGTGTCCCTCACCTCTTCTCCTGGCAACTCCGGGTCCCGCACCCCAAGACAGGATGGGCTGCGAGAGCTTTCCCTCCCCGTGGTAGCCCATCCCCCAGGTCTGCTGGTTTCTGAGCCCTGTCCCTTTCATTCACCCCACTGTCAACTTGCAAAAAGTGACACGACAGGCAGGAAAGAGATGGAAACTTTTTTAAAAAAATAATTGTTTTAAATCCTTCTGTTCTGTGAACCAGGAAGTTGTATTTGTCTAAGAGCAAATTAACTGAACTCTCCCTCCCCCGCCTCAACCACCACCAAAGGCTCCATAAGTTCAAGGCAGAATCTGCCAAATTTGGGTGGAGACCGACTCTGGCCTGGGGCCTCCTGGCTGCTGCAAGGCCAAAGGGGATGGAACATTGGGCTGGTCACTTCTGAGTGACCAGGCTGAGGAAGCCTTCCCTGCAAGGACCAGAACGCTCACCTCTGCCCCCTCCCCAGCTGAATCCACCCTTTTAAGCAAGAACAACCAGGTGGGAAAGAGCGAGAATGCTAGGAGTTTTCTCGAGGGGGTCCCCTAAAGCAAGAAGGACCCATCCCGTCCTGTGAAGGCTTTGCACAATCTTTAAAAGCAGATGAGTGGGGCTTCCCTGGTAGCGCAGTGGTTGAGAATCTGCCTGCCAATGCAGGGGACACGGGTTTGAGCCCTGGTCTGGGAAGATCCCACATGCCGCGGAGCAACTGGGCCCGTGAGCCACAACTACTGAGCCTGCGTGTCTGGAGCCTGTGCTCCGCAACAAGAGAGGCCGCGATAGTGAGAGGCCCGCGCACCGCGATGAAGAGAGGCCCCCGCTCACCGCAACTAGAGAAAGCCCTCGCACAGAAACGAAGACCCAACGCAGCCAAAAATAAATAAATAAATAAATAAATAAATAAATAAATAAATAAATAAATAAATAAATAAATAAATAAATAAATAAAATTAAAAAAAAAAAAAAGCAGATGAGGGGCCTCTGAGCCCGTCTGCTGCCTGCTCTGGGGGGGGGGATCCAGCCCACACCCAGCAGCCCCTGCCCTGCTCACCCCTCAGGCCCGAGGGACCCTCAGGACACCCTCCCAGGCAGGGAGCAATGAAAAGGCTTGAGAAGCAGCTGGGTCATCTGTTTCGGGTTAAAATGAAAAGAAATCAGATTTTTAGGGAAAAAAACAAGAAGAAAGAGATAAGCAGGGAACTCAGAGTGCAGGGCGGGAGGAGGCCCTGACCCACCGCCTGGTGGATTACCCGAGTCCATTTTCCCTGACCCCGCCACGGATGCCACCGCTGCGGTCACGTTAGCAGAAATCCACGTCTGGCACAGGCGTCTCAGCCCCCGGGGCCGTGTCAGGGATACGGTCCTGCAAGGAGGGGTGGGAGGCTGGAGCCTGCAAGCCTGGTACCAGCTCACGGGGTTTTAAAAAAACCGGAAAGCCCCAGGGCGGCGGTCGGCCGCGGGTCTAGCAGGCGGAGCGGCGGTGGCCAGCGGCAGTTAACTGTGCAAATATCATCCGACTTGGTCACCAGGCCAGTAACAGGAGACGCTGGCTTCCAAGTTTGACCTTTCACCCCCTCTTTACTAAATAGGCCTAATTATTGCATTTGTCTGTCATTCGAGCCACAAATGATCCATTCAGGTCATGGTGGGGAGGCCTCGATTTTCGGCCCCTGTCTGGAGAGCTCCACTAATTGTATCCTTCAGAGGAAGTGTGGTGGGAAGCTGGAGCCGTCCCCGAGCTTCCGGGGAGGGAACTCTTCCTGCTGCGGTGGAAGGGATGTCACCGAGCCTCGAGCATCACCCCAGCAAAGCCCTGGGCTTTCGGCTCTGCTACTCAGGGAAGCTGGCCCTTCCTTTTTTGGGTCCCTGCGTTGATTCCAGATCTGAATGGGCGAGAGACACCCCTCTCTGCAGCCCGGCCAACTGCACATTGTCTACCCAGTGGCCCTGGTGTTTGCCAATGCCCCTGGGCCCCTCTTCCTTCTGTGCCGCAGAGACTACATTTCCCAGCCGTGTGGCGGTTAGGTGGCCTTATGACTGAGTTCAGGCCAATGTGAGCAGGCGTGGTGTGTGCCCTCTCCAGGCCTGGCCCATGAAGACCTCCTGTGCCCAGTTCTCATTGTCTTTCCCCACCTGTTGCCTCTCAGCACCTGGAGGAGGGGGACCCACAAGGCGGAAGAAGCCTGGGTTTCTAAGTGACTTGGTGGACCAGACATCCACAGGACCCCATCCTACCCCTCAACTGTGTTGCACTGTGATGTGAGCACAAAATAACATTTATTTTATTAAAATCTCCGAGACTCAGAGTTTGTTTATTTCAGCACTTAGCCTACCCTGATTACTGCACTTATTAACAGAACCCCGTGTTCATCCCAGAAGACAACGTGCTCAATGAAGAGACTGCAGTTGGCCAGTCTCCCTCGCAGCTAGGGTTGGCTAATGAAATGTAAGTGAATATTATTGGGCAGGGAATCTGGGAAAGCTCCTCAAGAAATAAAAAGACACATAGTACCTTCCCTTTTTCCTTCTTGCTTCCTGGAAGGCACACATGATGGCTGGTGCTCTAACAAGCATTTTTGACCCAGGAGGTACTAAGGTTGGTAGAGCAAAAGATAAAAAGAATCTGAATTCCTGATGACTGTGGAGCCACCGTATTGACCCCGGGTTCCCTATTCCTAAACATGTTTTACAAAAGAGAAAAATAAGCCCTTGTATGCTACAACCACTATTATTTTGGGTTTTCCATAAATGTATCTACACTAATCCTAACACCTCCCTTTCTGACCTATAAGAACATAGGAATCCTGCAAAGGTTAGGTGAAGTAATATTCAGGAGCCAAATACAACCTATGCAATCTGGACGGAGTTTAGTCACATGATTACGTTGGGGTATAATTATTTGTTCACAATAGGAAGTTGCTTCACTGCTTCCTGACTCTCAGTTTCTTCTGTGAAATGGACATAAAAATGCCAACATGAGACATACACGAGACAGAGGGGCCTCCTCCTTGTCTGGACTCCCAGCTCCTCCTTCCTCTCCCTTCTCCACTCCGTGCTCTCCCCACAGCCTGTCTCTGCCCCCGAGATGTGCCCCCACATTCTCAGACATTCACGGCACGTGACTGGAACAACCCGATTCCCTGTGTCACAGCTTCTCCATGCTCTGGACACTAAGTAATCACGGCACCTCCAGAGACGCCACCTTTCGTGGAAGAACCTCCCTGGCGAGGGCAGGTTTCAGAGTGAACTGTCCTTGACACTCCTGCCACCACCCCAGAGGTATAAACAAAGTGAAGGTGCTGACAAGAGGCCTCTTAACCTACCTTCTCCTTAGCAGGAGTTGAGGCTGCCTAGGTGACAGGAATTCATGAAAGCAAAGATTTCAGGGAGCTGACATTTGTACACAACCACATGCTGACATTTAACCGTGCAACTGCCCTTCTTTATCCTTTGTGGACTGTCAGTAGAACCCCCTGTGGCAGAAAGAAAAATCCAGGACTCTCTTGGAGTCTGGGCCGTTGGGTACAGTTGTACAGGTTGTTCACTGCACAAGGTACGTAGACAAGGGGGCAAGTGGCTAGCCCACACCGCACTCACAAGCCTTGCACATGGCTTGGGCTATATTTACCAGGGTAAAAAGCATCTTTTTCTAATTTGCACACAGATACTTTATGGGCTAGTGGCAGACGGCTTAGATCATTGACTGATTAAAACCTCTGTCTTTGTGTAGTTTCTTTTTGCTCATCAAGGCTTCCAAATGCACAAAAAGCATTGAAAGCACGTCCTGGGGTTTGAGGCACTCCCCGGAGATTAAGCGTTCTTACCCTAGTGCATTATCCTGACTTAGGACGGCTTTAATCCTCCATTCTCCAAGTTAAACGACTATCTTGCAACAATAAATGTCCATCAGCTGGGCTTTACTTGCAGAATTGGAGGAAGGTAATTGGTGAGGCTGAAGTGAACCGTGGGAAATTAGCATGCTTCTTAGACTGACAACCACGTGCTGGATTACCTGCATAGGTCCAAGAAATCTGTCTGGGCCCACCTTATCTTTCAGTCCTGCCAACTGCTGGTCCTCAAGTGCTGTTTCCAGAGAAGAGCCCCTCACAGTTTACGCTGAAGCAGACGCATGAAAATATGGATGGTACCTGAGTACAAACCAGAGGATTTAAGTGCTGCTTATGGTGGATGCAAGTACGTGGAAAAAAGGAAGTGAAATTTGCAGAGGGAGAACAGCTATAGCCTAGAGCATCTCATTGTGACAGACATAAGGAAGCGCTCAATGAAGAACGGGGACACGTCAAAGTCAACCTAAAGGGACTCCCGCTGACCAAGTCTAGCACGATTGGAGCAACAGAGCAAATACTGATAATAACGGGTTACAACCCAGAGAACAGAATGAGAATTCATGAATCCATATTGATACAATACAGTAAGTCCTCCCCACATGAACGAGTTCTGTTCCGAGAGCGCGTTCATAAGTCCAATTTGATCATAAGTCCAACAAAGTTAGCCTAGGTACCCAACTAACACAATCGGCTATATAGTACTGTACTGTAATAGGTTTATAATACTTTTCACACAAATAATACATAAAAAACAAACAAAAAATAAAGAAAACATTTTAAATCTTACAGTACAGTACTTCGACAAGTACAGTAGTACCAGCTATATCACAGCTGCTTTTACGCTTGCTTCCGGACATCCTGGGCTTGAAATAAAGATTCTGTACTGCTGTACTCTATACAGTACTGTACAGTAAAGTACACAAAACCACAACCACTTGTAGAGGATGCATGCATGTGATGATGTACGCCAGACACATGAACTAACTCACATGATTGGACATATGAAGGCACGTTCGCATCTCTGAAAGTTTGCAACTTGAAGGTTTGTATGTATATAATTGGGGGAGAAGGAAAAGCTCTTTCTCGCAGCAGAATTGCAATGAAGAACTTTAGAAGCAATGTTGGGATAAGAAAATAAGTCACCATTTGGAAGCTACTCCTATCACACTTATTTCAGGTGAGAATTACCAATGGGTATTAAACTAGTAAGAGAAAGGATGGTAAGTAAAAGGAATTTTGCATAGTTTCAAAGTAGCTCCTGACAAGATATTTATCAACCACAAAGGGGGAAACAGTAACTTCACAGAGGAGAGGCACCACCTTACCCAAGTGTTCAGCTACCATCACCAGTGATGGGACAAATGACATCATGGACCCCTGATATGATGCCCTGAGGATGCAACGTCACTTCTGGAGCATTCCTGCCAAAAATTCATAAACAGAATCTAATCACAAGGAAACATCAGACAAACCCAGGTTGAGAGCCATTCAACAAAATCACGGGCCTTTCCTCTTCAAAAATACCACAATTATGAAAGACTAAAAAAGACACTGAGGAATGTTCCAGAATAAAGGAGCCTAAAGAGACAGGACAACTGAATGGAACCTGTGGTCCTGGATTAGATTTTGAACCAATCAGAGTGAGAGAGATCTATCTCCGCCTCACTCTGGCTATAAAGGACACGCATAGGACCATTGGTGACATTTGAATAAGCTCTCTAAAGTAGATGAAATTACTGTATCAGGGATGAATTCCTCATTTTGATACCCTTACTGTGGTTATGTAACAAACTGTCCCTGTTTTGAGGAAACATACGCTGGAATATTTAGAGGGAAGGCAACATCACGTCTGCTAGACGTGACAAAGCAGGTATGGTAAGATGTTAGCCTTTGGGGAAGCTGGGTAAAAAGTTGACAAGAATTCTTTTACTCCTTTTGTAACTTTTCTGAAAGTCCAAAGTTATTTCAAAACAAAATGTCTCAAAAGTAAATAAATAAATGATTTTGCGTAACACACACACACACACACACATACACACACACACACACAGCGACACGTGCCCTCCTCCCAGCTGGCCCCAGCACATTCCCTGCCCGGTCCTGGGGGCCAGTCGTGGACACCCTCACTCGCCCTGGCACTCTTTAGTGAGCTTTTCCACTTTGGGTGACCTGTCCCCCACCCAATAGGGCTGTGACAGCTTGTGGGGCGATCCAGGACTTACACACTTTGGTGTCTCTGCACAGACTAACGCTCGGGGCACGTACAACATTCATTCCTTGATTTGAAAAGGTTCCAGTCATCAGTGAGGCCAGGCCAGTTATCTTGAGATAACAAACGTGTGTCCACAGCAAGAGGGAAACAGCAACAAGAAACGTGGTGAGTGGAGTGAGTTAGACGTCGAACTTCAGAGCTGCGGCCTTGGGTGGGCCCTCACCCTTTCCTAGCTCGTGGGCGCTGGGTGGGTTCACAAGCACAAAGCTTCTCCGTTTCCGTGTGTGTCCGCGGGGACGCTCACACCTGTTCATGAGGCTGCTGTGAGGATTTCACAAGATGCTTGAGGGAAAAACACCTGGCCCCATGTTCATCGTAAGGTACAGCCGCTCCCGGAGGAATCGCTATTACAACTCAAGTGAAACAAAATGCAAAAGCTTCCCGCTTCTGAATTTCTCAGACACTTGTCTGGCCTCACCAGCGTACCCCAGCATAACTGCCTGCACGACGTTTACTCCAATTCTTTTCTCCAAACAACCTCTCCGGGTCCCTGACAACAGAATTTGACCAAGTTGGTCTAACGATTCATGGCCCGAGAATTGGCCATAGGGCCATTTTAGATGGTTAGGTTACCGTAATTCTCTTAATAGCCATTGACAAACTCAGGGCTGTTAACTGATTCAACCATTTACTGAGGCCCCAGAGCTACCGACTGCACCGTGTGCTGAGGAGACTGCTTTCCAGCAACAGATTTGAACAGTCAACCCGGGACATGTCCAAAGCTGCTGATGATCTCAGGTAATTGGATTTGGAAGATGACTTGCTGGCCTTGGCATTGAGAATGGAGTCCTGGAGGATTCCCTCATCCGTATGGAAATGGCCCAGAGGTTTCCCCAGTGACCAGATTCCTGGCATAGTCAGGCAGCTGTGAGATGTCTATGGCACAAGACCTCTCCCGACATCACCCTGCAAAGAAGATGCCGCAATGCTTTGGGGGGAAGAACAGATCATAGGGCATTTGGCTCCCTTTCTAGCGTCTGTTTTCTTTTTGGCTAGTTGAGAAGATGGAAGGGAACATATGAAGTATCTTTGCTGGACAACGTGTTGCAGAGACAAAGCGATGGGGGATTTTCACAAATAACAGCTACCTTCAAGGGACAGGACGACTCCGTCCTACGGTAAGAAAACAGAAATGTCTCCAACCCCAGCAGTCTCTGTGCCTGGCACTCTACAAATACCGTCTCTTTTAATGCTCCCACCAGCCCTGCAGGTAAGGGGGCAGAGACTCGACTCTGTTTAAACTAGTTAACTTTGCTGGGGCCACACAGCCCATGGGGATCCCAGGCAGGACTTAATCCCAGGTCTCTCTGAAGCCAGTCTGCTGCCCCCCTTATTTCTGGGGAAACCCCATCCTAGGGAGAGTCACCCGACAACCTCCCTACCCACCCACGACCCCCGCGTTGAGGGTCCTTTTTGTCAGGAAGAAGAACTCCAAAATAAGCACCAAAACACAGGTCGACCATCCCTGTGAACTCTGACCCCGCGTGAGTCACTGCGCTCTTGTTTCAGTGACTCAGCCCAGCCTGGAGCAAGGACCACGTCAGAGAAAGCTGTGTCGCCATGGAAACTGCTCCCTCCCTCAGAACTGACATTCCAAAGCATTTCATGGACACTGAATCAGCAACAAAAAGTTTCCAGGCAGATGACCCTCAATTCAAACCAAGTCAGAAGATCCTCAAAATAGTAAATGGGGCTCTCCTTGCTTCAAGGGGGTTTGTCAGGGAAGGAAGGTAGCAGCCCGTGTTCCTTCCCTGGCTGTAGGGACGTTTCTGGATCCTCAGCTGGGCTGCGTGCCGGGCCGCGGGCTGGAGCAGTGGACGCCGTGTGCACAGCTTCTGCCCTTGGGAAGCTTAAAGCTTCGAGAAACACTTCCGGACCCCCCAGCCAGCCCAGCCCATGCGGAAGAGTCTCCCCGAAAGAGCTAAAGTGAGAAGGCTTTTAGCTGAAATGTTTTGGTTTTACAGATGCGACGTTTGCCAGGCAAAGTGTGTGTGTAGTTTATCTACTATTCATAATCAAGTTCTATACTGTGATGTAGAATCTTAGTTTCTCATAATTCTCCCTAGGAGACAAGGATGTGACGGACAAGGGTTGGTGTGCGACTGTCTCTGTAAGTCGACTAGGTTACAACTCAGACACTGGGAGACAAGGTCTCTTGCCTAACCCACCCGACCTTGACCTTCTACACCCCATGTCCATACTCTGTGCCTCCCTCCCCCGTATTCTTTGGTAACAGATCCCTGACTTTGTTCAGGTGTCGGGCTGCCATGCTCTCCCAGAGACCTGGCCCCGCTCTAGCTCTGACTAGTCTGACCCAATCGGGCTCATCCCATCGGCCGTCAGTCCTTGGTGCCCACGTGGCCCCTCTCTCCAAGCTCCACACCCCCGTTTTTCATGCCCCGAGGCAGCGACAGCACCCACGGTGCCTTCCCCAGGCACTACAGCTTGTCCTCAACTCTGCAGGCAGTCCTTTTGTCTGACTCCCCTCAAACTTCCCAATCTGACTCTGCCGTTGTCCCGTTTCCTCCCAGAAGCCTAGCAAGGCCCCCTCCCTCCAACTTGTTAATTGGGGAACGGTACAAAATTACCTTATCCACTTCCAGGAAGGTCATATTTGCAGTCGAGCTCACAAAACCTCAAGTCTACGTGAAGCTGGCATCATTTCGGGATAATCGCGCCTGGGTCAGGGGACCTGGATGGAGGGCTGGGCAGGGGGAGGCCTGAATGCTTACTGCATTGGAAGTCTTCCAGGAGAGGCGTCCAACTTCATCCCAGGGCGAGCAGTTGCCTGGAGGCTGGAGGGCTGGGGAGGCATCCATTGTGCTCCAAGCCTTTGGGCAAATCCCTTGATCTCTGGCGTTTTTCACTCCCTCTGAAGGAGCTGAGGTGCTTTGGAACCCTCACTAATTAAAATAACAGTAGAACCCTTTGCCAAAGCAAGTTCCACATCCGTCCTGGGTGCTCTGCTCAGCGGGTAAGCGTGTTTGATAAGGTGTTTCCTGGAGGTGTTTGTGAGGTTCCCCACAAGCCACCGACCTGTCCTCCTCCGGCCGTGCACAGCGGGGGAAAGAATTCCACGTGGACCCTATTTTTGTACTGTTCTCCCCGAAATAGAACGGCAAGAGTCTGTCCAGCTTGTGTTCCGGTGGCTTTACCTTCTGGATGGCCCCTGTCTGCAAGGGAAGGATTTCCCTCACCTCCTGTTTCCTCAGATCCCCGTGCAGGGCAAGGCCGGCTTGGCAGGAAGACACGCGGCCAAGGTCTCCCAGAGTCTTAGCTGCCTGGCCGGGGGTCCCACTTCAGTCCCCTCCCCTTCCCCTGGACCAGACAGGACGCGGCCCAGAGACTCACCAGAGGTTGTCCGGTCCCTGGGTTTGCTCAGCAGAGACGCCCCTTGAACCTGCTTCCCCAGAGCACGTAGGATCTGCTGGGAGACAGCGTGGGGCTCCTGGGGGGATGCGGGTGCCCGTTCCCCTCACGCCGAGGGCGCCGGGGTAGGAGTAGGGGGCCTTGGGAACCACCCGGGGCTGCCCTCAGGCCTCAGATCTGCCGCTAACTAGCTGTGAACTTTGGGCACATCTTGCCACGTGAGAAATGACTGGACCGCCTGATTAAACGCAACACACCCAGGTCGTGTCGAATTGCAGCTAAACAATGATTTGATTTTTTTTTTTAGTATAGCATCGGACGTACTTTTATTAAAAGATGGTCTGTTGTTGATCTAAAATTCAAAGTTACCTGGGCACCCTGGCAGCCCTCACTGTGTATTAAGCAGCCGGCACACCAGGCGCTCAGCAAAGAGTTCCCTTTACTGTATTTATTCACTCAATAGATATTCATCGTGAGTCTGCTACGGGCCAGGGCCTGGGGACATAGCAGGGAAGGAACAGTATCTGTTTCCTGGGGCTGCTGTAACAAATACCATGAATTTAGTGGCTTACATGGCGCACACGAATTCTCTTACAGTTCTGGAGGTCAGAAGTCCAGCAGGGGTCTCACGGGGCTAAAACCAAGGTGTTGGCGCGGCTGGGGCCTTCCGGAGTCTCTAGGGGAGAATCTGTTTCCTTGCTTCTCCCTGATTTTATTTGGTTATTTATTTTAAATTTATCTATGTTTGGCTGCGTTGGATCTTCATTGCTGCGCGTGGGCTTTCTCTAGTTGCGGTGAGCAGGGGCTACTCTGTTGAGGCGCGCGGGCGTCTCATTGCGGTGGCTTCTCTTGCTGCAGAGCATGGGCTGTAGGCGTGCAGGCTGAGTAGTTGTGGCACGCGGGCTCAGTAGTTGTGGCATGTGGGCTCTAGGCACGCAGGCTCAGTAGCTGTGGTGCGCGGGCTCAGTAGTTGTGGCATGTGGGCTCTAGGCACGCAGGCTCAGTAGCTGTGGTGTGCGGGCTCAGTAGTTGTGGCTTGCGGGCTCTAGAGCGCAGGCTCAGTAGTTGTGGCGCACAGGCTTAGTTGCTCCGCGGCATGTGGGATCTTCCCGGACCAGGGCTCGAACCCGTGTCCCCTGCGTTGGCAGGCGGATTCTTAACCACTGTGCCCCCAGGGAAGCCTTCTCCCTGAATTTAGAGGCACCTGCATTCCTTGGCCTGTGGCCCCTTCCTCCATATTCAAAGCCAGAATATGTTGAGAGTCGAGTCATCACACTGCCTCTTTGGTTCCCAGTTCTGCCTCCCCAACCACTTTCAAGGACCCTGTCTACCAAATAATCCAGGATAATCTCCCACTCTCTGTTTCATCTGTGACCCTATTTGCCCTTTGCCATGGGGGGGGGCAACATTTTCACAGGTTCTGGGGTTAGGGCCTGGTATCTTTGGGGGGCCCTCATTCTACTCACACGGTCTCTGACCTCATGGAGTTCACGGTCCAGGGTGGGAGAGAGGCAGACAAGAAACATGTAAACAAAGAATAAATGTGTTTACAGATAATGCATATTATTCCTGCTCCTGTATATGTCCCTCCTCTCAACCCAAGGACATCAGACACAAACTTGGCTTTTACATAACAGAGTCAAAATCTGAACTCAAGACACAGACCAAATAAGGACAAGCAACACTCAGAATAACGCACCGCTTTGGGAAACTGGCTGTATCTACAGAAGCTGAGCACAGGCCTAGCCTATGACCCAGAGATTCCACATTTAGGCATATTCCCAAGAAAAATGTGTGTGTATGGCCACCGAAAGACAAGCACCGACTGCTCAGGCAGCATTACTTCTAACAGGCAGTGACTAGAAGCTACTTAAATGCCTTTCAGCAGTTGAATGAATAAACGATCATGAAGTAGTTATACATGGATTACTATGCAAACATGAGGCTGAACGAATCTTGCTGCGTGCAGCCCCGTGGGTGAATCTCACCCGTGTCACGCTGAGCCGAAGACGCCCACACCAGCACCACCTACTCAAACAGGTGACCCGGATCCGTGCTCGTGCGGGTGTCGGGCTGTGTCGACCTGCCTGGGCCCACTTTTGGCTGAGTGGCCTCAGGTTGTGGTGGCTGAAGGAGGGACGTGCACTTGGCCTGGAAGGGAAAGGGCGCAGCGGCATCACCCCGCCCCCGGCCGCCCCGGACACCAGAGGCTGCCACAGTGAGAGAGGCGACGGGGGTGGCGGACGGCGGGTCACACCTGCCCTTGTCCTCCCCTCCTTCCCGCCCGCCGGCCTCGCTGACCACCAGTGACCCCTGGACCATCCGTTGCAGAAGCAACTCTCTTCCACAGTGGAACTGGGTTCCAATCTGGCAACCCACACGCGAGCCTGCTTGCCAGGGTCCCCTGCAGACCGCGCTCCAAGGCACCGCTGCTTCTGGAACGCTGGCGCGGGCCTCGGCTCTGACCCTTCCCAGCTCCTCCCACAGTCATGCCCAGTCCAGTGCCTGTAATAAATCTGCTCATCCGCATCACTCGGGGTGGCTTTGCCTCCCTGGCCAATGCGGGCCTGATAAGCCTTATCAGGAGTGGGGATGGGAGGAGGGGGGCGCTGGGGGCTTCAGGGGCTGGCTCCAAATGGCCTGTGTTTACTTCTCAAAAATTCACCACGCTGCACGCCGATGATATGGATATTTCAATACGTACTTTTAAAAAGGGTGTCTTTTAAGTTTTGTGAGCATGGGTATTTTCTATCCCGGTGCTTATCAAGTTCCCAAGGCAGAGGCAGCGAGCACACGGTTTCACTGGTGGCTCTGCCAGGCTCCTGGGTGCAGAGGAGCAGCGGGGTTGCCTTATCTCCTCCTGTGAATCCCCAGGGCCTGGCCAGCCCCAGCCCCGGGCGCCGGCTCGGGGACGGTCACTCAGCCGGCAGTGGACGTGGAGCCTCTGGGAACGGGGACCCGGGAGGGTCTGGGAGGAGGGATGTAGGAGATCCTTCTCTCCTGGAGCTGTCCCTGCAGGGCGAGGGGCGAGAGCCCCAGTGAGCCCCCTCTACATGTTAATAGTCTCTTATCTCGGGGCACTGCCCCGGGGAACTGACCGCACTCGTAAACCTCCGGGGGCCGTTTTATGTGCTTTTCCCACCAGCTCTCACAGGGACCCTGAGAAAGACACTGCACTGGAACAGAGGGGCGGGCGGGGGACGTTCCGACAGGCTCTCTGGGTCAGCCAGGGACAGGACCACGCCCCGGGGGTGGCGGCATCCTCCCCAAGAAACGGCTTTTATCCACTCAACAGCCTTGCCACTGAAAGAGCCTTGCCGGGTCTCAAGACGCTGCCCCGAAGACGGGCACATCGCTGCCCCCCCGGGGCTAGGCAGGCGGTGCACGCGTGGCGGCCCTGAGACGGGAGACCCCCCCCACCACCCACAGCTGTTTCCAACACACGGCTTCATCCACGAAGGACTCGCGGACAGCAAACATCCCCTGGGACCTGGGGGTTCTTTAAAAACTCATCCCGAACTGAAAGGGGCCAACCACCCCATCTCTGCAGGGCTTTTTCGAGGAAGGGTGAACTGCAGGAAGTTCTCTGGAAACGTGCTTTTGAGCAGTGGCTCCGCTGCCCCTCCCCCAGCCGTGCCCTCCTCTTCCTCAGAATCACTCTCCCTCCTCCTCTCCCCGCCCCCTCGTCTTTCATCCCAGCCCCCTGCCCCCTTGTCACCCTCACAGCCCCCCGGCTACAAAGGGAGAGTCTGGGCCCAGCGGCCCGGCCACAGAGGCCTCCCCCAGCTGCAGATGGGAGTCAGGCTGGCCGTTCTGGATTCCTCCACAGAAATCCTATCAGTCTTAGAGGGAGTTCCAGCGTGGGGAGCAGGGCCAAACACAGAGCTCGGAGAGGAATGTTGGAACAAATGCCCGCCCTCTGGCCAGCCGTGCTCAGAGCTCTAGAGGTTGTGTGGGCCCGGAGACAGGGCGAGCGCTGGCTGGCAGGGGCGGGATGGATTTGCACCTGTAGGGCTTGTACACCTGAGGAAAGTTTGGCCCTTTGCTCCTGCCACACCTGGAGTGCCAATCGGCTGCCAGGTTTGCTGTAATCTTCCTGCTGGTTTCAAGAGGACGCTGGCCCTCAAGGGCTTTCTGCACTCATCCCGCAACATTTAGGAATTCTGGAAGCCTCCTGACATCTCAGTGGAGAGAGCTCGTGGGAAGACAGGAAGAGAAGTGATAAACCGCACGCACCCCGCATCCGCAGAGCCCTCGTGGTGGCGTGCTGATCCCATGGGGACGTCACCGGGTCCTCTGCCTGTCACGGGGAAGATAAAGCATCACCTCCGGCCATATCTGCCCCCGGAGTCCACCCGTTCATTTACTCGTTGATTCTCTCACAAGAGTCTGTGGTCCTGAGTGTTCAGCAGGCTGGGTTCCAGGGAATCCCAGCTTCCCAGTTCGTTGCTGGGTGGCCGGGATGCATTCTCCCTCCTCGCGGTGCCTCTGCTTTTCTCGTCTCTGAGGCGGGGGTGATGCCGGTGCCACTTCGCAAGCTCGTGGTGTGGACGAAGAGCCCAAGACGTCAAGCTCTGGCACGGCACCTGATCCAGGAGCCCCATGATTGCTGGCTGTTGTCTTCCGGCCTGAGGTGCCGCTCTCCTGGGTGTGCCCCACCCAGACGTGTGAGAACAGTGAGAGCATGAATGATACCCCTGGATACAGTCGGGGTTTCATCCTTCCTGAAGCCCTGGCGTTTGCTGGCCCCCCTCCCTTCTCCTCGGAGCCCCCTGCCCTCCTCCCTCGCCTCCCCTCCTGCAGCCAGGCCATTTCTTCCCGTCACCCAGCCCCCTCTGGGCAGCCTGCTTCCCCGACTCTACACAAGCCAGCCGGAGGAACAGTGAGGACCCGAATCGCCCTGCCCAGCAGAAGCCACCTGGCCAAGCATGCGCTTCAGAAACCATGCCCCACGGGAAGGCAGCACTCTTACTTATACAACAGGAACCCCTTCCAACATGCCCACGGCAGTGCTTGGATCTGCTCAGGAGAGAAGGTGCTGGCTGCTCTGATCTTCCAAACTTTGGACATGATTCCTGAGTTTTCCTTGGTGGGTTTTGGGTGGGAACTCATTCACTCATTCATTCATTCATTCATTCAGTGGTGGCTGATGTTGTCTACAATTGTGAGCAGGATGAAAACACAGAGTTTACGACAAACAAACAGAAGCCAAAAAACAAAAATGGTTACTCTGGGGATGGGCTGGAGGAAAGCAGGACACCAGTGTCTCCAGCAAACCATCTCCCTGATGTCCGGCCACAGTGGCCAGAATTCAACCATCAAAGTCACCCTCTGGACTCAGGAAAGGCACATGTGAAAACACGAATGAGATCAGACCAGACAAGGCCTTGGCAATAAGTCGTGGGACGGGCTGAAACGCAAGGGATGCAATGTTCCGTGGACAGGGCAGTGGTTTCACCTCCCTCCACCGGACACCTGCCGAACACCTGGCTTCTGTCTGGGTCCACCTGCCCCTGGGCTCTCCACCAAGGATGGCCACGTGCACATCGTCCTTGCCACCAGGGGGCGCAGGGGAGTCCTATCTCGGCACCTGGAGACCCAGGTTTGGGCTACACTGCCTGTTCTAACTTGGGTTTCATTCCAAACACCTGGAAAACTTATGTTAAAAAGATTTAAAAAAAAAAAAAAAAAAAAGAATCTGCAGATTCCTTAACCAAGCCCGGGAGAGCCTGGTATGCAGTGGGCACTGGGAAGGTAGGTTTTTTAAAATCAAGAGCCTTGGTTGACTGTGATGTAGCTGGGTCCCTGGACCACCCACCTGCCTTTTCAGCATGAGCTCACCCACAAAGGGTCTCAACACTAAAACTCCACAAAGAAAACTAGTCGCACCATCACTGAGCATCGTGAGGATGAGGAGAACAAAGGAACGAGAAGCCCGGTGAGTCCTTTCCCTGTCTCTCTCTGATCTTTCGGCCGTGCCTGGGGTGCCCTGCTCTACGACACACCGGGGGGCAGGTACCAGGCAGTGCGTGGATGAGAAGAGCCAGCCAGGAAGTTACAGAGGTGCAGAGGCTGCTGGAGAAAGGAGTCATCTTCCTTGTCTGTGGATGCCTGGGGCCATTTTAATTTTTTCACTTTTTATGTATTTATTTGTTATTGATTCTTCAGTTTGGCTCCGGGGCAGAGGGCTGAGTTCATCACAGCCGCCAGTTTCTGGGCAACACTTTCCTCCCTGGCCTCAGGGCTCCCCTTGCCTGTTTTATTTCTCCAATGCCCTCCATCTGGGTCCCCACTTAGATCCCCTCTCCCCGCACGGGCAACTGTTCCAATGTGTCCCTGTGTCTGTGTGTGTCCTTGTGCAAGGTTTTGTGGGCAACAATTTGCATAAGTGGTCTTGTGTTAAACTCATCACCATCTTTCTCTTTTCCCCCTCAGCACAGTATGAAGACCCATCCATGGTGTTGGGTGGACTCAATCTGTGGACCCTAATTGGTGGCCCACACTCTGGCAGGCACCTCCCACGTACTGTCCAGTGTCCCAGTGACGGACTCCTGCATTCTCACAACCACAAACAACACCTGGACGGACATCCCTGTGCACGTCCTGTAGGGACTGGATATGTGAGGCTTCTGCAGGGTGCTTACCCAGGATGGGACGTGGCTGGGCCCTGGGATACGTGAACACTTGACTACTAACTCATCAGAGTCCTATGCTTCAACCATAAGGGGGAAAATCATTAATTTAATAAATGCAAGTATCCTATGATGCAAATGCTCTTAGGCCCCAAACTGCAGAAAAGTAACTTCAGCGTTAGACACAAGTACATTGTGGATTGTTACTCTGAGTGCACGTAACTTACAATGGGGTGAGGTCCTGATAAACGCATCCCAAGTTGAAAACATCGTAAATCATAAATGCATTTAATACACCTAATCTACCGAACATCACAGCTTAGCCTGGCCCACCTTAAACATGCTCAGGTGGGCAAAATCATGTAACACACAGCCTATTTTATAATAAAGTGTTGACTGTCTCATGTACTTTATTGAATACCATACTGAAAGTGAAAGACAGAATGGTAGTAAGTGTATCGTTTGTTTCTCGTGACCTCAGGGCCGACAGGAAGCTGTGGTGGATGCCGCGGCCCAGTACCACGAGAGAGGACCAGACCAAGTATCACTAGCCCAGGAGAAGCTCCAGATTCAAAGTACAGTTTCTACTGAACGTGTATCGCTCTCACACCGTCTTAAAGTGGAAAAATCCTAAGTTGAACGACTGTCAGTCGGTGACCATCTGTACTATTTTTGTTCTTTAAAACTTTTAGCTTTGGGCTTCCCCGGTGGCGCAGTGGTTGAGAATCTGCCTGCCAATGCAGGGGACACGGGTTCGAGCCCTGGTCTGGGAGGATCCCACATGCCGCGGAGCAACTAAGCCCGTGAGCCACAACTACTGAAGCCCGCGCGCCTAGAGCCCGTGCTCCGCAACAAGAGAAGCCGCGACAATGATAAGCCCGCGCACCGCGATGAAGGGTAGCCCCCGTTCGCCACAACTAGAGAAAGCCCGCGCACAGAAACGAAAACCCAACACAGCCAAAAATAAATAAATAAATTTATTTAAAAAAACTTTTAGCTTTCTTTAAAAGCGTCTGAAATCAAACGTGAACACACTCTCGGTGTTAGCAAGTGCAGAAGAAGATTCAGAAACACTCAGTGTGACCAGGGGCCGGCAGCATCGGTACCACCTGGAGCTTGTTAGAAATGCGGCGGAACTCAGGCCCCATCACAGACCTCTGGATCAAAGACTTCAGGGGATTCTTGGACAGGGTAAAGTTTGGGAACAAATGAAGATAAATCTGAGAGCTAGATAGAGGGAGTGAGGGAAAAAGAGGGTCGGCAGATGGATGTGAGAAGGATACAGAGAAGGAGAGAGACAGAGAAAGGTGAAATATTATTAGCTAGACTGACAGACAGACGAGCTGACACTGGTTTTGGCAAATTAGAACACGGAATCACGAGCTTGAAACTCCCTCCTGGGAGCTTTTAGGGATGTGTTTATTAAACGGTGAGAAGACCCCCCCCCCCGCCAGGCCCCTCCTGAGGAGGGTGGCAGGGGGCACTCAGCAGATGAGACCAAGCTACCAGCTGTCTGCCTCAAAGAGATCTCAACTTTAAGTCATTTTACAAATGTCACATCCTGGGACCGTTTCCATAGAGAATAAGATCCCAGGATGAGACAAAGTTGAAACTCCTGGCCTGGTCCAATATCCCCTCATTTCACAGATGTGGAAACTGGAGCTCAGAGAGGTGAAGTGCCTCCCCCAAGGTCACACAGCTATTCAGTGGCAGAGCCAGGCTTAGTTCACCTTCAACGAGAGCCTCTTGAGTGACACACTCAGCCCTACGTGTGGAAAAGAAGGGTCAGGAAGTGCTCACGGAGCCGTGGGGACAACTCCACAGGGGTCTGCCTGACTCTCAGCAGCTTGGTGTCACAGATGAAGCAGTGGCTCTCCCAAGGCCACAGAGGGAGTCCGCTCAGCCCTCCCCACTCTGCTGCCCGGCTCCCCCCAGAAACGCAGAACGCCAAACCTGCACACAGCTGGCGGCTTCGGTTTCCCGGCCAAGTTCATTGTGACATTATAAGATGAAAAGCACAAACGCGGTCTGAGGGGACAGGCTGTTACCACAGTGCCATTCAGCGGGGTTTACGACTTTCCTGGAGCCTCTCGGCCGGGCGATGCCAGAGAGCGAGCCAGAAAAAGAAAATTCTTAGGTGACGTAAATGCAGTCAGGACACTCGCGAGTGGCATGCACTTTTCCTGCCCCGGGAAGGGGTGGGGTGCGGGGCCATCTGAGAGCCAAACAGAGAAGGAGAAGGCGAAAAATCCCCTTGCCTGTGGATCCATTTCATCTCACAAGATCCTCAGGCCGTGCACGCCCTTGCTTTTGAGCCGAATGCCTGTAACTTAATAAATGCTCTGGGTAATTAGCAGATGGAGGACACCCATTAAATCATTACGGCTGAGATCACCAGAGAGGGCATTAGAGAGTCATGACATTAATTGCATTATTTTATTTCCAGATAAAAGTTATTTTGGTGGAGCCAGGCTTGCCAGAGAAGAGGTTGATAAGATCAGATGACGTCGTTAACCGCCAGATATCCTATTAGGGCTCCGATGACAGTCCAGGCCCCAATGGGCTGCAGGGATTTGTTTCAAGCCAGAGGAAAGGATCAAGATGCCGGAAGACTGGCCTGTGAACAAGGGTGACCAGCTGGGCCCGGTGTGCCTGGGACTGCCCTGGTTTCAGCATCCAGAGTGCATCCCAGGAACCTCCTTAAACCTTGGAGAAGCAAGTTGGGCTTTGTAGGCTCTGGGGGCATTAGGTAAAGTGGGTACCTTTCTGATGGTCTAGCCACAGTAATGGCTTTCACTAGAAAGAAAGAAACACCTTGTGCTCTTTTCTCCCCAAGAGAGGGATTCTTGGCTCCTTAGTAAACATAGAAGTTGGACTCAGTGCCCAGCCTTGGGTCTCTCTCGGCAGCCACCCCCAAACCTACTTGTAGGCCAAAGGAAAGGGGAGGAGGGAGAGAGGAGAGAGTTGGAGAGGGAGGGGGAGAGGGAGAGAGAGGACAGAGAGAGAGACAGAGAGGGAGAGAGAGAGACAGAGAGGGAGAGAGAGAGAGAGAGAGAGAGGGAGAGAGAGAGAGAGAGGGAAATGAGCTGTTCCCTGGAGAAGTCCGTCTTATTTAGATGCATTTCTAAGGACCAGTCTCTAAGAGAAGGTGTCCATAGGAATTTCGCCCACCAGCCATGACACAGGCCCTGTTATTAGGGGGATGGACATCTATCTACAGGGCAAAGTCATCCCCTCTTTCCTTCCCTGTGTTTGTACAGCTCCAGCCAGAATCAGCCAGAATCGGTAGCCCCTTGACTGAAAACACTTGGCCATTAAGAGGCTGCAGCCCAGGCGAGACAGAAACTGAGAGGGTGTTGCTGGCGGGGACGGCCCCGCCGGGTGAGGACCCGCTGCCTCCGTCCCCTCGTCCATAAACGGTTCCTGCCTTGCTCCACATGGCGGCATGGGGATGATGGGATATGGAGGGCAGCTCAAGAGGGTTTGGATGATGGTGTAGCTCGTTTGAAACGTAAGAGGTGACATGTGAGGAGGCCCCGTGTCCCAGATTTTAAT
Organism: Balaenoptera acutorostrata; assembly: GCF_949987535.1. Classification (NCBI taxonomy): domain Eukaryota; kingdom Metazoa; phylum Chordata; class Mammalia; order Artiodactyla; family Balaenopteridae; genus Balaenoptera; species Balaenoptera acutorostrata. The sequence continues at coordinate 3,092,869 of NC_080082.1, read as the reverse complement.
GGGCAACACGTGGTTTGGTGGGTCCCAACTTTGGGCTGCAGAGAATGTAGCTGATGGCCCACAAGGACTTAAGCAGTTGTGATTACTGAGATGGGGATGAGTTAAGAAGACCTGATACTCTCTAAGCTTAAAGACCCGGTTCATCAATTTTATACTATTAACAGCATCACAGGGACTATCTTTCTACTTTAGACAACTCTGGATCTAGCATCCTGCTAGGTCAATAACAGAAGTTAATTCTCTTTCCTCTCTCTGTCCTTCTCTCCCTCGTAAAGCATCTCACAAGCAGTCATGGGGTACCAGTCATAATGCTGAGGGTGGTGATTTAAATATACGAGTGCCTACTATTTGCCAGCCAAGCCTAAGTTGTTCAGATGCATCCTCTCATCTCAACTGCACACCTGTTTTATAGTGTTTTTATTTCATTGTTGTAAAGTATATATAACCTAAAATTTGCCACTTTAGCCATTTTTAAGCGTACAGTTCAATGACATTAAGCACATTCACATGGCTGTGCAGCCATCACCACCCTCCATCTACAGAAATTTTTCATCTTCCCAAACTGACTCTCTGTCCCCATTAAACACTGACTCCCCATCTTCACCGCCCCTCCCCCCAGACCCTGGCACCCACAGTCCTACCTTCTGTCTCTATGAATCTGGCTCCTCTAGGGACCTCGTATAAGTGGACTCGTACAATATTTGTCCTTTTGTGACTGGCTTGTTTTGCTCGGCATAATGTCCTCAAAGTTCATCTGTGTTGTAGCAGGTGTCAGAATTTCCTCCCTTTTTAAGACTGAATAATATTCCCTGTATGGATGGACCACATTTTGCTTATCTGTTCCCCTGTTGATGGACAGTTGCATTGCTTCTCCTCACCTCCTACCCCGAGAGGTTTAACATTTTTAAGAAAACATTTTTGCTTTCTGCAGGTTTTTTTGTCGTGGTGGTGGTTGCTATTTTGCCCTGAACATGTGCGAGGCCACCCCTCCTGGGACTCCAGGCTGATTTCTGACAACTGTGTGCCCTGTTTTCGCAGAAGAACCGAAGATTTCTGGGGTTCGAGGCCAAGAGGTTTTGAGGCTTTTCTGAGGCTGAGGAGGGAGGGAGGCGCCCGTCCTGATCCCATTCTCCCCAGCCGACCTGGAAGCTCAGAGTTCCACAACCACCCCACCCCTGCCCCAGCAGTCAAGGAAAATGCTGGAATCCAGCCCTCATGGGTCCCAGCTGGATTCTTCCTGTAGGAGTTCAACAGATCCCAAATCCTGATCTCTTGGACCCGGAAGGAACCGTCTGTTTTGCAGACGCTCTTATCCACCAGATACGCCCCCAGGGAAACTCTTCTCCTCCTGCCGTTTGTGCTGGGAATGCTTTGATGGCCTTTGCTCTCTGCTTGACCATTCCCAGATTGTGGGCGTTTGGAAGTTTCTCCAAAGATTTTCATTCATACGGGATCAGGAGAAGCCCATCAAAAGCCAGGAATGAGCTCTCCCTCTGCCCTGCTCCTGGGAGCTGACGTTCGTTACACCCCTCCTCCTCAGCATAAACAGAGCTGATCACTTTATACCCTTTGTATATTGTTTCTTAATATGAATGGAGTGAAACCGCTAACCGGTAGTCATTCAAATTATTGCCTAACGTAAACTGACAACTCGCATTGAAGTGTTTAGCTTCAGAAACTGTGAAAATGGTCACAGCTTAGTAATTAACTCACATTTACTTAACCCCGACATTCAGTTTGCTATTATTATTATTTTTAATCAAGGAAATGAGGTTCGTTCTGCTGGATCCGGGTTTGATCTGATCTGTGGCCATTTATTTTCGGCTGACCCGACCCATTCCCCAGCCTCCAACACCACCCAGTCGGCCTCCCCAGGACAAATGTGAAATCAGCGCCACGGGCTCCAACACAGACTGCATCCCCTCCACTGGGCTCTGAAGCCTTGGTGGGCAGGGCTCGGGCCGAGACCGGGGCATGCTTTCAAAAGAAACAGAGAGCTTTTACCTTTTTGCCAGCAATACTGTAGGCAACATTTGTTTTCTATTTTCTTTTTTTTTTTTTTCATTAAATCACTTTTATAAACTCCTCAAAAGTTTCAGTTTATTCAGTGACAATTAGTTTATGGCATTTCTGAAGTGGATTTAGATTCGAGTGATAAAATTACAAGCCAAAATTGCAACCATCATGGAAAATCCTGGTTCATGTTTGGCCTTTGAGACCACAACTGAAAGATTACGGGTTAATGCCAAGGAGCAGGAAGGAGTAGCAATCACAGAACATTCCTGTCCGCAAGCAGCCGGATCCCAGCCTCTGCCCTTCGGGCTGCGGCGCCCTGGGCGGCAGGCCGGCGCGGGGGAGCGGATCTGGCCCGGCCGGCAGGTGGAAGGAGGGCAGATTTGCCTGCTGTCGCCCTGAAACTTGGTCTTTCTTCTTCCAGCCCCAGAGCCAGCACTTTCCTGAATTCCAGCCTGGCTGATTGCCTCTCAGTTTCTTGGTGTTTAGCGGACACCTTCCTGAGCCACTTCCTGATAGCAGCTGGGCGCCTTCTGAACAGTCCGCAGTGGGTTTCTGGAACAATCTAAACTCGTAATGGCAGTTCCAGGGGCAGGGCTGACTGTGAACTCGCACAGGAAGTGCAACGCGGGGCCAGCTCGCCCGCTGTAAAGTCTTTTTCCTTTGCGTGGTTTCGACATCAACAATCTCCCCTTCCAGGTCCCGTTATCCATGGGGAGGACAGGCCTGTGACAGGAACCAAGCTGTACTGAGCATTGGCCCCGTCCTCCTGGTACGGGGGACCCAGCAGTGGACTGGAGAGGCCAGGTCCTCGCCCTCGCTGGTGGGAGACAGATAATAACAGAGAAAACAAAATAGAGTCCAGAGCATTATGGGTGGTAATTACGGCCATGAGGAAGATGAACAGTGACGTGATGTAGAGCACTCGCTGGGGGACGGGGTAGGGTGGGGACAGGAGAGCCAGAGGGTAGCAACCGAGCTGAGACGGAGGGATGAGGAGGAGCTGAGAGGGAGCACTCCAGGCAGAGGGGCCGGCATGTGCAAAGGCCCTGGGGTTGGACAGTCCTTGGAGGTGTCCGAGGTACAGAAAGGATGATCAGCTGGGTGAGCTCCTCCATGAACCAGGCCTGCAGGAGGGTTTAGCTCCAGCGCAGTTGCAGGAAGCTGTCCCGTCCTCCCGTCCTGGCCCCGTCCTCCCACTGCTCCGTCTCCTCCTCCCTGTGTCTCTCCCACGTGGAGGCCCCTGGCAGTCTGCCCTCTTCCTCTTCTCTTCTCATTTCACAAGCCCTCCCAGAAGACCCCACTCCTCTCCACCTTCAACCACCTCTGCAGGGGCAGGGGAGCACGAGAAACATAACACTGTGACTCAAGAATCCTGAACCTGAGTACAGGCTGGGAGCCAGCCCTTCGCTGGATGGGCTGCTTGTACAGTCAACGAGAGCTGCAGGGGTCAAGTGGCCATGTGGCCCTAGCCGGTCCACTGAGAGGGCGCCCTCACTCCCTCTGTTCCCAGGGCACCCACACACCCAGCAGGAGCTGGAGAGCCTAATAATTTCAAAAAGGGTGCAAGTATCACACGTTCAAACGTGAAAAGTCTAAACGTGCAAAAAAAATCCCCAAAAGAATCCAAACAACCACAGTTCACATTTTGGTATGTGTCCTACCAAATACAGATCTTGTTCTCTCTCTTTTCCCTAGATAGATTAGTGGATAGATAGATAGATAGTTGGATAGATAGATAGATACGTAGATAGATAGATATAGACAGGCATAGAAAGATGATACAAACTGACAAGAGACAGATACACAGATACACGTATAGATGGATGGATATACACCTAACATAGAAACGTATACACATAGGCATATACCCACATACAAATAGATACACATAAAAAATGGTATAGGGCTTCCCTGGTGGCGCAGTGGTTGAGAATCTGCCTGCCAATTCAGGGAACACGGGTTCGAGCCCTGGTCTGGGAAGATCCCACATGCCGTGGAGCAACTGGGCCCGTGAGCCACAACTACTGAGCCTGCACGTCTGGAGCCTGTGCTCCGCAACAAGAGAGGCCACGGAGGTGAGAGTCCCGCGCATCGCAATGAAGAGTGGCCCCCGCTCGCCACAACTAGAGAAAGCCCTCGCACAGAAACGAAGACCCAACACAGCCAAAAATAAATAAATAAACAAAAATGGTTTACTTAAGATAAAATTATAAAAAAAAAAGGTATAAAAATGGAATCCTACTGTTTTACAACCTCCTTGGTTAACTTAATACTAATTTGATGCCATGAACCGTATCATTAGTTTTTTTTCCTATAGCATCATTTTTGTATTTTTACTAATTTTTACATTAGAAGGCCAACACATACGATCAAACAATGCAGAGGTAAGTCAGAACAGGGAGACCCGTCTCCATAGCTGTGCCCAGCTTGCTAAACAGCCTGTGTGGACTCTCTATTCAGGTGGAAGCACACCCATGCATTGTGTATTTGAACAGAAAGAGCATCACACCACATATATTTGTCCTGCGACTTCCCTTTGCCCTAGCCGCATCCCGCATGGACCTCCATTCTGTCTTCTGTGCAGATCCCCCGACCTTTCCAGTGGCTCCGAATCGGCCGCCACTGGAACTGCCAGGTTTCTTAAGCGCTTACCTCTCCACCCCCGGCTGCCCCTGGGAGCCCTGGGCCCCTCTGTCTGAGCCGGCCTCTTCTGGGTCACACGCGGCCATGCACAGGGCAGCGGTGCTGTAGGGAGCCCCCAAAGCAGCCCTCGACGGTGCGGGAGAGGGATTTGGGGGATGGATACTCCAGCTCCCGAGGGAGAGCTCTGGGGCTGGCGTGGCCAGCAGTGTCTTGTAGGGGCCGTGCGTGGTGCCCCAGGGGCCTGTGGTGGTCCCCTTCTCCTTAACGCTCCTTTCACTGGCCTGTCTCCCTTGTCCATTTCATTTCTCCTGCCCCGCTTCCCTGGCCCCCACTGCTGTTCCCCATGCTGTTCCCCATGCTGTTCAAGTCCCACATGAACTCCTTGTTCTCAAATCCTTCCAGCAAGTATGCTTCTGGGGAACCTAAGTCCAGACAGCCCCGTGCCTGGGATCCAGTGGCCCCCGCAGGGGATGTTAGGTTGTCCTAGTCTGCCATTTTCCTTTGTTAAAGGAAAGGAAAGAGTTGAGAGTTGTTAGTTAAGAGTTGAACTAAGATCTTAGTGGTTTGCTAAGATTCTGTCTATAACTGGGGCCAGCATTCTAGTGCCTCTGGGCCACATCCAGCCTCCACCTGCTACCCTCGGGGATGCAGGAATCAGAGGACCTGTGCCTCAACACAACAGAGTCAGAATGGCATCTGTCCTGCCAGGAAGGCAAACTCAATGACTCAAAGCATGACCAGTTAAAGAGCAAACAGGGGTGAGACCAAACAAAGCAAGATAGATCCAGCCTCCTAAAAACCAGAGGCGGGACCACCAGGAGGCAAGGAGAGGACAGGCCAGAACAGACGCAGGGCTCTGCTTGCATTGTGGTCAGGACCCTGGACACATAGTGCGATCACTGGCACAGAGGCGGGTAGCAGAGGTCAGGAGCCTTGACGAGGCAGCCGGTCATTTATACAGTCACCAAAGCTTTCCCAGGGGCTTCCAGCCCTAGTGGGAGAAAGAGGAGTCCTGCTCCCTGTTCTCAAGGAGCACACAGTCCTGAGGGACAGCAGGCCAGGGGCCAGTGACCAAGGGAGCCCAGGAGAGCCCTGCTCACCTCTCCTCCTCCCAGTCTCTACCTTGACCATGACTCCATCCCTAACTTCTAAATGATCAGCCTGGCACTCTCTCTGCCAGGGAACTAGGGAGCCATTGAAGTTTACTATGATGAAAGGGGTGCTTGAGGTTGCAGGAGTTGGCAACCAGGATGGTTGGGGTGGGAGATGGCACGGAACCACCACAGAACTCATCTGGGGAAGAGTCCCATCATGTTACAGAAAACTCCTCAAGCCCTGGCTCAAGAAAACAGGCAGAAATATCTTGCCCTACCTAGCTGCATAAAATGCCAAGCATCTCAATGCCTAAGACAACTTTCCACTGAAAAGCAAGCTGGCCTTTAATGACGTGGGGAAAACTGCTCACGGTATCGTGTTATATCAAGATCACGTTTCATTATCACGTCACAACTTCTCTTCACAGACGTTAATTGCGTGCCCACTGTGTGCAACTGGGGACACTGGATAAGGCAAAGTCCCACCCTCACGGAGCTCACAGTCTGGGGAAGAGGCCAGACGGGCACCCAGGCACACACAAGGCGGGCAGTCAAGGGAAGTATGAGGACAGGGGCTGTGGGCACACCACAGAGCAGCAGCGTCCAAGCAGAGCATGTCCTGAGAGATGCACGGAGTTACTCGGCCAAAGAAGAGGGAGAGCCGTGCTCCAGGCAGAACGGACAGTGTGTGCAAAGGTCCTGAGGACACAGAGAAGACGGGAAGTGCTTTCTGGAATGAGGAGGAATGGAAATGCTTGGGGAGGGGGTGCCAAGTCTTAAGAGGCAACCAGCCTATGTGATATGTATGCAGTGAGATCTTGTTTTGTAAACCCACAGACATAGTCATGTACACCCAGGACAAAACAGCAGAAGAAAAGATCCCGAAAGGTTCCCAGAGACGGTCTCTGGGCGGCAAAACTACAGACGACTATCTTCTTCATGCTTCTCTGTATTAGGCAAAATTTCTACGATGAACACTGTAGCAGTTATCTGTGGCTCACAAAATGCTGCGTAACAAACAACCACAAATCTCAGGGAGTGTGCAATGAGAGGCGTTTATGTAGCTCACAGTCTCGGGGTTGGTTGAGAGCTGGCTGGCCCAGGATGAGCTCAGCTGGGGCAGCTCTGCTCCAGTGTCCCCCATCCTCCTCCTGGGATGGGAGTAGCCTGGGCACTTGGCCCTCATGGTGATGGCAGAGGAACAAGAGAACATGCACGGTCCTTTAAGGCTCAGAACTGGCATACTATCACCTCTACTTCATTCTATTGACCAAAGAAAGTCACATGGATGAACTCAGAGTTAAAAGGAGGGGAAATGTATTCTGTCCCTTTGGTGCAGGGGAACTGCGGTGTATCGTGACAAAAGCCATGGATGCAGGGAGCGGTGAGGATTGGAGGCAACTGTGTGATTGATATACTGAGCCTTGCAGGAATGTTATTTGGGGGAGGGGAGGAGGAGAAGTGGGGAGGGGGGAAGGGAGAGGAGGAGGGGGAGGAGGGGAGGGGGAGGAAAGAGAGGAGGTGGAGGAAGGGGAGGAGGGGAGGAGGGGAGGAGGGGAGGAGGGGGAGGGGGAGGAGGGGAGGGGGAGTGGAGGAGGAGGGGAAGGGGAGGGGGAGGGGAAGAGGGATGGATGGTTGAAAAATGACGTTGAACCAGATGTTTTCACCAGCCAGGACTAAGAAAGACAATCCAGACGCCAATCTTGAGAGTTCAAGAGTGATGGGAGGAGAGGACAGAGGGTAAACCAAAACCCAGGGAGAAACGGATGGCACTGATGCCTCAATTTACCTGCCTCTGAAATGGGGACGGAAGAGTCTCGAAGTTAATCTTTACAGAGCTCTCAGAATAGCGCCTGGCACCTAACGAGCACTACAGAGGTTGTTTCTGAACATAAACATGAAATGAACTGGACACCATGCCTGTCCAGCCCCTCAGTTCTGACCTGGCCTGTCTGTAAAGGAGTTGTAACTCCCACCCGGCCGACAGCTCTCCTCACAGCTTTTACCTAGCATCTTGCACACGGCTTTTCTTCTTCCGCAAAATAAATATATCACTTCCCTCCGGCAAAAGAGAAATAAAAGCAGTTCCTTAATGCATAAGAAGAAAGTATGGAAGAAATTCCAGTTTGATGGTCTACAGGTATGTTTGTTTGGACTGGCGCATATAAATCAGTGCCTGGCTTACATCAGATTATCACAGCGGAGTGGGCTCTGGGCTGATTGCGTCTTTACAATCTGTTTACGAGGAGGGCTGAAGTGAAGTGTTCTGGAAGGGGTTGCCGCATAAGCCTTTAAAAGTTTTCGTAATTGCCCAGCCCAGACCGTTCTGCACTGGAAAATGCATCCTCATGGGAGCTACGTGGTCTAGGCAACCAGAGAATCCCTCCTGCTTCCCAGCAACCCCTGAGCCCTGAGTGCCAGCCCAGCACTGCCCAGGGATGGTCCTGGGAACATTTCAGGAGCTTTTCTTCTGCTGTTTTGTCCTGAGTATATATGACTGTGTCTGTGAGCTTACAAAATGAGATCTCACTGCATATGTATCTTATGTACCCAGGGTACCTCTTTGGTCTTAGCCGCCCCCCTCTCCAAGCATTTCTGTCTGGAAAGCGCTTCTTGTCTTCCCTGCGTCCTCAGGACCTTTGCATGTGCTGTCCCTTCTGCCTGGAACACGACTCACCTCTTCTTTAGCTGAGCTAACTCCTTCCATCTCACAGGCTGAAGTTGCCTTCCCTGACTCTCTAGTCTGGCAGGAGTGCTGGTATATGGGCTGAACTGCGTCCCCCCCTGCCAAATTCCTGCACTGAAGTCCTAACCCCCAGCACCTCAGAACGTGACCTTGTTTCGAAGCAGGGTTGTTGCAGATAGAATTAGTTAGGCTAAGATGAGGTCGTACTAAAGTAAAATGGGACCCTAATCCAATATGACTGGTGTCCTTATAAAGAGGGGAAATTTGGACACAGACACACACACAGGGACACACCATGTGAGGGTGAAGGCAGAGATCAGGGTGATGTTTCTACAAGCCAAAGAACGGCAAAGATGTCAGCAAACCACCCAGAGCTGGGGGAGAGGCCTGGAACGGACTGTTCCTCCTGGCCTCTGAAGGCACCAGTCCTGCGGGCGCCCTGATCTCAGACTTCTGGCCTCTGACCATGGGAGAATAAAGTTCAGTTTGTGGTACCTTGTTAAGGAAGCTAGTGAAGTAGCCCAGGGCCCTCCTTGCTGCCCTCTCTTGCTCCCCTATGCCGTTCGGAGAGGCCCTCAGTGGACGGTCACCGGCCTCAGCTCTGGAGTGGGGATCAGAGAAGGGGGCTGACAGAGACGGGGGGAGGGGGGCGGGAAACAAAACAGGCCATGCTGTGGGGTCCGTGTGTGGGAGGGGAGCTGCAAGTGTTCCCCTGGGTGTGTCCACGTGCACACCCGGAGTGCTTTCCAAAGACTGTTTACCACATACAGCAGGGGTCTCAAGCTCCAATCTCTCTGGGGGCCAGGCAAGGAACCTCACTGGGGCAAATATTTCCTCTTACAGGAATACGTATTAAACTGGGGGGAAGGGGCTAATGAGGATGGCCGTTTGTAAATGTGCACATACTCTGTCTTCAAAGACTTCTATTATCCGGAACAGAGTCAGACGTCCAGGGGCCAAGGGTGTCCGTGGGGAATGGGAGGGAACAGACCACGGCTCCAGAGAAAGCCCAGAGTTGAAGGAAGTGCGATTGTTTGGAGGGACAGTTTGCTCAAAGAAAGACCATTTTCCTACAGTGAGGTCTTCAGAGGGGTAGCGGGTGTGGGCGCCCTGATCCCCAGGTGACGTGGAGCTAAATCACATTGGCGGACAAGGCACTGTCCCCTTGTCCTTGCACGGCCTGGCCTTCTGACTGCAGGAAGCCTCAGGTGGGTGCCCATCGTCTTAACACCTAATACCGAATGTCAACGAGAGAGCACAGCTGGGATCCAGAGGGCTTCCCTATCCAGCTCGGACGGCGTGCGCTTCTTGCCAGGTTCACTTTTGAGAGGCATGGGCCCACCTGTGGCAGGTGCTCTTGGTGGGCTGTTTGCCAATTTATTTACAGGTTCTTTTTAAAAAGTAAATCTATTTCTGTGCAGCCGCTGTGGGGAACAGTACGGAGGGCTCTCAAAAAACTAAAAATAGGGCTACCACATGACCCAGCAATCCCACTCCTGCACAGATCCGAGAAAAACAAAAACACTAAGTCAAAAAGACACATGCATTCCAGCGTTCATAGCAGCACTATTTACAAGAGCCGAGACATGGAAGCAGCCTAAGTGTCCATCAACAGAAGAAAGGACAAGAGGATGTGGTACATATATACACAATGGAATATGACTCAGCCATAAAAGAGAATGAAATAATGCCATCTGCAACAACATGGATGGACTCGGAGGGCGTTTTGCTCAGTGAGATAAGTCAGACAGAGAAAGACAAATACTGTATGATCTCACTTACACGTGGAATCTAAAAAATACAGCAAACTAGTGAATAAAACACAAAAGAAGCAGACACACAGATCTAGAAAACAAACTAGTGGTTACCAGCGCGGGGCCGTGGGGGGGCAATGTAAGGTTGGGGAGGGGGAGGTACAAACTACTGGGTGTCAGACAGGCTCAAGGAGGCGTCACACAACACAGGGAACAGAGCCAATATTTTGTAATAACTGGAAATGGAGTGTAACCTTTAAAAATTGTATAAAACAATAAACAATAAAAATTTAAAACATAAAATTACAATTAAAAATAAAGTAAATTATTTCAGCAAAAGGTGAATGGATTTAAACAAAACATATTGGTAGAGATACTACAGACCAAGAATTGTGAAAGGATATGCAGGGTCTGGGGTCTGGGAAGCACTGGTGTGGGGCGACAAGCATAGACCAGGGGTCAGATGGAGGGGGCCCTGGCACACATTTTCTGGATAAGGACACTTAAGCACAGAGAGGCAAAGTAATTGGCCCTCCTGTGAGCTATGGAGGGAAGGGCTGACCCCCCAGGTCTGAGCGTCCACCTCTCCACCACCCACGCCCATAGCTGCCTATCGAGTTGCACCTCCTGACAGCACCGTCCCATGAAGAACCCCAAACTGAAATCAGAGAGGGCCCAGTTTCCATGAAGGGAGAGCTCTGGAAAAGCTACTCTTACTGTTTTGGTTTGGTTTTTTTAGATGCCATTGATTTTCTGGCCACAAAAATGGTGTCACAGCATGCATAAGAGATGCTCTGGGGTTTCCTGAAGACACAGAGTTTTAGAAATACCTCTTCTGCAGATGGCAACACAGTTTGGGCCAGTGAGTTGCAAGCAGATTCCCAGTAGATTCAGAGAGAGTCTATTTGACCTTCACTTTCCCCCTTCTTTCTGCTGGGAACATAGATGCAATGGTGGGGAGAGGGCAATCATCTTGATGCCATGAGGCAACAATAAAAGAATATCCAAGAACATTGACACGATCTCACCTCTGACAGTCTTGGATTGAACGGTGCTATCTGCTGCTACCTTGGGAATTCTCAACACTTGAGAAAAATAATATACCAAGTGTATTTAAGCCACCATTTGGGGATTTCTGTTTGAAGCACCAAATGCAATTCCTAAATGATACGCTCCATCAGGGGAGTTCCTGATGGCCAGCTCTCCAGGACAGACCCTGTTTGGGGCTTTTGCTGTGCCCAGAGAAACCCACTTTCAGAAATGTTCTTCCTTCTCTAATCAGATAAAGAATGTTCCAGCTTCCTAGGGACCCACAGGCTCTTGGACTGATTCCATGTTCCTCTCTGTCATCAGCATGCTCCAAACCCTGCCCGGAGAGGTCTGAAATGACAGTCTTTAACTTACCACTTTGGTGAGGAAACATTCCCTGTCAACCACATCTAATCTCAGCAGGAGTACAAAACCTGGCATCCAATGTGGGCTGTGTACTCAGCGTAAAGAAAAAGAATTACAGGACAAAGAATCTGCCTCTTGCTCCACCCCTAGAATCAAAAATTAGCCCTTAATCAGATTATTATGCTAAGTATGCAGCAAGAGGGGGCTGGCCAAGTGAATGATGGTATATCCATGCAACGGAACCCTAGCCCCTTAAAATGAGGCCATCGAATATGCAATGCATGCAAAAAAGGCTTGCAATGTACTGAGTAGGGGCAGAAAGGGCTGCCAACAGCCATGTGGGTGCCCACAGCATACAGGGCAGGGGACTGGGAGTTGCACCCTGAGCATAGCAGCAATCGTCCTGAAGCAGCGGGGTTAGAAGTGATACCTCCTTCTTACTGTTTGTCTCCAATTTTCTTGCCTCCATAAAAGAAGAAATGAGGGCGGTTAGGAAGCCCCTCTGCATCTCACTCAGCGGATCTGATTTCAGCTGTAAAGGGGTCAGCTGAGTCCTGGCAAATTTCATTTTCCACTATTATCCAAATGGAATTGGCTAAATATACTTTAAACAACAACATTCTCAGGGTGGCGGCACATATCCCACCTCCCCCCCACCCCCCCTTTTTTTTTGGAAAATCCCCTTTTCCAGAGGCTTTCATTCTGACACACTCAGTAAAAATGCGATTCAAGACAGTTGCTTTCTCCTTGGTCCAACTGGCCTCAAAAGAGCAGTGATTACCTCTCAGTGCAAACCATCAGGGAAGCATTTATAAAGCGACAGATGTTTGCCTTCCATGGAGGGTACCCAGAAAGTCCTCGAGGAGCCCTGAGAGAAACAGGACTGTCACACCAACAGGGTCTTTCCGGCAAGTTCCAGAACCATCTGCAACGATGACGGTGCATCTCAATAAATCAGAGTCTCCTTTAACGAGACTGGCAGCCCTGTGCCTATTTTTAAAAGTTTATGACCCTGGATTTGCGAATCAAACCAGCAAGGCATTGCCCGGAGCTGTGCAGAGCAAGGCATTTTTAAGTTTCCATCTCACTCCGAGCGGCAATCCATCATGATAAGACGGGCCGGGAGGGACAGAGCCAGGCTCCCCGCGGCCTCCCGGCTGGTGAAGCTATTTAAGTGGCAGGCACCGCAAGCCCGATCCATTAACCAAAAAAGGGCGCTGCGGCCAGAGCTATTTCTAGGTCCCGGCCAGGGCTCAGGGAGCACTGCCTTGTCGATCCCGTGCAGGAAGTCTCACCCGGCGTCAGCCTACGCAGACTGTTCTCAAACGCCAAGAGCTGGGACAGCCTGGTCCAGAGGAACACAAACAGGCACAACAAGTGTCTTAGTGCGTCTCCTTCTGTATCTGCGTCCTGGGGCTGCTGGAACTAAGGGCTGTAAACGACGGGGCGGAAAACAACAGAAATCCATTTTCTCACGATTCTGGAGGCCAGAAATCTGCAGTCAAGGTGTGGCAGGGCTGTGTTCTCTCTGCGGGCTCCAGGGGAGGGTCCCTCCTGCCTCTTCCAGCTCCTGTGGCTCTAGGTGTCCCCCGACTCGTGACAGCATCTCCCCAACCACTGCTTTGTCCTCCTAAGCCTTCCCCTCTTACGTCTCCTTCGTGTGCCTCTTACAAGGACAGTTTTCATGAATTCAGGGCCCACCTGGATAATCCGGGATGATTTCATCTTGATATTAACTTAATTACACATCTGCAATGACCCTTGTTCCATATCAGGCCACAGTCACAGGTTCCGAGGGTTGGGACGTGGACCTATCTTTTCAGGAGCTTCCAGTCAACCCGCTACCCCTCAGCAGGTGCCCACACCTTCCCAGGAAGAGCCCCAACTCTGTGCTCCCAAGTTCAGCCATCTGTCCACACCCAGGTGACATCATCCAGGGGTCAGAGGCACCACCCCCACCCCCAGAGGTCCTGGCCCTCATCACTACACGTCGTCCACAGACCACTTGAAAGCAGAGACTCTGAAGCCAGCCTCAGATTCAAGTCCTGCAACTTCAGCCTCAGTTTCCGCATCTGTAAAGTGGGAATGGTAAGAGCCCCTACCCCCAGGACTGCTGTGAGAATTAAAAGAACTGCTAGTCCTGAAGGAAGGAGCCTGCCCCCATGCCATCAGTGTGACCTCGGACTGTCATTCTTCCACGTCCCCATCGGGGGTTCTAGACGTCAAGTCTGTCTCAGGGGGTCCAACCCCGTGTTCCTTGATGGATCAAAGACAGATAGATGCCCCAGGGCAAAAGTTTTCAAACAATTTCCAATGTGTGTGTGTGTGTTTTTTTTTTTTTTTACACCTCTGAGCAAGGCACTCAGTCCTGACACCACCCGCCTGGAGGCAGCATCAGACCTCCCCACCACGGGTTAAGGGCTCAGTCCTAAAAGACTCCTTCTCCAGGCTTCAGGTGCCACTGGCAAGTGCAGGCTGGCACCCGTGCTTCTGACCTACCGGCTATAAACAGATCGGAGGTTCCTACCACCCGCTGCTCGGGTTGGCTTAGTTTGCTAGAGCAGCTCACGGAACTCAGAGAAACATTTTACTGACTAGATTTTTACTGGTTTATTATGAAAGGATGTAAGTCAGGAACGGCCGGACGGAAGACAGGCACAGACCACCGTGTGGCAGGCGCGGAGGCGCGAGGAGCTTCCATGCTCTCTGAGCACGCCACTCTCCTCCAACCTACCCGGGGTCACAACCCGGAAGCTTTCTCAACTCTGTCCTTGTGGGACTTTGTGAAGGCTCCAGGACATGGGCATGATGGATTAAATCACTGGCCACTGGTGATGGAACTCCATCTCCAGGCCGTGGCTCCCCTCCCTGGAGGTCAGTCCTGGGATTGAAAGTTCCAACCCTCTAGTCACATGGTTGGGTCCCTTGGCAACCGGTACCCTCCTCCTTAGGTGACCTGGGGACTTTACAAAAGGCACCCCATTAACTTAACAAGATACCTCGATGGCTCTCCTCACTTAGGAAATCCCAAGGTTTTGAGGCACTTGGCCACCTGAATGGAAGGAAGACCAAATGATGTATTTCTTACTATAAATCGCAATATCACACTACTGAAACCCACAGAGCCCTTTATCCCAACGTATTTCCAGAAAACCCCACAGGTCGAGCAGATAGAAGCTGGTGGAGATGGGGTGGAAGCCAAGGTAGTGCTGGCCTTGCCCCGGAAGCTTCTTCTTCATGGAGCTGTTGTGTATAAGCGCCTTTGGTCCTCGGCCAGTAGAGATGCGTTAGACCAGGATGAGTTTTTCAGAGCTTTTTTTAACGAGTTTCCTTGCCCCATCTTCTCTCAGACACTCCAAGTCTGTACTTAAAGCCACCTGAGCTCACAACCATCAAGCAAAACAAAACAAAAAAGGAACTGGACAGAGGTGGGGTGGATTTCATATCATTTGAAAAAAAAATAAAAACCATACATGTTCATGGTAGAAAATCTGAAAAATACAGACAAGCACCTAAATTAAAATAAAAATCACACAGCAATGATTTTTCAGTTGTCTTGACCTCAGACACTTCACACCTGAGCACATAAGGAAAGTCAAAGACTGTCGTGCTAAGATTCAGATTCGTTTCAAGTGGTTTTTTCCCCCTACAGGCCAATAAATAAAATACTTAACTTTTAAATCATGACCCATGTACTGCCTTGTAACCTATTTTATCTTGTATGCATTCGGCCCACGTATTTTGTAAACACTTCTTACACCTTTAACTATTTTTTAAGACCATGATTTAAAGCATTTCTTTGCGGGCATGTCTCATCTTTTATTTACTCAATTCTAGGTTAGTAGTTATTTATGTAACTTATACGGCATTCAATACCCTTTGTCAAATTGTTCTCCATAAAGGTTGTATCAACTTGCAATCTCATCAGCTATATCTGATAAGAGTACTTTTCTCAAAAATCTCATACTGAATAGTCTAATTAAAAAAAAAAAACAAAACCCTTAGCCAGTTTGGCAGGCAGAAAAGAGAGAGGACATCTGTATTTCGGCTTCTTTGCTGGGATGGCTACTGCTGGTGGATATTTTTCGGGTAGTCGGCCACTTGAATTTCTTCTTGTGTGAATTGCCTGGAAATATCCATTGCCTTTTGCCTGTTGGGATAATTGCCTTGACCTTACTGATTTACAAGTGTCATTTGCATATTAAGAATTTAAATTCGTATTAGCCCTTCATTAGAATTCATCTCTTCTTAGTCTTCTAGAGGCCAATTAGAGAGTCTTTCACAGACATTGCTAATTTTTCCCCCAATTTCTTGTTTGCTTTCTAATTTTGTAATGGATTAATGAAAAGGTTTACATGGCCATTGCATTAATCTTTTTCTCTATGATTTCTTTCTCTACCTATACACTTAGAAAATAGGAAATGCAATTTTCCTCCAACTGATGTGGAAAAAAATTAGTAAATATTAAGACTGGCCAAAACCACTTTAATCTTAGGAGCGAGAGAAACAAAGGAGGCCGCATCATGCCTTCCGTTCTAGAAAATAAAGTTCGGCTTGGCTGTTAGACTCTGCTGGGCTCTGTGTTTTATTTATTACTAACTCTCTTTGCCCAGATAATGAGTGTCTGTTTAAAAAACGCCTTCTCAGATTTGCTCGACACAGCAGCTGAGGTTGTTATTCTAACGTAAGAGGTTTCTCCCCTCCCCACCCCGGCCCCCCAGAATTGGGGCATCTTTTTAAGCATATCCACATGGAGGAGAGCTCAGCCCCAGAGGCAGATAGAGAGAAGGAACATTTAGCTTCTTGACTCCGTAGCTGCTTTCCCACAAGTGTGGACCAGCCAGGAAGCGCGCCAACGCCCTGACTCACCCGCAGGACACTCTTTGCCAAGTGGGTGCCGGGGCCACCTTTTACAGAATCCTGTGACAGCCCCCTGGCCACACCCCTGACGATGCCCATTCAAAGGGCCTGAGTGGAGCCCAGGCGTCAGCATCTTCGACAGGATTCCCAGGGGGTCCGTGGTCTACATCAGGAGAACCCCTTCGCAGGCCAAACCCTTTGTTTCACAGTTGAGGAGAAGGAAGCCGAAAGTGGGAAGGTATTCACAGGTTCTCCCAGCACAGCGGGGCCCAAATGCAGTCTGGCTGCCATGTTTCCAGTGTCCAGCACAGCCCTCCCAGGCCCCTGCCAGCGTGCAGAAACCTCATGCACCTCCCACCCTACATCACCTCAGAGCTACTCGGATTTTTCCCAGAGTCTCCATTCTTGGGTCCATTCAGAATTACCATAGTGGCAGGTGGTATATGAGTTTTTGTGGCGATCGTAACAAATTACCCCAAACTGGGAGGCTTAAAACAACAGAGGTGTATTATCTCACGGTTCTGGAGGCCAGATGTCCAAAACCGAGGGGTGGGCAGGGCCATCGTCACTCTGAAGGCTCTCGGGGAGGGTCTTCCTTGCCTCTTCCAGCTCCTGGCTTCGCGGGCAGTCCTTGGCCTTCCTTGGCCCGCAGCTGTCCAGCCCTCCTCCTCCATGTGTGTCTCTCTCCACATCTTCTCTACTTCTTGGAAGGACCCTAGTCATTGGATTCAGGGCCCACTCTACTCCAGGAGGACTTCAATTTAACTTGATTACATCTGCAAGGACCCTATTTCCAAATAAGGTCACGTTCAGAGGTTCCGAGAAGGATATGGATTTGGGTGGCGGGGACACTATCCAACCCAGGGCATGTGGTCAGATAGTGGTGGGGGTCAATCAGAGGGACCATCCTCCCTCAAGGACGGCCAACAGAGTCACTGCAAGAGCTCTTGCAAAATCCACATGCTTACATCGCCCAGATCCCCCGAGCCAGAATGTTTTAATATTGTTTCCCACACACGAACGAGTTCCGTTCCGAGAGCGTGTTCGTAAGTCCAATTTGTTCATAAGTCCAACAAAGTTAGCCTATGTACCCAACGAACACAATTGGCTACACAGTACTGTACTGTAATAGGTTTATAATACTTTTCACACAAATAATACATAACAAACACAAAAAATAAACATTTTCAATCTTACAGTACAGTACCTTGAAAAGTACAGTACAGCACTGGCTACATCACCGCTGCTCTTACGCTAGCTTCTGAACATCCTGGGTTTGAAATAAAAGTACTGGACCACTGTACTCTATACAGTACCGTACAGTAAAGTACACAAAAGCACAACCACTTGTAGAGGATGCACGCACGTGACAATGTACGCCAGACACGTGAACTAACTTGCGTGACTGGACACGCCCAAGCGCGTCCGCATCTTTGAAAGTTTGCGACTTGAAGGTTCGTATGTAGGGGACTTACTGTATACAGTGTGTGTCCCCTCCTTAGAGGAGCTGTCGCTGGGGGCAGGTGCTGAGCTGGCCCCCACATCTAAGGTGGCCCTGGGACAAGTTCTCACTCTCAGGGTGACATGTGAGTGGACGTGACGTGACGGGGTCCCTTCCCAGTCCGACTGGCTCAGGAGTGGGTGTGCCGGCTTCCTTCTCCTTCTCCCCGACCACCAGCTGGATGAGGGGGACCATAGAGGTGGGGGGGGGCAGGGCCCCAGATGAAGGACCCTGAGTCTCTGAACGACCTCGCGGAGGAAGACAGTGACCAACCCACAGCAGCAGCACACGACTCGCGCCCTGACACGTGGGAGCGGTGGTCACGGCAGCTAGCCGTCCTCCTAACGAGTACAGGATCCTGGCGAGCAGCCACGGGTGTGAGCCCTCCACAGCTCTCTATTCCCCGCGTCCTCTTCCTATCACCTCTGGATGACCTCTGATTTGAATATGTGACGAATGTTTTGTATCTTTAATAAAATAGAACTCAAAAGCATTTTCCACCAACCTTAAACAGGGACCTACTCCTTAAAGTTATCCTAGAATTGAATAACAGGAAGGCACTGATGATCCTGAATAATTTCCATTTTGACTTGGCTGCCAGGAAGTTCAGAGTAAAATTTTATGTTTAATTACAGCACCTAACTCGTTCCAGATTCCTGGAAATCGATCTGCTCCTTCTCAGTGATTTCTGATCAGCCTTTGTGCATTCTCATGGTTTATGTGCGTTTTAAGTTGTAAGCCAGCTCCGATTCCTTTTTACATTTGATGGCTAATAAATAATAAAGGGATACACACAGACATCGAGGTTGGTGAGTGAGGTTTGCACTCAGGGCTGCGGCACACTGATTCTGGGGGCCAGCAGAACCACTGTCAAATGTAAAGCAGGGCTTCCCTGGTGGCGCAGTGGTTGAGAATCTGCCTGCCAATGCAGGGGACACGGGTTCGAGCCCTGGTCTGGGAAGATCCCACGTGCCGCGGAGCAACTAGACCCGTGAGCCACAACTACTGAGCCTGCGCATCTGGAGCCTGTGCTCCGCGACAAGAGAGGCCGTGATAGTGAGGGGCCCGCGCACCGCGATGAAGAGTGGCCCCCGCTTGCCGCAACTAGAGAAAGGCCTCGCACAGAAACGAAGACCCAACACAGCCATAAATAAATAAATTTTTAAAAAAATGTAAAGCAGATCCTGTTTTTAAAATTACCTCATCAATTAATGGAACAAGTAGGTATTGCTCTCCTGCCAAGGACCTGGCAACATGCCAGGTACCCAGGAAGAATATGCAGACCTGCAGCATTTTGCCATCAGGGAACTTGTGGTCTAGCCAGGGAGACAGGTGTGCTCATGAATGATCATAATATCAGGCCAAAAGAATAACAACAAACACCATGTAACACAGAACAAAAAAGTGTGAGTCTGCAAAGAAGAGAAACACCAATTTGGACTGGAGAGATTAAAGGAAGGTGTCACGGAGCCGAGGCATCTCATCTGGGTTTAATGAGATTAAATAAAATCTTGAGGGGCGCAGAGCAGGAATGTTCCGAGCACAGAGTAGCCAAGGCCGAGAGAACAAACGGCAGGTGCAGCATTTTTGAGGGATCTTTTCGTATTTTGTTCTTCATTCCCCCACCCCCTTGGCCCCCTGGGGGGAACCAGCCATCTCCTTTTTCTGTATCATTATTTTTTGTTTTCTACTTAATGTGTAAAGTTACTTAAAATATTCACTGTGTCCTGGCATTACACTCTTGAGTTTTTCCTAAGATGAAATCAAAATTCACCAGTCTCGAAGGTTCTGACCTTCAGGAACTTGATGGAAGTCTGACATGTTTCACTTGGCAGGGGCCGGGGTTTCTTCCCGTGCCAACAATGAGAGAGTAATATAATGTTGGTTTCACATCTTGATTCTCCATGAAATGCCTCTGGCGTTGCACTTTCTGTAACATAATGGGGCAAACAGGACAATTCCAAGAATTGTGTGCCAGGGTCCTTGGGGGACGCGGAGCTGGCTTATAATTATCGAGGGCGAACGTTCAAAGACCCCATGACTCAGCACCTAGCCCTCCCCCTCGCCCCCCAGGAAAACAAAACAGCACGTCACAAAAGTGGCTGAGAAAATCCCCTTTGAAAGAGCTGCTTAAGCCAGAAGAAAACAGAAAGTTAAAGAGAATTCTTTCCCATGGGCGCTCACCCCCCTCACGCAGGATGACTGTGCAGAAATGCTCACTTCCTGCACTGCTTCCAGAAATCGGGGGTTGGGGGGCGAGGTCGGGAGGAACTGAGGTCGGCCTCTTGGTCCCTTTTTGTAAGTCTCCCTCTGAAGGGGAAAGACTCCAGATCCTCCAGCGGCCTCCCGTCTCCACGGCCACCCCTGACCACCGGGCATCCAAGGAGTCCCCCATGGCCTCCAACTCCTCAGGATGGGGGACCCCCAGACCTCCCTAGCTCCTTGAGCCTGGACAGCCTCTCTTTTCCAGTTGGCCCCCTGCCACCTGCGTGCGGCCCTCTGTCACCCACAGGACCGCCAGCCAGCGGTCTGGGGATCACATCTTCTGCTGGTGCCTGGGGAGCGTGGCGTGCAGAGGGGGCATAACTGGACTCCGTTAGATGAAGGAATGACCACCGAGGGAGAGGGCGAGGGTAGGAGACGCCGCCCGGGGCCACCAGGACAGGCTGACGACTGCTCTCTGTGACCTTTCAGCCAAGAAATGCTTCCCCGGACATCTCCACGGGGATGCGCTACTGCAGCCACTGTCGGTCCCAGAGGTCCCGGTTTCTAGTCCCAGAGGTCCCGGTTTCTAGGCCGGGAAAAGACCCCCTGCCGAGGCATGAGTCCATCCCGTGGCTTAGAGGATAGGACAGAAATAATCCCTCCCAAAGCAAAGCCCGAGCACTCTGACCAAAGTGGACTGATGCTGGGCAGCCCCAAGACAATTCAGGTGCGCGCCTCCGGGTCAGGTCGCAGGTTCATTCATTCGTGCATGCACGCATTCATTCAGATCTTCCTTCTCGAGCATCCACTAGGGGCTGGGCACTCAAGTCACTATCTCCGAGGTTTCCTTCACTGCCTTGGGTTGGGTTCGGTTCCGTAGGGCAGGCTTAGCAGGGGCTATGGGCCATGCCTGTTACCCACAAGGCAGTAGGCACTGAGGAAAAGTGACCCTGTGACCTCAGCCAGCAATGCCCCCTCCCCGACCTCGTGACAAATCTCACCAATTCCTCAAGCAGAGCCCCATCACACGGGGTCTGTCCAGTGGAGGGATCACTGATAGACTCAACATCATCCTTATCTGACCTCCGGTGACCTTCCCAGGGCCATGACCCCAGCAATACCTGGCCCGAGGAGTGGGGTCTCTTGGAGACAGATGGGCCCCCAGCGAGGGGCCCATATATCATCCCAGAAAGAGCTGTCCTCTTTGTATATTCCGTACTAACCTGGGAGGGGCCAGGGCAGGACGCAGATGGGAAATCGGATCCTTTCGAAAAGCAGCAAAGATAATGCAGCAAGAGGGTCAGGCCTTTCTGGGCTTTCTCATTAACGAGGAATGTCCAGAACATAGGCCAACAGGCAGATGCCGTGGGCTGGGCTGCAGACGCCCGCCCTCTGGCTTCAGCAGCTCTTTCAGCTCTGAGGAAAGTGACGGGCGGCAGGAGACACACGCGCGGACGGACACACACGGCCACACGTGCCACGGTGACAACTGGACCTTGGGAGGCCCGGCGGATGCACGACGCCCTTGCTGTGAACCCAGGGCTCCAGGTCACGTGGAGGGAGCCCTTCGGAAGGCTGGGAATACCTCCTGAGGACTGGCTGTGTCAGGAAGTTTGGAGTTCCTCGTCCACGTGGGACCCAGAACTCCCTGGCCCACAGGGTTGGGGGGCCCCTCCACTGGGCTCCGTAGGGGGTGGGTGGATGGACGGGAAGAGCTCACCCCCCGGGTCCAGGGGGCGCGGTGGGGAAAGTCTGCCCTTTGGCGTCCAGCAGACCTGGGCTTCCACGCTGGCCCACCTCCCTCCAACTGTGTGGCTTTGGCCGACTTCCTCAACCTCTCACAGCCGAAGCTTTCTTCCAGAGCCTTCTTGTACACTGCTCACTGGCCTCGGCCCGGACCTGCCACATTGTTCTGGTTGGAAGCAGCAGGGACAGGAGTCAGAGCTGGGGTTTGGAGGCACAGGGTTGGGGGTCAGTCTCTTTGACTTTCAGGGTGTTACTGAACCTCTCCAGGCTTCCCTTCCCCCTTTGTACAACAGCAAGATGACAGTGCTTCCTAGAACTGTGGTTAGAGGTATGGAGGTGAAGCGTGCAGGGCACCCAGCACCTGGAACAAAATACCCACCCCAAAGAATTATCACCGTCATCCTATGGCGCTCACCTCCCGTTGCCTCATCTGTAAAATGGGGTGATAACTCCTTGTTTTTCAGGATGCTGGGCAGCCCCGTGAGAGGCACACGGCTTCACATATGGGAAATACTTGAGAAGTGGCAATTTCCTCTTCTTCCTCTTAAATGCCCATAATTGCCTTAATTCTTAATGACCCTAAACAGTCAAGCAGTCCCAGGAGGTCCCTGATGGAGCCAACAGATACTAGGATGGTCAGCAGAGGCATGCTCAGGCCTCGGAGCTCCCAGTCAGCAAACCAGAAGGCGTCTTCTTTCCTCATCCCCAGGGACCCCCTGCAAATGGGCTCATTAGGTGAATTTTGTTCTTAATGGGTGTGGAGGAAATATTCCATCGTGTACTCAAGATCCCTTCTGTCCTTCTCACCTACCAACAGAACTCAGAGAAAGATCACAATGCCCAGGCTCTCTTGCAGCTAGAGGTAGTCATGTGAAGCCATTCTGACCAATGAGATGTGAGCTGGGGTCGTTGCTAGGAAACCAGTGCTTCCTTGATCCTGCTTCCTCCCTTTCCACTTGACAGGCAGAGGAAAGGGGCTGCAGCCCTGCTGTTTTCATTTCACAGTGCATCCCTCTTTTATTAGCTCCCTCAGGCTTCCTGAAACTGCTTAATTTTCTTAAAATGACATTATTTCACTTTTGATCTGTAATCATTCATAAACCATTTTCGTTGGATTTCTAAACGTATCATCTTGTAGCAATGCCCTGTGTTGGAACTACAGATGTGGTCACATTTTGTCATGACAAGAGGTACCACAATTTAAACCTCGGATTGAAATCTAATACACCTACAGAAAAGCACAGATATCCTAAGTGTACAACAGATGAATTTTTTCCAGCCGAACACACCTGAGTAACCAGCACCCAGATCGAGAAACAGACATTACCAGCCCCCAGAAACTCCCCCTCCTCTGTCACTCTCCCGCAAGGGGTAATCGACATCCTGAGTCTCAGCAGCATGGATTAGCTCTGCCTGTTTTTATGCTCGTCTATAAACAGAATCACAGCGTGTGTGCTTGTTTCTGGCTGCTTTTGTTCAACATCGTCTAGGTGAGATTCATCCCGGTTGCTGCCTGTGGTTATGAATCGCTCATTCTTGTTGCTGTATAATATTTCATTGTATCAACAAACTACAGCATCTTCATTTGTAACAGCTGCCCAGTATTCCAACATGTGGGTGCACCATGCTCTATGTCACTGGCCCTCTTTCAACGGACTAGGGGGCTTCTGATTGTGGGTGATTACAAGCAATGCTGCAGTTACACTCCTGAACACACACCTTGGTGTACTTGCAGCCAGGGTATATCAAGGCGAAGTCCTAGCTCACCTTTTTATTTATCTACTTCGGAACCACTGGGCTTATTAAAGAATCATATAGTACTTTTATAATGAAAAAAAAATCCAATAAAATGCATTCAAACTGCCAAAACACCCCAATAGCAGAGTGGGGGCCACTCACTCACTCACTCAATCTCCTGCCTCCTTAAGGCCTCCTCTTCCTCCCCCTCCGCTGAGGCACCTCGCAGCTCACAGCCCTTCTGTGACGTGTCCCTCCCGTCTGGAAGTGATTTGACAGCCTCGTGAATTTTACAGGCTCTAAGCATCCATTAGCTGACCTAATCATTTTCAGAGACCTGAAAGTCAAAGTTGCCCGTGGTTCTGCCCAACCTTCACTTGTGGGAAACTGGAATGGGGCAGACTGCTGCCCCCGTGGTCCACATCTCAGAGAGAACGGAGGAAAAGATCTGGCCAGACCCATTCCATTAAAGAAAGAGAATGCAGGAGGCCTGAGGGGGCTGATAACGAGAGGTTGTAAGATGCATTGTGAAG
This sequence comes from Balaenoptera acutorostrata, assembly GCF_949987535.1. NCBI lineage: Eukaryota > Metazoa > Chordata > Mammalia > Artiodactyla > Balaenopteridae > Balaenoptera > Balaenoptera acutorostrata. Next base: position 3,068,699 of record NC_080082.1, on the reverse strand, counting down.
TGAAAAGAGGCAAGGTTTGTTTAAGTCGGGGTGTGCTCCATATCCTGTTGTCGTAAATGGAGGGGGGGAGGGAGTCATTTCCATATACTCGAAAACAAAGCCCTCTCCCCACCAGTGAGGCCCCCACGCACATGAAAGCTGTTCTTCAGCGGGGCATCTGACACCACAGGGAGATCGTGAGGGGGATGGAAGGGGCCACACTTGGATTTTGCACGTTCTTCCTTTCTGCACTGTTTCCATTTTCTAGCCATGGGCATTGTATTGTTTTTCTATTTTTTGTGTAACAATTGACCACGAACTCAGTGGCTTAAAACAACACACATTTATATCTCACAGTTTGGAGGGTCAGGAGTGTAGGCACAGCTTCACCGGGTTCTCTGCTTAGGGTCTCTGGAGGCTGCAATCAGGGTGTGGGCCAGGCTGCATTCTCGTCAGAGGCTCAACTAGGGGGAGGGATTTGCTTCTGAATTCTCTCAGGCTTTTGGCAGAATTCTTTTTCTTGCAGCTGTGGAGCTCATGGTGGTTTGCGTCTTCGAGGCCAATGGGAGAGAGAGCCTTTGACACTGAGGAGGTCCTCTGTCTCTCTTTTATAGGCTCCCACCTGATTAAGCCAGGCCCACCCAAAAGAACCACCTTTTTGATCGACTCAGAATCGACTGATTAAGGACTTTAATTACATCTGCAAACGCCCTTCATCTTTGTCATCTTCTGCGGGTTAGAAGCAGGTCACAGGTTGCGCCTACATTCAAGAGGAGAGGATCATAGAAAGGTATGGGCGTCGGGGGTGGGAGAGGTCGGGGAGCCATCTGGATTCTGCCTACTCCACACACAGGCACTGACTTGAGGAACGTTAATAGCAGTTATCTGAGGAAATGGTCCATGGTCACATGTGGTTTTCTCTCTCTATTTTCCTGTACATTTAAAAATTGATCATGCCCCTTTTAAAAAATATATTTCTTTATTTGGCTGCGCCCGGTGTTAGTTGCGGCACACGGGCTCTTAGTTGCGGCATGCATGTGGGATCTAGTTCCCTGACCAGGGATAGAACCCAGGACCCCTGCATTGGGAGCACAGAGCCTTAGCCACTGGACCACCAGAGGAGTCCCAATCATGCCCCTTTTAAAGGAGATTTTGTAACGCTCTCTCCACCTCCCCTTGTTAGTTTCTGCTCTGGGTGTGAACACTGTGAACATCCGTCCCTGCCTGCCTTACGCTTACATAACCAAACACAACCATATATAACCAAATAGAGCTTTCGTCCCCATACTTTTTACCCCAATGAGAGTAAACCTTAAACGAGACTCTGCAGGTGGATTTATTTCTCTCCTCCTGTGGATGGCCTCCCTGACGCTTCTCCACCCCTTCCTCCTTCACCAGCTGCTGCTACCTCACAGGTCCCCCGTCCCCAGGGAGGGATGCTCTGCTCGTGTCCAGGTTGCTTGGGTTGTTTGTCTGCTTTCTTCCTTCTACTCTTGCTTCTAACAGACATCCTTGTAAATAAGTCCTCACATGCTGGAGTTTTTCCGCCTATAGGATGGATGTTCTGAGAAAAGATTTCTGGGCCACCTCTGTGCATGTGTTGCATGTGGCTGTCTTCAAGATCACAGCAATTTGCAGTCCCGTGGGCCCCGATGGACACACTCAGTGCCCCTCACTCTCCTGCGTAAACAGTTTGCCAGACCTGAACTCAAATCCTGGTTTCACCAGTTCTTTCTGTGTCGTCTGGGATAAATTGCTTAAATATCTCTGGGCCTCAGTTCTCCCACCTGTAAAAGGAGGATAAGGATAGTACCTACTTCACAGGATGGACTTGAGGATTGAATGTGTGAACACAAGGGCCCTGCGTTTGCTGTGGTTCGGTTTGTGATAGCCGCTCTGAGAAGCAGAGAGCAGAAGCTGGCCTTCCAAGATCAACCCGAAGCAGTGCTCCTTGTCATCCTTTGCCTCCCCTGAGATTATTTTGTTCAAGCCTAAGTGGAAACGGGTTGTAAATACTAAACCTGCATTGTCCAGAAGTCAGGTCTCCCAAAGTGACAGGGAAAGCAGAATCATTAGTGTCACCATCACCACCACTGTCACTGTCATCCTTGTCATCATGAAAACCCCCACTTACTGAGCACTTATATTTGTTGTGAATCCTCCCCACAGGAGGATTACTCTGAAGGGTGTCTCCCTTCTTAGTCCATGAATCAGACAGGAGGCGTTTGGCTCTAAGTCACAGAAACCCAATCCAAGGCAGATTATACAATAAGGAAAATATATTATTTTGCAGGAAAAGAAGTTTGGTGGCTCAGAGGCTCCGGGGTTGGTTAATTCAGTGTCTTCATCAGGAACCCATGTCCTTCCCTCTTGCTGCTCTTCCATCGTCAGCATATCAGCCTCTTCCTCACTGTCACAAAATGGTTGCCACAGTTCCAGCTGTCACTTACAGATGTCCCAGTATCCAATGGAAAAAAACCCACAAACTGTTTCTTCTTTGTGTCTCTTTCTAAGAGCAAGGAAGCCTAGAGGAGAGCTGTGTACTTTCCACCCAAGTGCCCCTCGCCAGTCTAGAGCCACACAGATGTGCTCAGGTGAGTGAATGAATCCTGCCCCCAACACTTACTACATGGCAGGGGGTGAACTGATTCACCTCTCTGTAACCCAGCTTTGTCACCTATAAAAGCTGATAAAGGGACTTCCCTGGTGGTGCAGTGGTTAAGAATTCGCCTGCCAATGCTGGGGACAGGGGTTCCATCCCTGGTCTGGGAAGATCCCACATGCCGCAGAGCACCTAAGCCCGTGCACCACAACTACCGAGCCTGCGCTCTACAGCCCTCGAGCCACAACTACTGAGCCCACGTGCCACAACTACTGAAGCCCACGCGCCTAGAGCCTGTGCTCCGCAACAGGAGAAGCCACCGCAATGCGAAGCCCTCACACTGCAATGAAGAGTAGCCCCCGTTCGCCGCAACTAGAGGAAGCCGACAGCCAGCAACGAAAACCCAACGCAGTCAAAAAACAAAGAAAGAAATTAGAAAAAAAAAAAAGAAAAAAAAAGCTGATAAAATAGTATCTATTTCAAAAAGTTGTTGTGAAGATTACATGAATTATGAAGGCCAGTCGTGCATTTTTTTAAGACCCTTACCGTTACTGTTGTCCCTGTTGTCATTGCTATTATTGCTAGCCCGGGGCAATGTCTGGCTTAATAAATACTTGAGTTGCTGAGTGATTGACAGGAGGGAACTGTCACGTCGGCAGGACCCAAGGAAGGGGAACGAGGTGTGGGAGAAGCGGGGGTTGACAAGTGGCCGGCACAGGACCACCCAGCATGCCCGGACTTAGCGTTAGGAGTGACTGATTCCCGTCCTGCAGGAAGATCCTGAGCCCGCGGGGCCCAGCTGGCTGCCCCCAGACCGTCCTGGCCTTTTGTTTTTATCTGGCCTGCCCGCTGGTCCTCGGGCTGACACTCGGTGTCATTACTCTGCTCCAGACACTCAGGTACCAGCTCATTTGTCAATCAGCAGGAGCGTTTCAGTCGTCAAAGACGCGGCGATCTCTGTGCAGGCGCAGCGACCTTCGCAGCTGAGAAGGCCCCCAGCTGCTCTGAGCGGAGCCAGCAGCCCTAGAGGACAGCCCTGGGAGAGGCTAACGCTGGGGGTCCCTCAGCCCGAGGGGGATAAAGTACCCCCTCACCCCCAAGGGGTTCAAGGATGCAAAACAGAGCCGAGGCCTCTGGAACCGTGGCCCAGGGCCCCGCCACGCAATTGAATCCTCACGTCACTTCTCTAGCTGAGCAACTCTGGACAAGTTACTCACCCTCTCCGAGCTTCCAGTCATCTTCTGAAAAAATGAGAGTCCGTCCAGCCTTTGATGCTACAACCAGCTCCCAGAATGAACGGGGCAGCCCAGGGAGGCGGGAAGCACGCTCAGGAGGGGTGAAGACAGAGACTGCAGTAGCAGCTCTGACCCTGAGGCCCTAGGAAGTCACTTTGTGTGTCTGGGCCTCAGTTTCCCACACAAAATGAGAAAGAGGGGGGATTTAAACACGTCTGCCTTGTTACACCAGCGTCCTTTACACTGTGGGTCTCTGCAGCGTGTTGTGAAATCAATGCAGTGGGCGGAATCCAGCGCTTTTTTTTTTTTTTTTTTTTTTAATTAATAGACTTTTTTTTTTTTTTAAAGTATTTGTTTATTTATTTATTTATAGCTGTGTTGGGTCTTCGTTTCTGTGCGAGGGCCCTCTCTAACTGTGGCAAGCGGGGGCCACTCCTCATCGCGGTGCGCAGGCCTCTCACTATCGCGGCCTCTCCTGCTGCGGAGCACAGGCTCCAGACGCGCAGGCTCAGCAGTTGTGGCTCACGGGCCCAGTTGCTCCGCGGCATGTGGGATCTTCCCAGACCAGGGCCCGAACCCGTGTCCCCTGCATTGGCAGGCAGATTCTCAGCCACTGCGCCACCAAGGAAGCCCTGCAGCGCTTTTTTAAAGAAATGAAATAGAATTGAATAGAAAGGAATATGAAAGGGTCAATAAAGGCAAGGACAGTTTGGGAAGCTTTCCTGCAATTCCTCGCGACTGCAGGAACAGGGTCACAGGGTAAAATGAACTACACACAGTGGGCACCATCGAGAGGGTCTGAGAGTCAGCGCCTGCCACACGCATCCTCAGGATCACCGTTCACTTGGTCACTGTTCCCGGGCCGGGGCCCTGTGTCAGGCCCTGGGAGGAGGGGAGGGGGGAGCTGGGCGGTGTTAAGCTGAGCCCACACCAGACACAGCCCCGCCTTCTCGACCGATCATCAGAAAACAAGGACGCGAATCATTTTTTTGAAGGCGCGATCTGTGCACTAAGGAAGCCGCTAGGAACGGGTGAGGGGCCGTCCTAGCTGGGCAGGAGGGCAGCGATGGGGCATTTCTGCTGAGGCCGAAGGGATCAGGGCCAGGGAGAGCCTGAGCCTGAGGCTCTGGGTGCTCTGGACCTGGTGGGGCGGGCGGGGAGGGAGGAAGAACGGGCAGGGATGGGAGCCGCTCCAGGTAAGGCTGCAGGGACCCCGTGAAATGACGCGTGTCCAGTTCCTCTCACACACATGGCCCCATAGCTGCAAGACTCAGACGGCCAGAGCTAGAAGCCCCCTGGGTCACCTGCTGTCATCGCTCCTGATTTCCCTTATCCGCTGGCCCTGTGATCTGATGCGAGGGGAACAGAGCTGAAAACCTGGGTCGGTCCAGCACTTGCATTCCCACGCAGGGAGGCTGATGTCACTAATTTTCCTTGTCCCAGATCACCGGCTGTGGCAGGTTAGCGAGATGGGACCGGAGACGAGTTAGGTGGCCTGAGGGTGGGTGGATGGGTCCCACGCACAGCATGAGGAGGGCCACCCAGGAGGCCGGGGCCGCGTGGGCTCAGCTCTGCCCTCTCTGCTGCTGCACCGATGCGGTGCTGTAAATGCAGGCGGCTGAGTCTCCAGGAGGAGAACGCAGGGAACAGGCCACCCGCAAGCCCCCGTTCAACCCTGCTCCATCACGTACACCTCCCTCTACCCCAGAAAGGAGCCTGAGACTTATGTGGCCAGTTCTGCAACCTTGCCAGCTTCCTGTCACTGCCCCTTGAAAAAGAGAAAACTCCCGTTGTTTTAGGATTAAGTAATCAGCATGTCATTTATTTCTCCAAACCACAACTGCAGGGCCTGCTGAAGATCTGGCATCAGCACCACAAAAGCACTGGGCCCTACGGCTGAGCCCGACTTGGACCCCAAGGAAGATGCAGCTGGTCCCATCAGCCGGGGCCGACTTGCCAACTTGGCTGCAGCCGGGATAGGGAAGTGGGGACGGGAAGGGCCGGCCTCCGAGGCCCTCTGAGAACCACCTCACCTCTCTGGACTGGACTCACCTCCGTAAAATACAACAGCAACCAGAGCAGGACAAATGCTGTGCTGAGAGTTCCCTGCCGGCCAGGTCTGCTCAGAGAACTGACCTGGGTTATTGCAGCTCATCTTCAAAAATGGAACCTAAAAGGCAGGTGCTTGGGCTTCCCTGGTGGCGCAGTGGTTGAGAATCTGCCTGCCAATGCAGGGGACACGGGTTCGAGCCCTGGTCTGGGAGGGTCCCACATGCCGCGGAGCAACTAGGCCCGTGAGCCACAAATACTGAGCCTGCGCGTCTGGAGCCTGTGCTCCGCAACAAGAGAGGCCGCGATAGTGAGAGGCCCGCGCACCGCGATGAAGAGTGGCCCCCACTTGCCGCAACTGGAGAAGGCCCTTGCACAGAAACGAGGACCCAACGCAGCCAAAAATAAATTAATTAATTAATTAAAAAAAAAAAGAGAGAACTTGTAGGTCTTTGTATTAAAACAACAAAATAAAGTCATAATGAAAAAAAAAAAAAAAAAGGCAGGTGCTCTTACCATCCCATTTTTACCAGCAGCAGCCAAAGCTCAGAGATGCTCGCCCAAGATCACACAGCCAGAATGGGGCAGCCCTGACCCCGAAGCCCAAGCTCTCGTGACTTTCATCTTGTCCAATGGCCCAAAGGAAGGGTGAAGTGGAGGTTGTGACAATACCTTGGTTTTTTAAAATGTCAATCCTTTATTTCATTAATCAAGAGGCAGTTTTACCTCCAATGCCGTTTTTAAGCGCACAATTCAATGGTTTTCAGTATATTCACACATATGTGCAACCATCACCATGGCCAATTTTAAAACATTTTCATCACCTCAGAAAGAAACGCCTACCCTTAGCAGTCACTACTACGATTCTTTCTGTCTCTGTGGATTTATCTATTCTGGATGTTTCATACAAATGGAATCATACATGTGGCCTTTTGAGTCTGGTTTCTCTCACTCAGTATGGTGTTTTCAAGGTTCATCCACGTGGCATGTGTCAATACTTCATTCCTTTTATTGCCACCTAGATTCTGGGAACAAAGAACCACAGGGGAGACAGAATGTAGTCCAGAGCCCGGCACAGGGCAGGAGCCGCTGCCACACTGGGGCTGCTTGTTACAGAGAATCACCTTGGGAAAACTCTAGGGCAGCAGCTGACTGTCAGGGGGTTGGAAATGTAGGGGAGTATAAAATACTTGGCACTTTGACATGCTCCCCACCAACAGTAGGGCCTATGGCCCTAGTCTTGAGTCTGGGTAGATTTCTGACTTGACAAGTGAGTCCAGAAGAGGCACCAGGCCAGTTCCGGGCCTGGCCTTTCAGACGACTGTAAGTCCCCCTTCCATCCTCTGGAAGCCCTGAAATTGCCGGTAAGAAGTCCTCCTTCCCCGAGGCCGTTGTGCTTGCAGCAGCCCAAGTGCCCCAGGCAGAAAGGGACAGAACACGACACCTGGCCCCTCCCTGCCGTCCCAGCCGAAGCTGCGAAAGGCTTCCATCTGAGCTGTAAAGATAAAGCAAACTCGCTGCATCTTTTCTGCATTCTTGACCCACCAAAGAGGAAGATACAGTAATAATAAGTAACTGTTTTAAACCAGTAAGCACTGCGGTCATTGGTAACAGAGCAGTAGGTAAAAAGCAGCAGGGCGTTACCGTCTCAACCTCTTCTGGTCCCCAGATGCCCCTCTGCTTCCCTCCATCCCACACAAAAACATTTTCAACCCCTCTCCAATTAAGACAACTTGGAAGTCCCACCAGGAATGATCCCAGCTCTGAGCCCAGGATCTGTGGGGGACGCGTGGTGGTCTGCAGGATGGAAGGAGATGTGGAGATTCTTGGTGGAGCATCTGAGTTAAAAGGACAAGCCCTCCACCCACCCCCGAGGTGCAGAGCTGGGAGCTGGGGAGGAGGGGTAGGATAACCCCAGTCAGCAGTCCCGTCCAGAAGGAGCTGGTCTATGGCACTTTTCACATTTAGCGGCAGCTCAGGAGGGCGCCGCCCTGCAGTGGGGAATGGGCTCTGGCCGAGCCCCCTGGCCCTCTCTTGCCCTGGGAAGATTCCTCCTGGGCGCCCTGTGAAGTGGGTGCTGGGGTATGCCCTCCTTGGAGCCACATTATGCCTGTAGAAGGTGGGAGAGCTCATCTTTCCCTGGCAGTGTGACCCTCACCAAAACCCAGCCAGCCTCTCTCCTGCTTCCCTGCAGAGGGTCCCATGAGCCAATGAACCCGCCCTGGGCGCCTTTCAGGATGTGCTGCTCAGACGTAGTTCTTTGCTTCCTCGTCTCCTGTGCTGCTCTTTCTGGTCTGAAAGGGGGCTGCCTGGAAGGGGTAGGCTTCTCTGGGAAGGTCTCACCATTAATCTCTGCAATGAGTCATTTTATCCAACCGAAAGGATTTACTGGGTACCGCGCCATTAGTCTGCTTTGGGCCCTGAGAAAACTTAGTTAAAATCAGTTACAGAGGTTTTCTTGGATCTTTGAGTACTTTCGACTTTGCTTTTTTTTTGTTGCTGATGTTGAGAAGCGTCTGGCTTTTCAATATTGCAAACCTTTGATTTCCTTTCATTTTTGCTGCAAATGAGCCACTTTCTGGAGCTCGTCCCTTTTTATCATGCTTTGCCAAGCGTGGCCAATCACCATGTATTTTGCACTGTGTTGCAACCTCTTTCCCTAGGTCTGTGAGTTCATCAGGTATATCAACTGCATCCAGAGTGACGGGGGGTCTGGTTAACACAGGTTCCAGCTGTCTGACCGCTAAGCCAATGCTGCCTGTTCTAGGTTTCTGTTATATCAACACCCATTGCCGGCACTGGTTTCTGTATTAGCCCAAACAGGCGACATTATGCTGTGGGAACAAACTAAACCCCACCCTGTACCATCAGTTCTCCTTGGTGTCCTCCCACGGATCCAGGATTTCCCTCGACTAATCGTTTTGAAAATGTTGGTTGCTCCATGCAGCCTTTCATCTCATCCCCAGGAAAGCATCCCACGAGAACAGGACATTGCCTATTCCTCCTGTACCCACAGAGGCTAACAGGCCTGGCACGAAGGGTCCACCCAATAAAGACTTCCCGAAAATGGACAAAGGAGTGGGTGATTTAGGGGATGGATGTCCAGTTTAATGCTTGATAAAGGAATGGCGACTGACTGAGGGAACAAAGAGGGAGAGAGGGGAGGGAGGATGGAGGGGAGGGAGGATGGAGGGGAGGGAGGATGGAGGGGAGGGAGGATGGAGGGGAGGGAGGGAGGCAGGGAGGTTGCAGCGCCATCATTCTGAGCAGATTATGGTGGTGACCCAGGACCTATTTTCCTAATTTCACAAAACCTAACAGAAATTGTACATGAACCAAAATCAGAGTGACTTTAAGGTCAAGTTTCACTGCTTTTGGCACTGGCCATGCTGATTAGCTCACGCTCAGATTGGTGGCCATAAGTGTGTGTGATGAACAAGGAATGAGGAAGCTGTTAGCATTTGGTAGCAAAAAAAAACTTTCAAAAATGAGGATCTGAGGGCGTGTGATAACGGGGTGGGGTGTGGGGCACGGTTGAGAGCCTCTCCCCCAGCGAACTGCCATGGATATAAAAACAGAGAGATCCGGTATTAAGAGTTTTTAAAGCAAGGCTCTCAAGTTTTAAAAGCGACCCAAATAAGATATTATAAAATGAACTTGCTTATTTCTGGGCTAGTAGCAAACACTGTTTAGAAGAGGCTCTAGAGTGAATGGGGAGGACCCAGTTGCAGGCTGTAGCCTCTGCCCTGGGGTCACTGTCACCACGGGCAGAGCAGGGACAGGGGCAAGGCTGGGGCTCTGTGTGTAGCTGGGCTCTGCCCAATGGTGCCTGACGATGTGAGAGAGATTGCAGAAGGATGGGACCTCGAGGTCCTCAGGGCAACACTCTTCTTTGTGCTCAACTCCTCTTTGCAGGACCCCCATAAGTGCTTGGATGCCTCCCCTGACGGAGAACTCACTACGGCACAGGCAGGCACTGTTGCACAGCTCTGTTAGGCTAGGGGAGGGGACCGTCACCATCTCCACCACCTCCTGTCTCGTCCAGCCCCTCCATCAGCCCCGTGAGGTTCTTATTGTGAAGCTCTTGTAGACAGACTCTGGGGCTCACAGAAGTTAAGTGATCACCTCAAGTGGGGACCCAAATCCAAGCCTGGATAAAGCTGGGTCCTCCCATGACCCCACGCCTTCCCAACAGCAAAGCTGCATCGTCATGGGCAAGGAGACTCGTCTGCTTTATGAAGATGGCCACTCTCGGTCTGGGGGCAGGGGACATGGAGCGAGGGTCCGCTCTCCAACCCCACATGTCCTCTCCTGGCCCGATCCTTTTGCCAGGCGACAACATCAGCTGTGGGCAAGCTGTTCTCAGTCTGAGTTTGGCCTGAGATGTTGTCTCCAGGTTAGAATCATTTTCATCAAAGGCGGGTTTGGGTTTTTTATTTTGCTTTGTTTGAGGGCAGTGGAGGAGGGGGATCCTTTGGAAACATCACATTCTCTAAAAAACTATGGGGAAACGTTTCATTTCCTAACAGTGTGGGGTGAAGGATGCTTCCAGCAAGCATCATTTCGGTAGCTCATGACCAGGGAAGGACACATACGAGGCACCTCCGCGGGCGGGCACGGCACGAGGTACCCTAAAGAGCAGCTTCTTTATCTTCACAACGACCCTGAGTCCCCTGTACTAGCACCATGTTTTAATGAGGAAACTGAAGCTTAGAGACTAATTTTCCAAAGTAGGGTAATCAGATGAGTTCCCCCAAGGCGCTGCGCACAATTGATAAGGACTCGTTGACCAAACCTGAATGAGGGATAAAGCCCAAACCGAACTCAAAACAAGAACAAACAAATCGAACAAAAAGACAGAATGTGGGACGTTAACTAATTATAATCCATAGCGTTATCTTGTATTTTACATTACATCATGTAGCTTTTATAACTTTTTAAAAACTTCCTTTTGATCTCTAATAAATAACAAAAAATTATCAAAGGCCAGTGCGCAGGAGGGCACTGCCCAAGTGAGCAGCTCGGTGGAAACAGACAAGTTTACTCATACAGTCTTGTCTGGGTAATAAGATATTTCTGTGAAAATGACTTTCCCTTTGTAGGAAGACTAAAGATTTGGTACTAAAAGTTTTTGCTTTATCCGTTTTGATGGAATTCTTTCTAGAATGAACCTTGCACCACTTCATTAATAAACAGATCAAACGAAAAATAAAAAATAAAAATAAAAAATAAAAAAAAAATTAATGTGTGCGTGCGTGCACGCACACACACACACGCGCAGAGAACTCACTTCTCGACTTGACACACACTTGGCTGAACACATTGGTCCAAGCACCACGCAGAATCTGAAACATCCTTTCTGCACCAGCGTTGACCCAGGAATTGAAACAGGACATTGAACCTCATTAACAAGTTTGGACCTGCAATGTCTCTACTGAAAAAACATTTCCACTTATCGGGAGATGGCATTTCCTCAAGGGACAAGAGCGTCATGCTGGAGGCGTGACTGAGCCCAAGGGAGAATCTAGGCTCAACTCTCCCCAGCAGCCCCTGGCTCAGTGACGGGATCAGTGTCCTGGGGCTGCCACAGCAAATGACCACAACCCAGGGGCCTAAAACAACAGAAATTTAGTCTCTCATACTCTAGAAGACAGAAGTCCAAAATCAAGGTGTCCCCAGGGCCACGATCCCTTTGGAGGCTCTAGCGGGAGGGTCTGTCCTGCCTCTTCCAGCTTCTGGTGGCCCCAGGCACCCCTCGGCTTGTGGCCACACAACTCTGGTCTCTGCCTCTGTCCTCCATGGCCTTTCCCTGTGTCTGTGTATTCTCCTCTCGCATCTCTTACAAGCACGTGTCCTTGGATTCAGGGTCCACCCTAAATCCGGGGTGATCTCATCTCCAGATCCTTAATTACATCTCTGAAGACCCCATTTCCAAACAAGGTCATATCACAGGTTCTGGAGGTTAGGATGTGGACTTATCTTTTGGGGATACAATTCAACCCACTGCCGTGACCACAGCCAGATCAGACTTTCCCCGCAGAGGTCTCCATGACAGTGAGTCTTAGGGGCGGTGAGCTTATCTGCTTATTCCCACCGGCATCACTTTGGCATCACACCACTCACAGCAGACGCTCGAGCGTTTTTGAAGGAACACACGAACAAGTGAATGAAGGTGTGTCTCGCCGAAGCCTCGCAGAGCGTGGGATGGCGACTTTCCCATGACGCCCAGGTTTTCGGGTGACTGCAGCCCTGGACTTCCTGCTCTGCCCCTGGGTGAAGTGGCTAAAACAGCCCCAGTCTAGCTAGTGCCCACTGCGAGATTAGGCGTCCTCAAGGGACCTGCAGATCCCAGAGGCACTGAGAGAGGAGGTAGCCTGGGCATCACCAGTCCAACCTCCTTACCTGCCAGGTGAGAAAACTGAAGCCCGGTGGGAGGGCCATGGATTTGCGCAGGTCACCCAGGTCAGCAGCAAGGTAGAGTCTAGAGGGCTGGCCCCTGCTCCTCCCATGGAGATCCCCCATCACCATCATCATCATCATCATCGTCATCGTCGTCGTTCATCATCCTCAACCAGGGCGGCTCCCATGATCTCACCCCCTCCTCCGGGCACTGTGCTCAGCAGCTCACATGAATCTCCTCTTTAACTTCCCTGCAAACCAGTGCTTCACCCACCATCCTCACCCCCACTTTACAGGTGGTAAGACTGAGGCTCCGAGGTGTGAAATAACTTCCCAAAGGTCTCACTTCTCACGGAGGGAAGTGAAGCCAAGGTTCTCATTTAACTTGTTCTGACACCCAAGCCAGGGGTGCCTGTGACCACAGCCAGATTGTGTTCCCACAACCAAAAACAGGAGGTTTCTCATGAGAGCACATAAAGTTTAATTGGAACACGACCACGCCTGTTCCTCAGGGTATCATCTGTGGCTGTTTTCCTGCTGCAGTGGCACAGCTGAGTAAGTGCGACACAGACGGCACAATTTGCAAAGCCTAAAATATTTACTGTCTGGTCCTTTACAAAAATCTCTGCTGACGCTCTATACTGCTCGTATTATATTATAGTATATTATATTGTACTGTAGTATGTTTTATTAATTATATTAGTCGTACTGTATCATGGTCACTGCCAAAGCTACCACTCAGCAAAGATTCAAGAGCTTTGCAATTATGATTTCTTGGTCTCTTCACATTTGATTCTCACATGAAATCCACCAACGATTAATTTACAAGGAACTGAGCATTTCCAGAAGATGATGGCCTTCCCCTTGGTGATCCTATTTCCACAGGTACATTTTTCCAAATGGATAATCCCCAAAGTGACCAACTTAGAAGAAGAAAGAAAGAAATGAAAAAGCCCAATCAACTGAACTGCTCACATCCGAACCAGAAGGTCCATTCATGCTGATGTTCTATATGGCGGGGAATTTTATGCCAAAAAGTGACTTTTCTACATCAATAACGCATCACCCCATCCCCGACGGGAAGTGACATTACAAAAGCCGGAAAGGACATCAGACACGCTGGCTTCGCAGCCACATGCACATGTGAAGCTGCTGTCAGAGTTCAAAGGAAGGCCTGCAAGGCGGGGCCTCTGCACGGCGGCATCACCCGTAATGCTTTTACCTCGTGGGACAGGGCACGGTGACAGCCTGCTCTGACGCGGCCACCGGCTTCCTGACGCCCACACCGAGCTGGCCGCAGGGCCTGCAGGGCTGGGTTTGGGTGGGCTCTGCAGCTCCAGGGATGTTACCTGGTCCTGCACGTGCCACCCAGCTCACCGGGCTCACACGCCCAACAGCCTCTGCAGGCACGGCCAGCATGGACCGTTACTGTTGCCAGGGCTGGCCCACACTCTGAGGCTGGCTGGTTTGGAGCACTTTCTCTGTTCCCTGCACTGTGCTAGGTAGGAAGGCACTGTCTCGTGTCTCTCATGTGGCCTGACAAGGCAGGAGCAGTCATGGCTCCCCCTTTATGGATGGGGAAACTGAGACGGATCGAGATTACCCAACGTGCCCAGCATCACAAAGTCAGGGGAGGAGCCACGATTCAAACCCAGAGATTTCATCACTCGTAACCACCAGGCTCACTGCCTCAATCTGGAAGCCTCCTTGGGAGATGCAGCCAGGCAAGCTCAGGCAAGGTTAGACCTCACGGTGTGAGGGACTCGCCTCTCCAGATAAGTCATTGAGCCTCCACTTGGTAATGATGTTTGCATCAACTTTCGTGGCAAGACGGGTCAGGGGAATGGGGCAGCAAAAGGAGATAAGGCTCCTCTGGCCAGACAGGTGACTTGGCTTAGCCACCTGACTCATTAAACTGCTTGGTGAACTCCTACTCATCCTTCAAAACCCAGCTTAAATATTCCTTCCACCATGAAGTCCTCCTGGTCCCATAAACAGAACCGATCAACTCTTCCACTGTGCCCGTGCTGTAGACGCCTCTGTTATGCCTTGCAGGTATGTGTCTCACCCCCTTGTATGGTGAGTTCATCAAGGACAGAAATTGTGTTTGATGCACTTGGATCACCAGCTTGTAGTAACAGAACAACAGCAAACAGTGTTGACTGAGCACGTACAAGGTGCTGGGCATTCATCTAAATGCATCATGTGCATGAATCCTCAAAATAACCTAGGAGACGGGGTGGTTATTATCCCCAGTGGTGAGGCTCTGAAGCCAAATGAATGGGTTTGGATCCTGGCTCAGCCTGCAGCCCTGAGCACGTTACTTAACCTCTCTGTGCTTCGGGGTTCTTATCTGTAAGATGGGGAATAATCACAGCAGCCACCCAGGGGACGACTGGAAACAACATGTACCAGCTTGCAAGCACTAACTGTTAAATTTTAATAAAATTTCAAAGTTTGCCATTATTAAAAATTAAATTCTGGACACTTGAAATAAATTGTATTAAAAACAAAGGTAGGGGCTTCCCTGGTGGCGCAGTGGTTGAGAATCTGCCTGCCAATGCAGAGGACACGGGTTCGAGCCCTGGTCTGGGAAGATCCCACATGCCGTGGAGCAGCTAGGCCCGTGAGCCACAACTACTGAGCCTGCGCGTCTGGAGCCTGTGCTCCGCAACAAGAGAGGCCGCGATAGTGAGAGGCCTGCGCACCGTGATGAAGAGTGGCCCCCGCTTGCCACAACTAGAGAAAGCCCTCGCACAGAAACGAAGACCCAGCACAGCCATTAATTAATTAATTAATTAATTAATTAATTAAAAAAAAACTAGCTGTTTATCCTCAAGCAACCGCTCTTTAAAAAAAAAAACAAAGGTAATAAACACTAAAAACTCACCACTTCCTAATTACTATATTTTACTGTTATCTTTGCTCTTAGGTGATTTATGTCTATTGAAGCACTATGGAGGAAATGCTAAGTAACTGTGAGCATTCCCGACTCCATCCATGTTCAGGGACAGCTGGAAATCAGCCGCCAGGAGAGCATTTATACCATGGCATTCGGCAGACGCTACAAATCAGGAATGTTTCCCCTAGAGAGCCCGCTGTTGAGCGTTTACCAGCACACCACCACAACTGCCTGCAGTGAACTGGCAATGCGCGTTAGCCGTTGTTATTGTTACTGATGAACAAACCACAGAGATAAAATAACCCACCCAAAGTATGAAAGATCCAGACACGATCCCAGACACCGCAGCTCCAGAGCCGGCCCCTTAACCAGCTAGAACTCTGGGCACACCGCATGCAGAGCAGGGGCCAATAAATGCTTGTTGGATGAACAAACAAACATTAAATTAATGGGTTTCAAATCTGCTGGCCACAAAATTGCCTGGGGAACTTTGCTAACACAGATTCCCTGCAGCCTCTTCTGTGCCGGCCTCCAGAACATGCGTCTTTAGTCAGTGTCCCAGGGGTTCTGATTCTGGACCCGTCCCTGTCTGGATTACCAGCCTCCACCCCCAGCCCGCTCCTGCCCTGGCTTCTGTGCCCACCGGTACTGCCATCCGGCCTGGGGGCGAGTGGCGGCTGTGAGATGGGGAAGCAGATCAGGGCACAGAATGCCCCAGTCTGCGCACAGGCCTGAACCAAGAGGGCTCCCAAAGACCAAAGGTTGTTCTCAGGCCTCCTCCAGCCGGGAGCGGGGAGCTGAGGGGCTGAAAGTTACCCTGAGCTGAGAAGTCTTGGCCACATTCGTGTACACGACAAGACGAAACGGGGTGAGGGGTGCAGAGCGCAGGGAAGTTCATGGAAAGTGGCCACACTGCTTCTCCCTTAGTCTCACAGCAACCATGTGAGAAAAGCAGAGGAAGCACACAAATCATCCCCCATTTACAGACCTGGAAACTGAGGCTCAGAGACAGACTTGCCTAAGCTCCTCACTGCTCAGACCTGGAGCCTTGGTTTCCAGGCTGTATCTTCCCTCAAAAGTGGGTGTGAGGAGAGGGGTGGAGAAGATGGAGTTGGGGGTCCCTGTAAGGCAATGTTTATGCATTAGCTTGGCTCTGCTACTCACTAGCTGTGTGACCTTGGGCGAGTGTCTTAATCTTTCTGGGCCTCAGGTTTGCTCATGTGAAAAAAATAGGGAAATAATTGGCAGCCTTCCTGTATGGTTGCGGCAAATTAATAGATGTAGAGATGCTTGTTAGAATGTTACACCAAGTGGGGTTCAATAGTGTGAGAAATAGCAACCACGGCATATATTGATACTGTCGCCTTTATATATTTTACGGCCTCCCCTGGATGGCTCTCTTCTTTGAAAGGCAGCATGCTAACTTGGGGCACAGATGGGGAGTGGAGGTGTCCTGGGATGGAAGTAGGGGACTCTGGATCGGAAACAAGCCTCAGCCCACCAACAGGTATTCCCTGGGCACGTATTCTGCTCTGAAGGCCCTGCTGACTCAATGGGATGTAGAGCGATAGCTAAGAGGGTGAGTGCCAGGATGCCGTGGACACCACACAGCCGATGGGCTTGTGGCCTTGCTCAAGGCCCTACTCTCTCTAAGTCTGTCTTCCCATCTGTAAAATGGGATGGGTGAGGAGATCAACCTTACAGAGTTTTTGTGAGTATGGAATTTTAAAATGAAATTTTGCCAGTAAGGTGTTTTAGTCTGGGACAGTAGTCCCCAACCCTGACTGTACATTAGAATCATCTGGGAAGCTTTAAAAAATGCCACTGTGCCCCACCCCAGACCAACTGAATTGGAAATTGGGATGGTGGTGGTGATGATGGTGGTGATGATGAAGGTGATGGTGATGGTGATAATGGTAATGATGGTGATTGGTGGTGGTGATGATGATGGTGGTGATGATGAAGGTGATGATGGTAATGATGGCGATGGTGGTGATGATGGTGATGGTGACGGTGGTGATGATGGTGATGGTGCTGATGGTGATGGTGGTGATGGTGATGGTGCTGATGGTGATGGTGATGATGGTGATGGTGACGGTGGTGGTGATGATGGTGATGGTGGTGATGATGAAGGTGATGATGGTGGTGATGGTGATGATGGTGATGGTGATGGTGGTGGTAATGGTGATGGTGATGATGGTGATGATGATGGTGATGGCGACGGTGGTGATGATGGTGATGGTGCTGATGGTGGTGATGATGGTGGTGATGGTGATGGCAGTGGTAATGGTAATGGTGATGGTGCTGATGGTGATGATATTGATGATGGTGATGGCGACGGTGGTGTTGATGATGGTGATGGTGCTGGTGGTGATGGTGGTGGTGATGATGGTGGTGATGATGGTGATGATGGTGGTGATGATGGTGATGGTGCTGATGGTGATGGTGATGATGGTGGTGATGATGGTGATGGCGACAGTGATGATGGCGACAGTGATGATGGTGATGATAACAGACATTGATGATGATGGCAGTGGTGGTGGTGACACTGATGGTGCCGGTGATGATGACAATGGTAACAACCACCATTTTCTGTTCTGCCTGCCTCGATGTTCTCCCAAATCCCCTCATGGTGCCTTGGCTCACTTTCTTCAGGCCCACACACCAATAAATGCCTCCTCCAAGAGGCCTTCCCTGACCAGCTCTTATAAACCAGCACACCCCCATCTTTGGCAGCCCCCACCCTGCTTTCCGCTTCTTCGCTGCATGTGTCGCTAGTTCACATTACATCACACATTGATTTGTGTACTTGCTGACTATCGCCACCCCCAGGTTGTAAACCCCTGCGGAATCATGCAGATCACAACTCAGAATTATTCTGCTTGACACAAGGGGGCTTGGGTATTTATGCTCCCGGGGCATCAGGCCCAGCACTTAGGGTTGCCAACCTGCGGGGCAGAGCAGGCTCCAGTGACCCGAGGAGACTTCAGGCCAAGAGATCTGGGTGCTGGGAACCGTAAGGGTTAAGAGCTAGGAGCTGGCCCGTATTGTCTGCTCCACTCTCTAAGCCTCAATTTCCCTCCCTGTAAAATGGGAATATTTATACTACCTAACCTGTGCTGCTTTGGGTGAGGAAAAGCAGACTATGCTCATGAAACACAATAAATGATAGCCATCACAGCGCCCACCGTGCGCATCCCCTGGATTTCTGGCACGGGGCTGGACACCTAACAGTGGCAGAGTCTACACGGGGTCAGGTCTGGTAGGGGCGAGGTGCAAGGTCTCCGGAGGAGGAGAGAGCTGGGTTCAAGCCCCAGCTCAGCCTCTGCCTGGGTCACCTGACCAGGTACCAGGCTTCCGCAGCCTCAGTTTCTGCTTTTGTAAAACAGAGTTGCTGAAGGCACCTCTCCTGGTTATTGGGAGAATTAAACGAGATGTTACATGAGGTCACCCTGGACAGTAATATCTCCTCAGCTCAGGAAGTGGACGGATCACTGTCTGAGGAAATTCCTTCTTCCTGGTCGACCACTAGACTCTGTAGATGTTATGGACGGGGCACAAAAAGAAAGAAAAAGAAAAGACGAGACAGAAAGCCTAGAACGAGAGGAAGAGAAAATGCGGACACACGTGCGCACGCACACACACTCACACGCAGGCCAAGTGGAGGGACCCCGTCAGCACATAAACTGGAGGTGGGAGTGACCCCTGAAGCCTTTCCTCTGACAGCCGGTGGCGGCAGTGATGAATTTGTGAAGTTATCTAATTTTCCACTGTTTTAATTAGAGACTTGGGCTCTGAGGCCTCACAGCTGGCGTCTTTGTGCTGCGTTCTGTTGCCTGACAGAGAAAAATGTCTTCTCGAAGTGCAGCCAAGCTCTGCTCCTGACCTGAGCAAGCGAAACTTCTGGGATTCATAAACTTGTGGTCTCCGGGCAGAGTGTCAGTTGAACCAGGCCTCCTCCTCGCGGGCCCCCCAGAGCCAAGGCTGGGGGCCGCTATCCCAGGAGGGGGCTGGGGAGGAGGCCAGGGCCAGGAGGTGGCCCCTGGTTGTGTTTGGGGTCCTGAGCCCATCCACGGGCGATGGCAGCTCCTTTTGGCCTATAATTGAGCCCAGCTTGGAGAGGCAAACACCCTGCACCTCCGAGACAATGCTTTTGATTGCAGTGTGTGTGCTCTGAGTAATTTAATTTGTAGCTCATCTTTTGCCAAGTGATCTTTTACTACACTGCATCTGATGAACGTGCAGCTGGGGCCGAGGCTCTCTCCACCTCTCCTGGCCCTCTGGCTGCCGGCTTCCTTGTGACTCACTTTGAAAAGAGGCAGGATGGGAGGTGGAGGAGAGAGAGGGCCCCCGGAGGCAGACATACTCCCATCTCGCCTCTGCCCCGGCCAGCCTGCAGGTCCCAGCCCTGAGCCTGCCTCCTCATCTGCAAAATGACAATCATAAGAACAGCTGGAGGGTGGGGAGGCAGTGAGGGGTGGATTAACTCATGGGTCACAGACAGGAAAAGTTGCCAGATGAGGAAAAGATGGTCCCTGTGAGATTCCAGTAGGCTTTGGGGTGAAGAAATGCTTTAGGTGTGTGATAACTGCTTTATACACAGCACTGCTGGGACCACCCAGGAGTGACAACAGGTCCCCCCTTTCTCGGAGCGGATGTGAACTCCCTGTCTCCGAAGCCCTGTTTGAAAGCACCTGTCAGGCAACATCTTCCACTGCCTGGAAGCATTCTGTGCCACGGCCGAGGCCAACCTTCCTATCTACCTCTCATGGAAGAAACCATGCCTTATACTTACAAAATGTGCCAAAAGATGGCTGTGAGCGCTAGCTGGGTGACAGTTAAGGAAATTACTACGGCATTGTGCCCATAGCAGGTAGAAGAAAAATGGCTGTGGCTTGGTTTACTGCTGACCATAAAAGGAGTTACCCCCACGTCATGAGCTCAGCCAGTGCTCAAAAGATACCCATCACAGACCGATTTCTTGACCTGAAAATAACAGCTCAGAATCACACACATAGTAGTCTCCAAACATCAGTCAATTGCCTATCTTCTTCATTTAAAAAAAAAGAAAAATTAGCCCAGATTGTGTACATCCCAGATGCTCAAATGATTATTGCAATTGGTCACTTTTGACCCAAATTGAATGGATCAAGTTTCCAAGCAGCTTCACTGTGTCCCAGAACAAAGTTCCAGAATATTCCAGAATAGGAATACAAAAATATCTGGCAACCAACAAGGTAAGATTCACAATATCTGGCATCCAATCCAAAATTTTCCAGTATCCAAAGAATCGGGAAAATATAACCCGTAATAAGAAGAAAAATCAATCCATCAAAAATAATTCGAAATAACAGAGATGATAAATTTAGTAGACAAGAACTGTTAAAGTTATTATAAGTGCATTAACTATATAACTAGGGGGCTTTCCCCAACCCCGGCCCAGCCAACAGAAGGGATGGTCTTGAGGGGAGAAGCTGGGAGTCTCGGTTCCTGGTTCTGGAAAGTCCAGAATGAGGAGAGGAGAAGATGGGCGAGGGAGAGACAGAAAACTGTATCATGACCCTGACAACTCCCACCTCACATCTCCGCCACATCCCCAGAACCTGCATTAACGATGGGTGTAGGAGGGAGACTCCAGCGCTCTGTGTCTGGATAAAGAAGATGTGGCACGTCCATACAATGGAATAGTGCTCAGCCATCAAGAGGAACGAAATTGGGTCATCTGTAGAGACGTGGATGGACCTAGAGACTGTCATACAGAGTGAAGTCAGAAAGAGAAAAACGAATCTCGTGTATTAACGCATACATGTGGAATCTAGAAGAATGGTACAGATGAACTGGTTTGCAAGGCAGAAATAGAGACACAGATGTAGAGAACAAATGTATGGACACCAAGGTGGGAAAGCGGGGGAGGGGGTGGTGGTGGGATGAATTGGGAGATTGGGATTGACATATATATACTAATATGTATAAAATAGATAACTAATAAGAACTTGCTGTATAAAATAAACAAACAAACAAACAAAAAGGACGGACTCAGAGATGAGGGAAGGAGCAAAGGACAGTGGCTGATCAAATTACAACACCTGGATCCAGCTGGACCTGAAGCTGACACGCCCCTGGACTTCTCAGGTAACTGAGCCAATCTTCTGTTTTTAACACAGCCAGGTTGAGTTAGGCTTCCTGACATTTGCAAGCAGCCAAGGCTGCACTGACATAGTAACTCACTCCCTTGGGGTCCCCACGCGTCAGAAAAGTAACCAGGGAAGCTTCTGAAGGGTTAAATTCTGGTCAATGTAAAGCCCACTCCTCCCCCTAGGAGCTTCTCAAGCTGAGATACTTTTTCCAATCCCATAAAACCTGGGCTGGGGGACTGGGCGATTCTGACACGCCCTCTTCCTCATCCTCTTTCATACAAGCCATCTCTTTGCAGTGTCCTGCAGGGGATCACGATAAAGCTGGCAGCTGGATCTGCGGGGAAATGTGGAGGCCTCACCCCCTTCCAGTTAAATGCCTAATTAAAATCAAGGGCCGAGGCCCATGGACTTGAGAACATTAACCATGTCCTGCTGTCGGGTGGGGAGTTCACGTCGCCCCACCAGGAACGCACAGAACCGCAGTTCTGGGGGCTGGGGCTCAGAGTGCCCTTTGGCCCCGTGGCTGTCTCACCCTGCCCCGCACTCTCAGGGCTGGGTCTGAAGGCGCGCTCTGCCCTGGGCATGATGCGGTCCAGAATGCTGAGCACAGGCAATCTGCAGCATCCCCCAACCCTCTTCCTCCCGACCCTCCTATCTCCTCTTTCTATATTGTTGGTCTACCTCTCCATCTCCTCTCTCTGCCCCTTTCCCTATCTCGTTCTCTTTCTGCTTCTGTCTTTCTGACTCTTCCTCTGTCTCCTTGTCAACATCTCTTCCTTGTCCGGGTGTCTGTCCGTCTGTCCCAAGCTCTCTCTCAATCCCTGTCTTCTCTTTTCCTGTTATTTTCTCCCATCTCTGTCTCTCTCCCTCTCCTGTCTCTCCGTCTCTCTCTCCCATCTCTGTCTCCTTCCTGACTCGCGTCTTTCTTCCCTATTCTCCTTGCCCCCCTTTTCAGTCTCATGATCAACCATGGGACCTGCCAGGAGAGGCCGAAGACCCCAACCTGGGGGCTCTGGCGCTGAGCCGCTTTGGGCCCAAATGATGCAGCAGGGGCCCGAGAGCTTGGGCTGCATCGTCCACCTTGTCAGGTCCTTCGGGGCCCTCAGAGGAGCCCTGTGCCGACTGTGGACAAAGCCTCAGTCCTGGGGTGACGACGAGGTCTCCAGAGTATTTAGGAAACTGAAGTCTGCAAATACTGGGGGAAGAACCCACTCCTGTCAGCCCTCAGCTGACCTTCCAGGCTCTTCCTGTCTCCTTGGCCTCCACCGGGGCCTTGGAGTTTTCGACTCTGGAGGCTGGACCGACCGTGGACCGGAGTCTGGACTCACCAGACCCCGTGTAACGGGGCTTAGTTCATTTCTTAGGGCCGTCCCCATGAAGCGTCACACACTGGGTGGCTGAAGACAACAGAAATGAATTCTCTTACAGTTCTGGGGCCAGAAGTCCAAAATCAAGGTGTGGGCAGGGCCGTGCTCCCTCTGAAGGCTCCAGGGGAGGGTCTGTTCCATGCCTTTCTCTCCGCTTCCAGCAATCCTTGGCGTTCCTTGGCCCACAGATACATCACTCCGGTCTCTGCCTGTATCATCACTTGGCTGTCTTCCCTCGGTGTGTCCGTCTGTGTCTCTTCTCTTCTTATAAGGACACCAGTCATGCTGGATTAAGGGCCCATATTCTTCAGTATGACCTCATCTTACCTTATCACATCTGCAATGATCCTACATCCAAATAAGTTCACATCTCTGGGTAGGACATGAATTTTGGGGCGACACTATCTAACCCAATACAGTAACCGAAGGCAGTGTATGGGGTGGGTCAGAACCCCGCTGTGCAACATTGAGAAGGTTACTTGCATCTCTGAGCCTCAGCCCTGACCCCTAAGACAGGGTGATGGGGTCACTGCACAGGGGCCTTGGGAGGATCTTCCAGCACACAGGGCTCGCACACGGCAAACGCAAACACAAAGCAGTTCTCAGTGCAGCGCGCTTAGCAGAAGACCTGGGACCTGCCAAGTGGCCCGTTGGGTCCCATATGCTCTTGTCACCCGCTCCTTCCAGCCATAACTCCTCAGCCTCCGGTTGCTGTTAGGTAGCTACTATTGGGGGGGGGGGGTTCCTAGGAAGAATTGGGACCTTGACTGTCACTGATGCCCATGCTTTGGCCCCGGATGCAAATTCCCTGAGTGGACACATGAAATGGAGCTGGAGAGAAAGAGGGGATGGGGCCACAGGGAGGAGCGGGCACTCTGAACCCAGGGCATCCGGGCAGATGGCCACTGGGAGCAGGAGTTCGGCATCGTGCAGACCCGGCTTGGTTCCAGCCCCATCGTTTACTCACAGCCTGGCTTTGAGCAAGAGGTGGAAGCCGCCTGAGCCTCCGTTTACATCTCTGTAAAATGGCAATCATCATCCAGGTCGCAAGACAGTTGAGGGAGGTAGATGGGTTAATAAACGGTGATGAGGACCCCACCTTACTTCCCTCTCCCCGGCCAAGGCCATTCTCAATCCCAGGAAAGACCAGCCAGCCAGGCCAACCTGATGTGCATTGAAAAGACAGGAGAAAGGGAGAAAGAGAGAGAGATGGGGAAGGAAAACTATGCAGGCTGGGGCTGGGGCTGGGCGGAGGGCTTGGGGGTCTCACCTGTGAGAAACTCCAAAGAGAGTTAGAGATTGGAGGGAAATATTTTATGAGATGTGCTGCTGTTGGGGATGAACTGGCATCCAGGTGATGGACTTAAAAAAGATGCACGTGAAGCAGGAGCTAGTAAACCACCATCTGCTTTTGTAAATAAAGCTTAACTGGAGCCCAGCCACGCCCATCCGTTTACGGTTGTCTCCACTGCCTTAGCGTTGAGGTGGCAGGATTTGTGACAGGGACCCCCAAATATTTCCTATCTGCCCCTTTACAGGAACAGTCGGCTGACGCCTGAGATAAACGTTAGAATTCCTTTTTTTCTGGATCACTTTCTGCAGCCAGACGATGCTTCCTGGAGAGCGGGCTAGCGCAGAGACGGGGCCACAGGCAACCCCGGAATAGATCAGGGTTACAAGGTGCAAACCACTTAGCCTGCAGATCATGTGTACTCAACAAATAATAAATTGTATCTGAAGAAGTTTCCCAGGGAAAAAGAGGAACAGAGTGACAAGGAAAATAATGGCAGGGGAAACAAGGAGTGAAAGAAGGCGCTGGCCTTGGAAGCAGCTGCTCTGGGGGAAGGTCTGGTCTTACACGGGGCTGGAATGCAGGAGAGCGGGCAGGAGACGAGAGACCCAAACCCTCATGCTGGATCCTCATGTTTGCTGTTTCCACGGCTCATTTACCCCTATGCCCCCCTTAATATTTAAGTAGTTATTTTAATCTAGCCTCCAGTGTCCCACTGGCACAGCCTGCCAAAAGCTGGAGCTTGTGGCCCCACCTTCAGCCAGGTTTTCACCAGGCAGCAGACTGAGAGCCGCCTGGGTCTCGGCCACAGGAAGAGAAGGCAAGAGCCCGACTGAGCTGGAAGTTCAGGGGGTCAGCATTTCACACTGATGTCCAGGGTTGTAGGGGAGCAGGAGAGGCAGCCGCTGGCAGCTCGAGGAAGTCTGGGAGGACTTCCTGAAGGAGGGGGCTTTTGATCTGGGCCTTTAGAACTGAGTAGCAGTTCAGGAGACAAACATGAAGGGCATGTCTGGCACCTGGTATCTGGGGGAGGCCAGCAGAGTCCCTCTTCCTGACTCCTTCCCTGCTCCGACCAGGAGCCAGGAACACTTAATGCTGTCACTAGCTCCTCTAAGAGAGGAAGCTTACATGGCGCAGGCTCATGAGTTTGGGGAGAGAGGAGACAGAGCTGGAGAAGAAAGAGGGAACGAGAAGTAAATAGAGAAGAGGGGCCACGAAGAGAAAAAGAGGTGAGAGGCATCAGACACGGAAGAGGGACCCCAAAATATCAGCTCATCAAGGCTTAAAACCACGGCTCAAGTGTGCCCGGCATTTAAGTGTCTCTTACGCAACCCGCGTAACCCTATTAGGGAGATGCTGCTGCCTTTCCTGCGCTACAAACGGGGAAACTGAGGCTCACAAGGGACCGGCTCAAGGACACGCAGCTAGGAAATGACAGCGGGATTTGAACCCAGGCAGTCTGGCTCCATCGCCCTCACTCTAACACCTGGCAAGCCTCACCTGCCCACCCATTACCAGGAGGATTTTCCCAGGTACCACGGGGCAGGTGCCCAGAAGGCGACATCTGTTCAGAGCCTCCTCAGGGCCCCCACAGATGGGAAGTGGGCCGGGAGGACTGCAGGGGCCCAGCTGGAGTGAGAGCCCTGGCAGGGCTGCACTTGGCCGGTCTCACAGCTGGTCCCCATCCAGCAGCGGCGGGGTCGCCTCCGATAGCCCCCGGCCCCGTGCTGCCTTCTGCCTTCCCTCGAATCTTCCTGGCGTTCTCCCATAGAAAAGGGGGGGGGGGACACTCAAGTTCACTGTCTTTTGCCAGCCTGCAGCACCGTGGCAGAGCGCTCCCCGGGGCCTCCCACCCAGGCAGCCAGCAGCTTGGCTGGGCTCAGAGGGCTGCGGCCGGAGGCTGGGGAGTGAGGGGGGCCGGGGTGCAGTTCCAGCTCAGTGAAGACACTTGTCCTTTCCGGCCTCGGGGCCCTTGCTCTCACGGATCCCGATGCCTTGTTCTCATCTGGAAAACTCCCCCCATCCTGGAGGATCCACCCCTTCTACGAGGCGTGTGTTGTTGCTTCCTCCGAGCGTGTACGTTTCTGTTTCCCCTGCCATCCACAGCCGAGTGGCCTGCCTGCCCCCTCCCCAGGGCATCACCTGTGCCTGGCACACCACAGGTGGTTATTACATAAGCCCTCTAACCCTTCTGGGCACCTCTGTGAACCAGGTACTGGCTGAGCCTCCTCTCTCTACTCCCCCGCCCCCCACCACCCCATCCAGCCCGCAAGAGATCCAGGGCTTGGACATCACTTCCGAAAGGTCGCCAAGTCCCAGACCTGGAAGAGGCTTGTCTGTGCCTTCAGGGAGCACCCCGTCGCCTCCAGAAGAGGAAAAGAGAGCTGCCCTTTCCTAAGTCGTCAGCCACTGGCCCTGCAGGCAATTTTCCACTGTGCCTCCAGTGCTCAAAAATCCAAGTCTGAGTCCGAGAGCTAAAATAATATACATTCTCCGATGACTAATATGGGGGGAAATCCAGTGCTTCTCAGGAAATAATAGTCCACAGGCTGTGTTACCTTTTGCTGGGAAACTCCCAATTCCCACCAGAAAAACAAGAAAGGCCATCAATTTCCAGGCAGCCGAACTAGTGCAGGAGCCGGGTCTCCAAGCGCATCCCGTCGGCGGCGCGCAGAACACCTGTCTTCCCGCAGGAACAGACCCCTTCCAAGTAAACACATGGCCTCGGGGAAGGAGCCTGGCTGGGGAGAAGCATCCATCCGCCCAGCTCCGGACATCCTGGACAAGAGTCCAAACGCTTCCTTCCACTGTCTTAGAGAAAAATGGCATCCTCGTCCAGCCAACTCTTCTTTCCTTTTCAACCGGAGAACCATTCTGAGAATGCTTTCCAAAAAGCCAGAACAACCTGGAAATAGTCCCTGGACTTGACAGAGTCTGGTGGCTTTTTTCATTCATTCCTTTATTCCTTTGTCTATTCAGTCAGCAGGTCTGTACTGAGCCCCAGCTTGACAATTAACCCCCTGGGTGGGGTATCGTGTGGAACCAGGGCCCTTCCCTCGGGGTTCTTGCTCTGTTACTATTGCCCCAGGTGTGGCCCACACAGCTTGCTGTCCACCAATGCGTGTGTCACTCCTGCCCTGTGAGAGCTGCTGCTGAGAGGTGGCTGTCCGGCCAGGACCTGCACCTCCCAGCCCACTGGGCAAGTAGGTGGGAGCATGTGACGCAGTGGACAGTCCTCGTTAGGGGACTGTGGGCAGAAGGGACGTGGGGGCCCCACTGCTGAAGAAGCACATGTCGACTGGCTTTGTTCTCTTCCTCCCTATGTGCTGGATGCAGAGGACTCCAGCATCCCGGGGGAGGGCAGAGCCACAAGGCAAAAGGAGCCTGGGCTCTTGAGTGACTGCCTAGGAGCCCGCCCACATTAGACTGCCAAGTGCACAGGAAACTCAAGAAACTTCACTCTGCCCACACGTCGTGTCTAGTGCACAGGGCCAGCCTCCTGAGTGGAAGAGAGCATCCCACACAGGCCACGGGAGGGACGGAGGGGCACGGGTGTGGACATTTGGCAGCGATCAAAAAGCCCTTTGGGAATCCGACTAGAAGCTCTGGATGCTCTTCCAGGAAGGATGTGCATCATTTGCATATGCATAATATCGTGCACACTTGATCCAGGTTCTGTCGGGGGAGGAGCCTCTACTTCCTCAAAACCTATTTATGGGCATCTGTGAAAATCCTGCTGCAGATCTCTTAGCGTTTGAGAATTCAACTGTTAGGCATCAACTAGCAGTCAGAGTTATTAGTTGAAAGCAACAGAAACCAACTCCAGCTGATAAGAAGAGAAGAGGAATTTATTAGAGGACCCTGCTGTAGCTGATCACTGCTAACTAAGGGGGCTGGAGAATCAGACTCAGAAGTTTTGCGGACAGAGCTAGTAAAACCCACACGGTGCTCATGCATCGAGCCTTGCCCACCGTTGCTGCAGCATCGGACGCTGCCTTCAGCCCCTGCCGAGGCTGGGAGCCCCGGGGAGCAGGCTCTGAGATGGGGGTCGGCCTGAGGGCCAAGTACCAGGGAGTGGGCTTGACTGAGAGTGAGGAGGAGAAAGCAGAACTGAGCAGAGGGGGACACTGGGCTGTGAGACAGTCCCAGCCAAGGACTTGGCCACCCTCATGGGGAACTGGGAGCTGGGACGGTCCTTCGGAGCTGTCCCAAGTCGGGGTGAGGGGCTGGGATTACACCCCTGTGACGTCAGTCGTCAGATGTAGCTGCCACACAAAACCAGGACATGCCCTTGGGCCAGATGTGTACTTCTGCCATGGCGATCCCCAAAGACAGCATGTCTGCTGGATGTCCTCTCAGCACCCGGGAGGTGAGTCGTTAGGGAAGGGGGATCTGGGCAGAGTGCCCCAGTGCCCACCTCTCCCCAGCCGCCCGTCAGAGAGAACCAACCACGGTCCCTCTTTCCTGGGGCCACGAGCTCCCAACTTAAAGTCCAGGGCAGGCGTGTCCGGCTGGTGGAGGCCAGGCCATGTGCCCACATCCCAGCTGCCTGGAATTCCAGCCTCCTCCCTGCAGACCCGAAAGGACGGTGGCTCCCTGAACATAGACAGGGTGCTGGGTGGCCGCTAGGAATGACAAGAGGGGACTCCACGCACAGGTGAGCCCGTGGTCAGTCAGGGCCCGGCTGGAGGCAGTCCAGGAGAGTTTAATAAAAGAAGACTCTTTACAAAGTGTGTCGGGGAAATCGCAGGATGGCGCAGAGCCCAGCCCCCGAGGGGGAGGAGGGCAGCGTTACTAAAAACCCAAGACGGTGATGTCTGCAGAGGGTCAGCCAGCAGCAGCAGATGCAGGCAACCCCCAGTGACCCAGCAGGGAGAGCCCTGGGGACGAACACCCTGCCTCTCTCCTCCTACCTTCCAGGTAAGGGAAAACCACCCACCCGACATGCCCCAAACTCTGATAGTTAGGACGAGCTAACGTCTATTGACTTTTCCCTCCGTGTCAAGCATCTCGCCAACACCTGACACGTCATCTCGTCCTCACACTAATCCTGAGAATGACCCCACTTTACTCTGTTTGTGGCGGGTGCCCCACCCTTAGTCCTCACCCTGACCTGACCCCAGAGCCAGCACCTGCCTGCCGGGACTTGGGGTCAATGCCCTGAGCTGGCTTTGAGTCCATAAGGCAGGCGGGAGCTAAGGAACCAACCTCCTGCAGAGACAGTTCCCAATGACGATTACGGAAATGAGGGTATGAATACCTCAGCTCCCCCGCTGCCCTGGACGCCTCTGAAGTGCGTGTTCTCCTTTTCTCCTAGAGTTTTCTCAGTGGGTTTAAGCTCCAATGACCCACATTGGTAACTGTCTTAACAATTGCTGCATCGGCTCCTTCCCTCCTGGTCTCCCCTCCCCACTCCCTGTGTGTTCTTCCTGCGACCACCTCCCAAATAAACTCCTCACTCAAATCCTCATTGCAGGGTCTGCTTCGAGGAGAAACTAAGATGAAGAAGACCAGAGAGGTTAAGCAGTTCGCCCGAAGTCACACAGCCTCACTCAGGTTGAGAAGCCAGGGCTGCCTGCCTGGTCTCTCCTCGCCAGGACCTTGCTGAACCTTCAGGTCTTGGGGATGATGGTATTCCCAATTTCAGAGACCCCCCCCAAGTTCTTGGACGTGTGCCTAGTGAATGTCAGGGTCCTGTCTTATGTGTGCCAGGAGCGGCACAGAGTTCGCTTCCAGGAATGCTCCAGAAGGAGCCTGGCATTGCCTCCTGGCTGGTAGCTAACCGCGTTCCTCCCGGGTACTCAGAACGCAGGGCCTTCTGTTCCTGTGCACAAAGCAGAT
Organism: Balaenoptera acutorostrata; assembly: GCF_949987535.1. Taxonomy (NCBI): domain Eukaryota; kingdom Metazoa; phylum Chordata; class Mammalia; order Artiodactyla; family Balaenopteridae; genus Balaenoptera; species Balaenoptera acutorostrata. The sequence continues at coordinate 3,038,897 of NC_080082.1, read as the reverse complement.
GCGGGAGGAGGGTCTGCTCAGCGTCAGGGGAGTGGGCTCTGGCGCAAGGAGCAGGGACTCGGGGCGAGGGGGTGGTGCCCGGCACTCTGCACTCAGTGCTGTGCTCCGTCCTCACGGCAGAGCCCACACCCGCCGCCACCACCACCACCTTCCGAACTGAGGCTCTGAGCGCGTCACTGCCCAGCCCAAATCCCTGCTCAGTCCCCTGGAGTAACATCCTAAGTCCTCAACCTAGACTCCAAGCCCCGCGAGGCCTGGCCCCAGTCCCCTCAGCCGTCCTCCTCACCCTCCTCCGCGTTCTCCCCCATGGCCCTCACTCCCGGGACACGGGCAGGGGAGGCAGCCCGAGAAGCACAGCCGTGCGCTGACACACGGACACCACGAGCTCGGGCAGGCACTGGACTCAGTGGCTCACCCATCCACAGACTCGTCAGCAGTGGGGAAACTGAGGCACAGGGAGAGGCTCATGCCTCGCCCAGGGTAACGTAGCTAAAGAAGAGCTCAGCTGGATGTGTGGTTGTTGTCATGTGACGCTGCCCAGGCGCCTCTCCCGTGTGTTCAGAGGGCTTTGGTCAAGCCGTCTGGCCGGGATGGGACAGAGAGGACCATGTGAGACACGGACAAGAGATGAAAATGGGGCTGGATGGGTGGTCTCCGTGGGCTTCCCGGAGGAGGTAGCCTTTGAGTTGGGCTGGGAAGACAGAGAAAGGTTTAAATAAACAGGAAAGGACTCTGGAGCAGCAAGGACAGCAAGCATTTGCGGTGACACAAGCCAAGGAGGGAAGGTGACCAGTGCATCGGCCATTTGGCTGCAAGAGCGTGTGTTTAGCTCAGTCGGAGGAGCTCCAGAACGGACAAGCAAGGTGATTTTTTCCAAGCTGCCCGTTGGCAAGGCACAAGGACCCGTTCATTGAGGGGGCTCATCTGAGCACCCATTTTTTGTTGCAACTTCCCGGGGCGTTTTGAGTAGAGTGTGAAATCACGTTTATACAGAAGGGTGGAACACTTCTGAGGAGCCATTTATCCCCCAAAATAGGTTCGCAAGGTTTGTTGCAGGTTGAGCCCATGAATCCCATTTCACACAGCCCTGGGCTTCCTCAGCCCCGTGTTCTCGGCTGCCAGGGAGAGGCGGCTCTGTGAGAGCAGGCCGTGCTTGGTTTCTTTTCTATTTTTGCACCCTTGAACGTCTGGGTGCACATTTACCAAGTGGATGCATGTGTTTAATTTGGCAGGGGGTTGTAGGAAGGGCTGGGAAGCCCTGGAGATATTTGGAGCTGGCGAGGAGATGGTCATTGGCTTGTAACAAATTTGCATTCCTATACATCAGCTCCTCCGGGCTGGGCTTGAAAAGGAGGCTTATTCATCAAGCAGGGTGGAATTTGGTCCCCGGGGTTGCTGGCTTCCATTCCTCTCTCTTGCCCATGTAATCAATCATGTAAATAGCAACTAATCTGTAAGGAACAATAGCATCGAGTCCTGCGTTTGTAGGGTTCTGGCACAGCCGGGCTCCGTGGGCAGGGAGGCTGGACATATACACTCTCATTGCTATGGACTGAATTGTGTCCCCCTCCCCACTCACTCAGATGCGACCTCCTAACCCTCACTGTGATGGTATTTGGAGGTGGGGCCTTTGGGAAGTGATTAGGGTTAGATGAGGTCACAAAGGTGGGATCCTCCTGATGGGATTAGTGGCTTTCATGGGTAGAGAGGAGGAGAGTTCACCCTGCACCATGTAAGGACGCAGGAAGAAGGTGGCCGTTCTTCAAGCCAGGAAGAGTCCTCACCAGGAACTGACCCAGCCAGCGCCTTGATCTCGGATTTTCAGCCTCCAGAGCTGTGGGAAATAAATGTCTGCTGTTTTAAGCCCCCCAGTCTGCACTGTTTTGTTACAGCCACCTGAGCAGGAAGGCAGCACAGAGGATCAGGAGATGTCGCACCAGGCAGTAATCTGGGATGGAAACCCAGGCTGATGAGAAACCAGTGTCAGAGAGGTTCCACGGGAGAGTTGGGTGGAGAGACAAGGGGGAGGCAGGGCTCCCTCCCTTCTTCCTTTTAGTAATAAAAGCCCTTCCCAAAGCTTTAGGAGGACACATGGCCACCAAGCTGGAGACTCCACTTCCCTGCCTCCCCGTCGGCTGGGCAGGTCACGTGACTGCGTTCTCACCACGAGGGTGCGCAATCCATGTCACTTCCTTCACATCCGCTCTTCCCTGCCCTGGCTGGAGCACTGCTGCGGTGCTGGTGGGTCAGCTTCCGTCTTATGGGCAAGAACCTCCCCAGCAGGTGACAGAGAAGGAGGTCCCACAGCCTGGCTTACCCGCTCCTGAGAGAGAAACAGGGCCCGCTGCTGTGGGCCACCGCCCAGAGGGGTCTATTTGTTGTAGCAACTGAGCCTGAACCTGACTGACCCATGGGCTGAACTGGAAATTCACCCCCTGGAGAACTGTCCTTCTTACCTTGAAAGGATTTTGTTTTTATGTTGGGAGGAAGTTTGCTGTGCATTCAGTGGCTTGATATAAAGGCGAGTGAGGTGAGCTTTATTCAGAGCTGAGGCCCGTGGGGTTATGCTTCTACCCACACATCGGCTGAGACATGCTCGTTCCCTTAGAGAAGCACGGAGCAAGTGGCTGGCCCGTCAGTCTGGGTACCTGAGTGACCTCAATGTCCCAACAACCCACAAGGAGCATGGGGCATGAGCAGAATCAAACCTTTGTCTCTTTAAGCCAGTGAGATTTGAGGGTTGGTTTTTAATTTTTTTTTAACCTTTTATTTTATATTGGAATATAGTTGATTAACAATGTTGTTTTAGTTTCAGGCGTACAGCAAAGTGATTCAGTTATACATATACATGGATCTATTCTTTTTCAAATTCTTTTCGCATTTAGGTTGTTACACATAATATTGAGCAGAGCTCCCCGTGCTATACAGTAGGTCTTTTTTGGTTATCTTTTTTTTACTGCAGCAGAACCTCAACCATACTAACTGATGCACTGGCTGTGTGACCTTAAGTGACTTACTCAGCTTCTCTGAGCCTCACTTTCTTCACCCCCAGTACCATGGGAACGTGAAGATGATGTTTCCTACCTAATTCAGTTTGTGGACAGAGTAAGGAAAAATTGTATCTATAATAGTGCTTAGCAGAGACCCTGGTATTGGCTGGTCTGAATCAATTCTTCTGATTCTTGCCAGTTCTGATTGATCTGCACTCTGTCCTCCTCACCACGGCCCCCAACCCAGACTTTCACTTCTCCACCTTTCCTTCTTCCTTGACTTTATTCCCAGACTGTTCAATTTGGCTGAGGCCCCTGGGGTTTGACGTGTGCTGTTTGACACCCAGGTGACATGTTACAAACTCCAGGAACCTCTGTCAGGAAGGCAAGGCAGCAATGCTAGTTGGTTTCTCGGAGGCTGTAGGGTTTTTTAATTCTTTGAGTCCACCCCTTCCATTAGCTGAACTTTTATAGCTTGGAAAGAAGACAGAAAATTGTACACACTTCCAAGAACTCTTGAGGCAAGTTCCACGGCGTACAGGGCTCATTAAGCATGTACCTACGTCCAAGTTTGGGACCCAGAGACTTTAAAAGTCCCATGGAGAGCTGGGCATTCTCCCCAAGAGCAGATCTAGGGTTTGCTCCTGGGCCATCTGGTATGGTGGGACGGCAAAGGACACAGTCTCTGGGGCCAGTGTCCTGAGTCCCAGCCATGGCTCTGCCACTAACAACCTGGTCCTTAGCCCTCTCTGAGTCTTAGTTTCCTTTCTGTAAAATGGGATAATAAGAGTATCTTCTTCAGAGGGTTGCTATTTGGTGAAAGCAGTTAATCCATGGAAAGTATTTAGGAACCATGACTGGCATAAAGCAAAAGCTCAGAAAATTAATTCTAGCTGCTGTTATTAACATTATTTTTTCCAATTTGGATCTGGACTAGCCTCCCTTTCCCCCACCTGCTTTCTCCTCCTGGAGGGCCTTTCTTGTCCATCCAATATTCTCAGCCATGGTTTCTGACACCTGGACAAGTTGGAATCCCCTGTGTGGCAAGACACAAAGAACTTGCTAGAAAGAATTGTTAAAGTTCTGGAATTGCTGAAATATGCAAATGATTCATTCCTTGCTTTATAAATCAGACCTGATTTATAAATTTTATAAATTAGACCTAATTTGTAAATGATTTATTTCTTGTTTTAAAAATTAGACCTGATTTATTATCCCTCTCATAGCATCATTCCCACTTGTGTGTTCTGATATGCTTTCTTTTTAATGGTATAGAACATTTTGTTAAAAAAATATGTCGAGGGGCTTCCCTGGTGGCACAATGGTTGAGAATCTGCCTGCCAATGCAGGGGACGCGGGTTCGAGCCCTGGTCTGGGAAGATCCCACATGCCGCGGAGCAGGTAGGCCCGTGAGCCACAACTACTGAGCCTGCGCGTCTGCAGCCTGTGCCCCACAACAAGAGAGGCCACGATAGTGAGAGGCCCGCACACCGCGATGAAGAGTGGCCCCCACTTGCCGCAACTAGAGAAAGCCCTCGCACAGAAACGAAGACCCAACACAGCCAAAAATAAATAAATTAATTAAAAAAAAAACAAGTGAAGAAAAATTAGAAAATATGAATAAGTAAAAATAAGAAAATGAGAATCACCAGTAACAGCCCAGCCGAGAGGGAACCAGTGCTGACCTGTGGGTACATGTGCTTCTGTACAGAGACTCACAGTAGAATTACACAGGTAACCTCTGTTTCTAAGACACTATCCCTTTGACCCTCACACTCATTCTGAAATCCACTTTGCTCATTTTCCAGGTAAGTCACTGGGGCTCAGAATGTTTAAGGACCTTCTTGCCATCACGCAGGAAAAGGTGAGGTGCACAACCACCCAGGGGCTTAGGGAGGTGGAGGTGGGGCAGGGAGAGGAGGAGGGGGCTGACAAGAAGCTGGTCTCTCCGCAGTGTGGGCTGCATCCCAGACGTGATTCCCCCCGGAGTCAGTCGTTGGGCCAGGTCTTGGGGCGGGGCGGGCGCATAGCTTCCCGGTCAAGGGGCTCCCACTGGGCCAAGGGCACTTCTGCAGAGAAGGGGCGCAGGCTGGTGAGGGGGATCTGGGCGGGGTACCTGCTGCATGCCATCTGCCGCCTGGGTCGGTCATTCTTTTTCTGTTCATCTCATCCCCTCTCCCAGCCTCCTTGCCCTGGTCCCGCTCTCAGGAGCCAGTGAGCTCCTTGGGCCTCTGGCTTCCAGCTGAGTTTGGCCAGGGAGAGGTAGCTGAGGGAGGCAAGAGGGTGAAGTCTGATTTTCTGTCCTAGCTCCCTGCCTGCAGGGCGAACAGGCGGCTGCATCCCTCCCCAAAGGCTTCGGCATCCTTGAGACAGCCTTCCCTGCCCTCCCTCCCCTGCAGTTCCTCTCTCCACTTCCTGACCCCCCCCCCCCGCCCCCCAGAGCTGGGGGTGGGGAAGGCTCCCCGGCTCTAGCCTCAGGGCACTTGTTAGTTTGCATGGACCCTGCCCCTTATCAACCTCTCTGCCATTACCCAGTCCAATGTGCTGTCTCTGTCCTGTCAGGGCCTGAATGGCACGAGGGCCTGTGGTCCAGCGGGGAGATGGTCGGATGCAGAAATAGGTGCCCGGATGGGCCCAGGGCCTCCCGCCCACAAAGAAACTGGAGCAACCCAAGGATTCCAGGGGTCCAGCTTAGAGGACACTGGGAACACTGCGGAAAGGGATCCCCCCAAAGAGAAGTACCATGAGCCCAGAGTCACCCCTCTGAGAAGGGAGATGCTTTGATTCACTTGGGTGAGGGCTTCTCCAGGGCCAGGCCCTCAGGAAACAGGCAGGGGTGTCTGCTTCCCTAACGAAGTGTTCATTCCAGCAGGCCAAGCAGAGAGTCAGGAGGCAAAGAAGCAAACCAACGAGACCACTACCGACTGTGACAGCTGCCCTGAAGGGGACACACAGAGTGGCCGCATCCGAGGTCAGCACTCGCCAGAGTGTGGCAGGTCCCACAGCTGACACGAGGCAGCACATAATCACAGCACTGAATCAAATCAACCCACACACTGAAAAACCCATTTCCTTCCCCAAAAGAGAAGGTTTCTTTCACGCCTTGGGACTGAGTCTAGGAGGGAGCCCCATTTAGTGCTCAGCAGCTCTCTGACCAGCGGTAAACACTGGGCCCGACGCCACCCCTTCTAACAAAGGGAGAGCAGGACGGAGGTGGCAACTGGCCTGAAATGAACAGAATTGTTTTCGTTTTCAGTTTTTATCTGCCTAGTTACTTTCTATTTCTGTGCAGTGATACTGGTTTTCTATTTACAGTAGAGATACAGAGTTTCCTTTTAAAATAAATGCATTGAAAAGGCGAAAGAGGAGTCTAGTTAAATAGACTAAATAAGAATTCAGGTCGGGAGAGAGGCATGGTGAGATCACAAAGGAGCTACCCTGGACTCCACGATTTCCGACATTCTAGAATTCTATGGTCTAAAGCGGCGGTTCTCAGGGAGGGGTACCCGGCCAGCAACATCGCCTCCCCTGGGAGCTTGTGAGAAACTCGACGTCTCAGACCCCAGCCCGGCCCCGCGGAGTCAGAACCCCGGCCCCGCCGTGGGCCCAGCCAAATGCTTTCTACCACACCCGCTGGGGGATTCTGATGCTCGCCCAGATGTGAGAACCGCTGAGCACAGCCTGCAGCCACGGCTGCGCTGATTCCACTCAGGCTGAGCAGAAACTACTTAGAAGCCAAAACGGTGAAGCCGACTCCCGGGGCCCGGCCTGGCAGAGAGCCCCGGCTACGGCGCTCAGAGACCTTGCACCTTTCGGCGCTCAGTTTACTCAAGATGGATGTTTGGGACTTGCCAAATGGATTCATGACGCCCTTCTGCTTCATGCTTTACTCAGAGCCGGCTTTCTGAAACGCGGGGCACTTACCTGGCGCTGGCCCCCTGCAGGTGACGACGTGAGGGGGAAACAATTACCATGCGGCAGGGCCTCCCGACTTTTGTGACTGTGGCACGCCCTCGCCCACCTAAGACAGACACTTTATACTCAGAACCCGAAGCAGAGGTTCATGAGGCAACACTGAACCTCCCCGAGAGCCATGCACTTTGATCCTTTTTATCCTCGTTCATTTTTTTGGTTGTTTTTAATGCTGGTCTTGATGCACTAAATTGATACAGATCAGGGATTGGTAAACTTTTCCTTAAAGGGCCAGATAGTGAAGATTTTCCACTTCTTAGTTACGTGGTTTCTGCTGCAACTTCTCAAATCTGCCGTTGCAGCATGTTCAGTGAAACGTTACTTAACGGCCCAGCGACTGAGCTGGGCTTTACCGTGTGATGTGCAGCCCCGTCCCCTCCTGCGCCCAAGCGTTCCTTCCCCCGGGGGAGCTGCTATCGGTGGCTCACAGCTGAGGCCTTCCCAGAAAGTGCCCTCAGCTGAAGGGAACAGCCCACATCGAGGGACTGGTCAAGCCTCGGGTCCAGGACAACTCCTCCCAGGATGGCCCAAGGCCACTGGGACCACAGCTGTGCAGCCCACGCCCCCTAACCCCGCGCAGTGCTTCGCCCCCCCGCCAACGCCCAACACAGGCATATTGTCAGAGCTCTCGAGAAAAAGCTTCCGTGTCTCACGGCTTATTTCCTGGGGAATCCATGGCCCACTGAAAGGTGCAGCCAGCTACGAGAAAACCACTGAATTAAGGCCACTTCTTCGACTCAGGAGGCGGCCACCAAAGTCCATGACTTGAGGACAAAATCTGGGCAGCCCATGTCGGTCCCTCCCTCCCACACAGAGGCTGAAAGCTCTTCTGCAAACCCAGGAGATGCAGCCCCAGGTGGTGGAGACGCCGGCGGGGCTCTGGGAGGAACGGTGCTCCTGGTCACGAGGCTCCTTGCATTAGCTCCTGACTTCAACACGTGGCAATTTTTACTGGGCAGGGACCTACTTATTCATCCCCCAGATAAACACCTAGAGCAACTCAGTCCGCACCTCCCCCAACCTCTCCATCAGCTGAGAGAAGAGAAATATATATCTTTTAAGTCCCAAACATCGCAAGAAGTACAGACTGGGCAGAAGAGAGGCAGCTGGGCTGTGCCATCCCACCTAAACCAGCCCCTGAGGGCAGTGGAAAAGCAAGAGGGGGGGGTTCAGTAACAGAATACCTGCTATACACTGACACAGGGGCAGAGAAAGACAGAGAAATCATAGCAAACAACCGTGAAAAGAGAGGACCAACAGGCAAGTGGATAAACAAATTGTGGTACGTCCATACAATGCAAAGCAATTAAAAGTAAATAAATAAATAAAAATAAAACCAGTGGTGTCGGCAACACAGATGAACCTCTGAAATATTATGCTGAACGAAAGAAGTCAGATATGGAAGAATGCATGTGGTCTGGTTTCATCTGGGTTAAGTTCTTGAACAGCCTACACTAATCAATAGGGATACGAAGCAGGCTGCTGGGGGCCAGGGAGGAGGGCTGCCAACCCACAGGGAAGGAGCACAGGAAGCCCTGAGGTTGATGGAGGCTCTGTGTCTTGATCTTGAAAGTGGGTACATAACTGCACACCACTGCCAAACTCAGAAAACTGCACTCTCAGTGTGGGTGACTCTTACAGGCACTTTAAGAGGTGGAAACCAAATCCTCTCCCCTTGAGTATAGGCCAGACTTAGTGACTCACTTCTAACAAGTAGAATAAGTGGAAATGACGGTGTGACTTCAAAGACCTGGTCATTAAAGACACTGCGGCTTCTATTTTGGTCTCTCTTGGCTCATTCCCTCTGGGGCAGCCAGCTGCTCTGCTGTGAGGAGGCGCTAATGGCCCCGTGGAGGGGCCCTCGAGGTGAAGCACTGAGGCCTCCCGCCAGCAGCCACACCAGGCAGCGGCTCCTCCAGCCCCGGCTGAACTTTCAGATGAGACGGCAGCCTCTGCCACGTTCCAACTGCGTCCTCGCAAAACACCAGCTAAGCTGTTCCCGAGTTCCTGACCCTCAGGCACGATGAGATAATAAGTGTTTGTTGTTTTAGGCCGCTGAGTTTGAGGGGACTTGTCACACAATAAGAGGCAAGTAGTCAGACAGAAATGCTGTTTTCTCACTGCTGACCTGTCAGCAACCAGAACAGTGCCTGCCACATAATAAGCATTCAAATTAATATTGGATCAATGAATGAATGAGTACATGAATTAAACAATAAGGAATATAAGAACTCTCTTGGAATAGTGTATGATATCCTTAAGGGAAATAAAAGAGCATTTGTTGTGGACCAACTACGTGCAGACATTTCCCCACATTAGTTCATTAACCCTCCCCAACAAGCCCCTGAGATGAATAACTATTGTCAGGCTTAGTTTGCAGATGTGGAATCTGAGGCTCTTGCTCACATCTCTCCTGCGCTTATGGGAGCCCCTCTCTGAGGGCACAGCCTCCCTCATTATCAACATGCCCACCTGCATTTGTTACAACGGATGACCCTGCACTGACACATCATCATTGCCCGGAGTCCGTGGCTTACATTATACTTCACTCTGGGCCCCTGGCGTGCACCTCCTTCATCCCTGGAGCCCTCAGTTCCTAGAAATGTCTCCTTGTTACAGAAGCATAACTGATGTTTGCTAAATTGAATGTGAAGAGGGAAGAAAAGTGGTAGAGGGAAGAAGCGAAATGCAAATACGAAAAGTCAGCTTTCAGAAGAGGACACCAAGGCAAGGAGAGATTACATGACTCAGATGCAAACCATGGGCTGGTCGTGATCCAACTAGACCGAGCTTGAGAAACGGGAGACGAGCAACTTCTCATCGACAGGGCTCCCCTATTTGTCATTGTCATTGTGTCATTTTATTTTACTTTTTAACTGACTGCAAAGTAATATACGGCTTTTGTTTGTAGAAACTGGAGACTACAAAGGCGCCTAAAAATTTCACATAATGCACCTTTTCCCTTATCCAGTAAGAAATCAACTGTATGTCTGGTGTACATTCTTCTGATCACATATACCATTTTTATGCGATAAAAATGGAAATCATGTGATGCATATTATATGAAGGGTTTTTCAACCTTGGCACGATTGTCATTTGGGCTGCACAATTATTTGTTGTGAGGGGCTGCCCTATGCGTCGCAGGATGTCTGGTGACACCCCACTGCCCACACACGCCAGTAGCACACCCAAGTTTTAACAACCGAGAAAGTCTCCAGATACTGCCAAATGGCCTTGGACATTCTGCTACATAGGAACCTGCTTGTTTCACCTCCTCAGATGCCGTAAGTACTTTTCCAGGCCATAAACATCTTCTAATATCGAATTTTTCAATAGGTGCCTGGATTGTATCTAATCAACGGGCCATGTTCTATCGACCAACACTCTTGTGGGGCACCCATGCAGTTTCCACTTTTACTCAGCTGGTTTTCAAAGCCCTGAGCATCACTTGCGTCTTCACCTCCGCTGCGGAATATCAAGCTCAGCGCCGTGTTTGGTCCAAAAAAAAATTTTTTTTTCTTTGTTCTGCAGAAAGTGCCCCGGGAAGTCTGGGTGGGCTGTGGCTTCTGCAAGGAACTCTCTGGCAGGAGGAACTGCTTTCAAAGGCTTGGCAAGCACGGCCTTCACCTTGCTGTGGATTTCCTGTGACGAGCTGGGGCCCTGAGATGCTAAACAATAGAGCCTCGGTGGCACGACCTCTTCCCTCGCTGCTGGAAATCACTACAAAAAGCTCAACCCTGCTTTTGCAACCAAACTGTTCACAACTAATTTAAAACTTTTGATTAAGCCAGCGTCTAAAACGACAGCCTCAGGCTGTTCTGACTTCCTCTGAAATAGTTAATTACGGAGCAACTGGTCAACCTGGCCAGTGTATTGGATGAAATGCCTCAAACAGGGCTCCCTGGGGGTGTAATAGCGAGGCGCCTGGACTGGGGGATCAGAAAACCTGGGTTGCTGGTCCTGCCGTGTAGACTTCGGATGCTCATAGAACCTGCGTGGGCCTCAGTTTCCTCATCTGTAAAATGGGAATGATAACACCTCCCTTATAGACTCTCAGAGATCTTGGGAAGGTTCCATGAGTTTCTGTATCTGTAGGTGCTTTGCAAGGTGTCACACCTTATAGAAATGTAAACGACTAGCAGGAATCTTATGTCAGGAGAAGGCTTTCTAAGTATGAGGCTCTGTCCTCAATTAGATACTGTTTCCCTCAGGATTTAGAGCAGGAAAGAGAAGTCATTCTAAAAAGTCAGAGGATACATGCACCCCAATGTTCACTGCAGCACTGTTTAAAATAGCAAAGCCATGGAAGCAACCTAAGTGTCCATCGATAGAGGAATGGATACAGAAGATGTGGTACATATACACAATGGGATATTATTCAGTCATTAAAAAGAATGAAATAGTGCCATTTGCAGCAACATGGATGGACCTAGAGATTGTCATACTGAGTGAAGTAAGTTGGACAAAGAGAAATATTGTATGATATGGCTTATATGCTGAAACTGAAAAGAAATGATACAAATGAACTTATTTACAAAACAGAAAGAGACTCACAGACTTAGAGAATGAACTTATGGTTACTGGGGGGAAGGGTGGAGGGAAGGGATAGTTAGGGAGTTTGGGATTGACATGTACACACTGCTATATTTAAAATGGATAACCAATAAGGACCTACTGTATAGCACAGGGAACTCTGCTCAATGTTATGTAATAACCTAAATGGGAAAAGAATTTGAAAAAGAATGGATACATGTATATGTATAACCAAATGACTCTGCTGTACACCTGAAACTATCACAACATTGTTAATCAACTATACTCCAACGTAAAATAAAAAGTTTAAAAAAACTTAAAAATTCTGCTCTTTGGGCTTCCCTGGTGGCACAGTGGTTGAGAATCTGCCTGCCAATGCAGGGGACACGGGTTCGAGCCCTGGTCTGGGAGGATCCCACATGCCGTGGAGCGACTAGGCCCGTGAGCCACAGTTACTGAGCCTGCGTGTCTGGAACGTCTGCTCCACAACAAGAGAGGCCGCGATAGTGAGAGGCCCGCGTACCGCGATGAAGAGTGGTCCCCGCTTGCTGCAACTAGAGAAAGCCCTCGCACAGAGACGAAGACCCAACACAGCCAAAAATAAATAAATAAATAAATAAAAGCCAGAAAACATCTTTAAAAAAAAAATTCTGCTCTTTGAAATACATTGTTAAGAAAATAAAAGAAAAGGCACAGATTAGGAAGAAAAAAAAATAAAGTCAGATAACAACAAGTGTTAGCAAAGATGCGGAGAAGATGGAACGCTTGTATAGTGCTGGTGGGAATGGAAAATGGTATACAGCTGCTGGAAAATCATCTGGTGGTTCCTCAAACAATGAAATGTAGGGTTACCATATGACCCAGCAGTTCCATTCAGAGACCTGAAAACATACGCCCACACAAACACTTGTACACAAACGATTATAGCAGCATTATTCACTAGAGCCAAAAAATGGAAACAACTCGTATGTCCACCGAAAAAGGGAAATGGATAAACAAAGTGTGGTCCATGCACACAATGGAATATTTTCAGTCATAAAAAGGAATGAAGCACTACAATGTGGGTGGATCTTGAAAACACTATGCTGAGTGAAAGAAGTCAGACACAAAATGCCACATTGTATGATTCCATTTGTATGGAATGTCCAGAAGAGACAAATCCACAGAGACAGAAAGTAGATGAGTGGTTGACTGGGCTGGGGGTAACAGGGAGATAGGAAAATGATTGCTAAAGGGTACAGGATTTCTTTTTGGTGTGATGAAATGTTCTAAATTGCCTCTCACGATGCTTGCACACGTCTCTATAAAGCAGCAATGTTGAAGAAACTTGGGTGATACACAAAATCACGCTAATTCTATTTTTGACTCTCAAGTAAACTGGGGACAACAATAGCTTGTGCTTTTGTGTATGATTCACCTTGGTATTTCCTGTTGCCAGCATGGTGGGTAACACGCAGTAGATGCTCAGAAAATAAAGGCCGTCATATGAGAGAATGAACAAGTGGATGAACATATGAAGGAAATTCTGCTGTACGTGGCTTATTTAATGATAATGTACATATCTTAATAATAATATGACACTAGCATTTTCAGTCCCTTTCTTCACTGAATGTGATTCCACTTAGGAACTTTGTTTTGCCTATTTAGAGCTCACTAATTTACCCAAAAGTCAATAATAAAAATAATAATTTTTTACATATTTATTTATTCATTCATTCATTCATTTGCTACAGGCTAGAGCACTTCACTTGTACTAAGACATCTGATCCACACAGAGCAACCTCTTTAGGTAGGTCCTATTATTATTTCCATTTTATAAACGAAGAAACAGAGGGCCTCATTTGCTCTAGAGATACAACGGCCTGAGATGTAACTGTATACAGGGTTATTCATTGCAGCACTGGAGTAGCAAAAGGTTGGAAACTAAATGTCCAACAAGTGGGCACTGTTTAAATAAATTATGGTACATACTTTGAGTAGAATATGATTTACCTGTTCAAAAAAGAATAAGGCAGATATTTATATGCTGATATGGAAGTATCTCCAAGATATATTATGTGGAAAAAAAAAAAAGCAAGAGAGAGAACAGCATGTGTCATATGCTATTATGTATTTTCTGGTATACGTTCTGATTATATTTGGAAGGACACTATGGTAAGAGCAGGTGCTTCCAAAAGGGGATCTGAGAGGCTGGGTATATCGTCAGGAGAGGCATGCGTATGCGGCAGTAACAAACGGACCCCAAATCTAAGTGCCTTAAATAATGGAGGCTTGTTTTTCATCCATACAGGATCATCACAGACAACAGGGCTTCTCTGCTCATAAATCGCTCAAGGACGGAAGCCGATGGAGTATCCACCAACTCAAAGAGAGCTCTGGAGGTCTTGAGCTGACAACGAGCTCCAGTCTAGAAGTAACATATGTCACTTCTGCTCACAAGTCCTCGGTCAGCACTTGCCACAGGGGGGACGGGAAATGCAAACCTATGCGTGCCTGGAGGTGGAGAGCCTCTGAGCAGCAAGAAAGCCTACAACCTGGGGAAAGACGCTGACGGGAGGATTACTTTCCTCCACAAACCCTTTTAAACGTCTGAATATTTTCCTTGGGCATACACTGCCCAACCACGAACTGAAATGTTTAAAAAGTGTCTCCATGAGAATTAAGTAACAGGCAAGGTAAGCATAAGTCCCAGGTAACCCGCAGAGACCACAGATCTCGTCAGCTGAGAGGAGGAGGGATCACTGCAGGCCATTTGACTTTCAATGTGCATTTAAAGAGCACCTACTGTGTGCCAGGTGGAGGCTCTGCAATGGAAAAGTGCAGTTAAGTAAGACTTGGCCCATCCCTCCAGGAGTTCAGAGCTGATTGGAGGAAAGCTGGGACTCCTGGGTTCAAGTCCAGTCTCTCCCTGGGTATCCTCATTTGCCTCACCTGTAAAATGGGCCTCCAGATACCTACTGTAGAAGGTTACACCAATGTGGTCGAGGATGGAGTGAACTGGGGTCTGTTGGCCCATGAGGCACCTCACACACGTGGAAACCAGGTGCGTATCCCCACTTTTGCCTGGGATGTTTGCGACGGGATGAAGAGCTGCCCCGGGAGACCTCCATCCTCTCCTTTTTTTCCTCCTTCCTCTTATTTCCTTCTTTCTGCTAATGGGCCGGCTCTCTGGGGTTCATCAGACCACTTTTCATTCTGTTAAACTGCATCATTTTTGATCTCCCCACTCAACAAATCCACACAAACCATGTTAGATGTTATTTGTGGGGAATAATCTGTTTAGTATCTTATCGAAACTTTGAAAGCTGTTAATTCCATTCAGATGGGGGCATTTTCGGGCTGCAAAGGGGGAGGGAAAAAAGAATGTCAGAATGCTGGGATTATCAAGATTTGGATTAGCAAGCAATTTCCTGAGTTCCCCGACTTCATACATGAGGTCAGAGAGGTCTGTTCTGAATGGAGCCCATTAATCTCCCTGTTGTTAGTGAGGAAACGTTGGAAAGTGCAGGTGTTAACAGTCTCTGTGTTATTTTTGGGAGAATGTGAATCGAACACTCGCAGGAAGTGTACTATTCCCTTACCGGCATCCTGGAGTATTATTTTAGGCGGCAGAACTGAGGCTTGTGAGCAGAAGCCAGCTTTCAACACACCTTTAAGGCAAGAAGGGTACTTCACAGGCAAGAATTTTGCTGCAAAGCTGGGGAAAATTAAAATAATCAATGTGTTCTCCAAGGATGCTCAAAAAGTTCACCCGTAGACCTCCTCAGGAGAGCAACACCAATGCCCTCAGCCACTAGCCCATCTGACTCAGTGAAATATGTGGACCAGTCCTGCTCCTATGGGACAGACAGGCTAATCTGAATACCACCAGCCAGCAGACACACATACACACACACACACACACATCAACTCAGCATGCACACCTCTGCCTATAAGGGCTGCTTCCCCTATAACTTGAGGAGTTTATTCTTTAAATGTAGATTAAAAATTCTAAATTACGAAAAAAATCAGAGTATATTTGACCATCCTGAAAGGTTCTGTGGGGAATGCAATGGAATTTTCTCTTTTGGACCCTCCAACTGCACAGCAATTTGGAGTAAATGTCAAGAGCAAAAATCCTAAAACCCAACTGTCAGGCTTCATGGCTTCCTAGGTGGGGGCTCTTGGGCAGATTTCTTAACTTCTCTGTGCCTCAGTTTCTCCCTCTGTAAAATGAGGGAGCGTGCAACTGTAATAACGGTGTTGTGGTGAATTAATAATAAAGTTGTGGTGTTGAATTAATGCAAGTACAGGCGCACCTTGGAATACTGTGGGTTCAGATCCACACCGCCACAATAAAGCAAATATTGCAGTGAAGTGAGTTCCACGAAATTTTTTATTTCCCAGTGCATATAAAAGTGATATTGGACACCTGAAACCAATATCACATTGTAAATCAACTATGCTTCAATAAAAAAGTTACACTCACACTACACTGTAGTCTGCTGAGTGTGCAATAGCATTACATCTAAAAAAAAATAATGTACATACCTTAATTAAAAACACTTTATTGTTAAAAAATGCTATAACATCAAAGTAACATCAAAGATCACTAATCACAGATCACCATAACAAATATAATCCTAATTTCAATAATAATAATAAAAAGTTTGAGACCTGGCGAGAATTACCAAATAGCGATACAGAGCCACGAAGCGAGCAAATGCTATTGGGAAGAAGATACCGAGAGATTTGCTTGACTCAGGGTTGCCACAACCTTCACTTTATACAAGATATCTGCAGTGCGCAATGAAGCGAAACACAGTAAAATGAGGCATGCCTGTAAATCACCTGGAACAGTGCTTGGCACGTGGGAGGTTGACATGAGTTGGCTATGAGGATGACGGTGGTGATGATGGTGGTGAGGAGGATGAAGGTGGTGACAGCGATGGTGTTGATGATGATTATCCTAATTCATGTGGACGGCTGTGACAGAATACCTTAGACTGGGTGGCATATAAACATTTTCTTACAGTTCCGGAGGCTGGGAAGTCCAAGATCAAGGTGCTGGCAGACTTGGTGTCTGCCAAGTCCACTTCCTGGTGCATAGAAGGACATCTTCTTGCTGTTTCCTCGCATGGCGGAAGAGGCAAGGGATCTCCCCTGAGTCTCTTTTATAAGGGCACTAACCCCATTTAGGAGAGCTCCACCTTCATGACCTAATCACCCCAAAGGCCCCACCTCCTAATAACCATCACACTGGGGATTAAGTTTCAATGTATGAATTTGGGGGCAGGGGCGGGGCACAAACATTCAGTCTATAGCAATGATGATGGTGAGCATGGTGGCTCTGTGTGTTTAAATGTGTGATACATGCAGGCCTTGGAGTCCAGGAATATATACGGGGGCGGGTACTCATGAAGTAGTGCTTATGTACTGAGACTACTAATTAGGGAGATCACTTGTGGTTAGCTGTCAACCAGCAAGCCCCACTGAGTGGATCAAAATATCTCCCAGGGCTTGATTAGGACCTGGGAACACTTGGTTAAAGAGTCTGTGGTCATTTCTAAGGACAAGGGACTCCAGTCCCTTCCTGAGAAACACAGGCTCCACTGTGTAGATTTCTCTGGGAAAATCAGATTGACAGGGCATTTCCCATGCATGAGAAGACTGTCTGTGCAAAGACAGGGGAAGAAGCAAAGAGCCCGTCAGTCTCACAATAACCTGTGAAATAGATGTTCCCCTTGCTGTTTCACAGATGAGGAAACAAAGTCGCGGAAAGACGACACACGGGTGTAAGTGGCGGGGCCAGGGTTTGAACCCGTCTACGAAAACCTCACCTCAAGGCCTCCACGGTGGAGTTAAATCACACCAAGGGACAGTGTGTGTTATTCTGCTATGTGTAGTGGCCACCAACTCCAGAATGAGCATTCTTAATCTTTCTGCCACGGAGTCTCAGACCTTTGCTCACGAGGTGTTTCTCTGGGCAGACGTTACAGTGCAGATTCCTTGCTAAGACCCTGCAGATGTGCTCAGCTTGGAGGTCCGGGCATGGCCTGGGACTCTGCATTGCATTGAGCACCCCAGGTGAGTGGACTGCGGGACCACTGCCCTTGGAGAAACGCGGATCTCTACTCCACTGCCTTTGGTCCTCAGCCGCAATCTGGATTTGCCAAAACGGCAGGCCAACGGGACCGACCCTTTCAACTTGGCTTGGCTGAGACCCTTGATGTCCAACAGGGTGGAAGGCAGAGGAAGGGATGGCTCAGGAGCCAGAAGACGGAAACCCAAGGCGGGCTCCACCGCTTCTTAGCCGGAACCTCACTTTGGGCCTGGGTCTCTTCCCCGGTAAAATGGGTGCAATGGTCCTCGTGCAGTTGGGATCCAGGGAGATGATGCCTCTGAAACACAGTGCCACGTGTCCACCACTAGTGACTCATTCCTAGAACGTGCAGCCCCTTCTTCCCACCCACACCAGAGAACACTCCCCAAGGGGCATGCGTGGCGTTCTCCGAGAAGGATAAGTCAGCAGGCGGGGACATTTGTCAGTCCCATCCAAGCCCGTTGGAACCAGCAGCTTTCCCGGTGGAAGAGGCTCTAATTACCTCACACAAGGAGGCAAATGGGAGACAAAATTACCAGCAACTCGAATCATAAATACTTTCTCTTTTAACGTTTTTACGATACTCCCTCTTTTCAGATGCAATAATTTACCCTAATGTGTTCCTCCCGCTGTGTCCTCTACTCACCTGACATCTGTTTAAATGTCGGGACAGCGGGATGAGAGTAAATCACATTATGCTGATTATATGTAGTTCATCCTACTGTGCACTGCTGAAGCCTCATCAGCTTCACTTGCCACCGTGAGGACCGAAAACACCAAACGCTGCCCTCTGCGTTATCTTGATGAAGAGGACATAAATTTTAACTCCAGCAAATGGAAAAGTACCAAAATGCCATCGAGTGGGTCTGGCTGTTTTTTAAGGAGTTGGAATGGAACATATTTGTCTTGTCCCATTCACCAGGGGAGCCATGAATCAGTGTCTAGTGGACCCGCCACTAAACACTTAACAAGAAAACTTCGGGAGGACACAGGGAGAGAAATGCTACTTGTTTTCTAGGATCACACTGTATGGGAAAGTTTCCCAAAAGGAATTTTGTTGAGGTCTGATGTCATTTAAAGAGATAGACGACGTCTCCATTGGGATTAGGCTCCACAGAGCAAGACAAAACAAACAAACAAAAATAAGTAATGGATGGTGGCTCAAACACACCATATTTGATTCTTCAGCATAAAAGAAGATATGAGGGGTATTCCAGGGCTGGCATGGTGCTTCCATGAGTTTAACAGGGGACAAGACTCCTTTCAGCCTCCCTGCAGTGTGGCCCTCCTCCTTATTTTATGGCTGCCTGAGCTCCGGCAATCACATCCAAGTTTCTGATAGCAGGATGGAAGAAGGAGAGAAGAAAGTCTATGCCTTCCTTCTTTTTAAAAACAGACTTTATTTCTTAGAACAATTTTTAGATCTATAGAGAAATTGGGAATATAACATAGAGTCCCCATGTCCTCTACACCCAGTTTCCCATATTATTAACATCTTACATTAGTAAGGCACATTTGTTATAATTCATGAGTCAGTATTGATACATTATCTTAGTGAAAGTCCCTACTTTATTCAGATTTCCCTAGTTTTTACCTAATGTCCTTTTTCTGTCCTAGGCTTCCATCCAGGGTCCTTACGCTTTACACTTAGTCATCACAACCCCTTAGGCTTCTCTTGGCCGTGACAGACAGTTCACGCCCTTCTCTTTTAAGGAGATGTCCCACAGGTACCACGTGACACGTCCTCTAACTTCTCACTGGCCAGAACTCAGTCATGCGGCCACGCAGAGCTGCAAGAGAGGCTGGGAGGTGAGTCTTTATTCTGGGTACCACGTGGGCAGCAGAGCAGCAGAGCACTGAGGAAGAGGTGGAGAATGGATACTGGGGACAATTGACAGTTCCTGCCACAGAAGGGTCTTAGGAGGCCACCTTGGTCGGCCTTCTGCTTCAGGCCGACGTGCTCCTGACAGCCCCAGCTGGCCGGCGTGACTGCAGTCCAGGAAAGATAAGCGATGACCCTGAAGTCACGCAGCCAGTGCCTGGGGAAGAGCCCAGCACATGGCTCCTTCACGTCTCCCAGGCTCCTCCACGTTCCTCTTCTCTCCTGTCTGAGCTTGTTTCTGAGCAGATGCCGGCTGTCAACCTCCTTTCACGCCAGGGCTCAGTTCAGGCCCTGCATCCTCCAAGAAGGCCTTCGTTATCCCTGTCACCCTGGGCTGGATCAAAACAACCCGTGGATATGTTCTCCTGGGGCTTTACTGAGCGCTCACTGTGCGGCCGGCATTGTGCTCGGGGCTCCCACACCATCTCTTGTATTCCTCAGAGCCGTCTCATAACGTAAGTGTGATTACTCTCCTGGCTTCCTGTAAGAGGAGGCTGAGGACTGGCCCAAGGTCACAGTGAGCACGAGACAGAGCCGGGCTCCCTGGCAGACCTGGCTCCAGGCCACACGGTGCAGGGCTCTGAGGGCCTGTCCCATTCACACGGGGACAGCGGGCGCCTGCAGTCTCCGGGGAGGCTCTCCCAGCTCGGCAGACTCAGCAGGGCTGGCTCCTTCTTGGGACTTGGAGAGACTCTGTTCCTGCCTCTCCGGCTCGTCCTGCCCCCCTCCAGTCTCTGCCTGAGTCATCACATGAAGGTCTCCTCTGCGTCTGTGTGTCTGTGTCCAAATTTCTTCTTCTTATGAGGACACAAGTCATTGGATTAGGGCTCATTGTAACCTAGCATGACCTCACCTTAACTTGATTAGACCCTATTTCCAAATAAAGTCACGTTCACAGGTCCTGGGGGTTTAGGACTCAAACATCCTTTTTGTGGGGACCACACTCCAACACACCCCAGAGACCCCGAAGGAGAGCTTCCTTCGTCAGCATGATCCGCTGGCCTGCCTGCTGGTTTGCTTGTTTATTTTCAGCTTCTGTAGCAAACTATCAGCAAGAAACCAATGTCCCTCTGGAATGGGGACCTGAAAAGGGCTTAATAGGGGGATGATTTACACAGGGGGGTGCAGCGCACCAGCATGAACGGGCGGGTGCGGGGACCTGCTACCACCTCTAGGACCGCGGGAGGAGTCACCCGAGCCCCTGGTACAGAGGCCCATCTGTCGGGAGCCGTGGCCTTTCCCAGAGGGACACAAATGACGGCGCGCCTGAGCAAGGCCCACGGATACCCCACCTTCTCTCCCCTCGCCCTTCTGATCGCTCGCTGGTGCTTTTCGTTGGCTGAACTCCCCCGGAAGCGAGGGCAGGGGAGCTCGATTAATACCGTGGAGAGTATTACGTGCTACGGCCTCCGAGGGCAGAGTGGAGAATAAAGGACAGCGGGAGGTGTCCCACCCAGGGTCCAAACCGCCCTGCGATGTGCTTACGACCCAGCGCTCACGGCCGGGGGGCAGGCAAGTAACACAAGTTCAGTGCCCGAGCTGCCTGGCACCCGACGTTCTAGGCTGGAGGCAAAAGGCTCCGTGGAGGTCGGCGTGGTGCCGCCAGCCTGGGCCCAGGGTCTGACTTCCCAGGCTGTCATTTCCACACCGCACAGCCTCCCGGAAGTTCTGCGAGCTCGCTGCCACTCCTTTCTACGTGCCTTTGCGGCCGGGGCAGGCAGAGCGAGGGTGTTGCCCCAAGCAAGCGCCCTGAGTGACGCCAGCCAGGGCCAGCGGTCTGGGTCCCCCCAGGACAGAGCTCGCACCCTCGGCTGGGGCCCTGAAGATGCTTGTAGTGGGGGAGCTGTTCCCAGAGGTGGGAGCACGTGAGACCAGCATCTCCAGGGAGCCACAGACACGCTCAGACCTGAGAGGACACGGCGGGGAATGGTGTTCGCAGGCTGGCGGAGCCCCGGGGCCACAGGAGAGAGCAGCTGGGGCGCAGGGGGGCACTACTGCCAGGCTGCCGCAATGTAGCGAAGGACCGGGAGGAGAAAGACGCCTCTCGCCTGCCCCTCAACCTCCTGCCACCTCGCTTGGCTGAACCCCACGGCGAGCCAGGCAGAGGACGAGGGAACCCAGGTGCGCTTGGCTCTAGGGGTCAGCGGGGCAGAGGGAGGGGCTGGGACGAGCGTGGTAATGAGCAAGCACCAGCCCCCGGGGGACGGACGCCTGCTGTGGGCTGCTGGGCGCTCTGCAGATGCTCTACCCACGCGGCCTTGTCCAACCTTGACCGTGCCCAGTGGGGCAGCCTCTGCGATGTGCTGAGGGGCTGCAGGCCAGGACGACGGCTGCCTCGCCTGAGCTCACAGCAGCGCCGGTGGCTGAGATGTGTGTCTTGTCCCCATTTGCAAGACAGAGGAAAGAGACTCCGCGAGGCTAGATTCACTTCCTGAGCATGTGTCGGTCGGTGGAACAAGTGCTGGGACAAACATCCACAGATTGCAGGAGATTTTTAGCCCGACACACATTCCCGTCTCATCACAGGCCGGTGCGGGACGTGGGACGCGTGGGTGGCTCCATGCGTCCCACGCAGTCATTCCGGAACCCAGGACCCATTTTCCTAGGGTCTCAGCGTCCCCCCTGGACCGCAGTGTCCAGTCAATGGACAGGGAAGAGAAATCATGGAGGGGGGCAGAGTTCCTGGGGCCAGGCTGGCCGTGGCACACGGCAATCCTCCCCAAATCCCTCGGCCAGAACCCAGCCTCGGGGTCCCACCCGACTGCTGGGGGTTGGGCAGTGATGTCTGCGGTTTGCCGAGAGGAAGTGAGAAACCTGGGTGGGGGTGACACTGGCCGACGCTACGGAGCACCTCTAGGGGGCGCCGCGCTGGGGGCAGAATGGTGTGTGGCTGGGGGAGGGGACAGTCACGGCATGAGGTGCGGGGGTGAGGGGACAGGACCCACCGCGCAGACCTCGTGAGTGTGGCTTCGGAAGCTGCTGAAGCGGGTGAGGAAAGCAGCCTGACGGACTCAGGCAAGGCCGCTCGGCTGGTTACCAGCTGCCGTGGGCGCCGAGCTGGGGCCTTTGCTCCTGGAGCGCTGCGCTCTCCTGGCTCCCAGAGCCGCCTCGGTGTTCACGGGGGTGGCAGGCTTGCGGCCCCGGCCCCGGAAGGATGGTGCTTTGTCACTGCCGACTCTTCTCAGGTTCACAGGCATGCACGTTCTGGGTCTGCAGAGCGCCGAGTGAGGCCAGCCCGGGCTTCCTCTGAGCCACCCGGGAGCATCCCACAGGCAAGTCGCCACGGAGCCGGCTGCGAGTCAGGCCGCCTTACAAATTGCTCCGTGAAAGCTAAAAGCTTCAGCAATCCCGGGGATTATGAGGAGCCCCGGCCAGGCCTTGTTAGGACGGGCCTCCGGGAGAGCGTGGAAGGTATTTACATTGGTTGAAGGGCTCGTTTCGGTGAAGGATGGCAGGGCCTCGGCCTCGGAGAATCATGTGTGCCTGGGCTTTTCTTTCCCAGCAAACACTCAAGCTCTCCAGAGGTCAGATACAGTGCAAAGCAGAAGCACGCTCGGCTTCAGGCGGGGATCTTGTGGTGGGCTAACCGGGTGCCGGGCGCCAACTTGTCTCCGGATCTTGGTGCTTTCCGTTTCCGGTTTCTGTGAGCTTGACAAAGGTGACGCCGGTCCCAGGTACCTTTTCACGGGTTCCAACCAGATTCTGCGGGCGCCTTGCTGGATGTCCCTGCTGGGCACCTCCACCTCCCGCTCTGGGGATTTTCCGTGGCCTCGGAGGCCACAGATGCTGTAGGACTTGCCCAGAGCCTGTCCATGCATGAGCCAGAGAGAGTTCATGCATCTTGGGATGAATCATTGGCCAAAGAGCAGCAGAAGCCAGTGGATAAACACCCCTGCTTTCTCCTCCTTGGATGGACTGTCCTGAGAAGGAACTGTTTACATGGACTCTAGGAAGATGGTCCTATAAAACTGGGGGATCACTTGCTCTTAATACTGAGTGCTGGTCAGTCCAGACTGGACCTTCCTACTGGTTCTCCTTGCCCTCACTTCTGCTTCCTGGGCTTGCACCTCCTAAGAAGGTAGTAGCCTGGAAGCCTTGCCTCGGGTTCTGTTTTCTGGGGAACACACACTCACGCACACACTTGCATACATATCGAAACGGTGATTATCTTGAGACTTCCCCAAACCTGGTAAGTCAAGGGGTCTTTTCTTTGCTTCCACAAAATGATAGCTATCAGTGATCGTGAAGACTATCGTTTCTGTGGCAGAAACAGATGAACTGTCCTGGAAATCATTCCCCTTTCCTCCAGGGCACACAGCCATGCTCACCCCCCAGCCTCCTGTGCAGCTCGGGGCAATGGAGTGTGAGGACAGTGACAGCACCCCCTCCAGGTCAGACCCATAAAACGTGAATCTGCAACCTTCTCCCTTCTTTTTCATGCACCTGCTGAATGGGGAGGTCTCCAAGGACCAAGAGGAGGCAGACCCAGGACGGGGAAGGAGGACCCTTCCCAGGAGAGACGTCCGACCAGGGAAGTCGGTGTTGAACTGCCGTGAGAGCAAGATAGAAACTTCCATGTGCTGAGCCTCTAAAATACGTGGGTTTTGTGTTTTAGCGGGAAGACCATCTTCATGAATATGATCTACAGACTTTGCATGAAGTACACTTCTATGCACTGTCCCACTGAATCCTCACAGAGAAAATACAATTAGTATTAAAACTGGAATGCTGCAGAAAGTGAGGCAGGAGAGTTTGCAGCATTTAGAAGTTCGCACGGTTAGCAAATGCAGGGAGGCACTCTGTAATTTTAGCGCTAAAAAGACCTCTTGCCATCACAGAGCATGGCTTCCTCCACTTGACAGATGAAGAGACTGAAATTCAGAGAGGACCAGGGACCTGCCTTAGGTATCACTCAGTTCACCGGAGTCCCGGTGGTGAGTCCTCCAGCCTCCCAATCTCCTCTGCCCTTTCTAAGGCACTGGGGACAGACAAGTGTCTTCACAGCCCTTGGCTGTCTCTTCCAGGGGGAGAGCAAATGGTCGTTTTAGTGAAAGCAATGATCAAAGAGATAAATCAGGCACATCCAATGATATGGCGCTGAGTCTAACGGACATCGGGCAGAGAAACGATAGTGCTGCGGCAAAGGTCACAGACAGAGTTGGAACCGGTTCCTCTAACTAGCTGTGTGACGCGGGGCAAGTGACCGAACCTCTCTGTGCCTCAGGTCCTCATTTATAAAAGAGGGCGAGTCATGGAACCCACCCAGCACAGCTGCTGAGTAGATTCTAACAAAGTTGTCAGGTGAGCTACCTCATGTCGTCAGCACATGGTAAACCCTCAAACATTAGCTATTATTTTCACTGTTTGAATTCACTATTTGGCCAGTTGCAAGGCTATCAAAATTTACTAACTCACCCTGTCCCTGCCCAGACTCTTTTTCTTTGTCCCTCCAAAGATCTTAACTCACTTCCGAGCTTCAAAAACCTGTGGCCACACACTGACTCCCCTCCCCTCTCATTAAACTAAGCTTTCAGGAAAACATCGAATATCAGTCGATAACGTAAACCGCTGCGCCGCCTTGCCCTGCGCAGGGAGCTCTGCCGGTTCCAGCTGAGTGTTCACTGTAGGTGCCAGCAGCACAGCTCCCTGGGACAGAGGTTGGGGTCTGAGCTGGCAGGCAGGGGGCAGAGGCAGGGGCGGGAGCCCTTCCTGAAGTGCCAGGTGGCCATCCCCCGCCTCGCCTCCCTGTCTGGATGCCCTGCACAGTGTATCCTGTCAGGCACTTGGGTCTGAGACACCAGATGATAGGCCTGCCTTCAGCCTGTTCTCTGAGCCAAGCGGGAAGCCCATAAGATGCACCTCAGCTTGGCTTTGTGGTTTTCTGTTTTGCTCATTTCCCACAACAAGGTCCTTAGGAGGATGAAGTCCTGGTGTGCAGATTCCTGGGAGGGTGGGGCAAGAGCAATTGTCTTTGGAACAAGCAGAGAAACGTTTTCAGAGAAGGGTGTGGAATGTCGGCAGGGTGGGGGTGCAACACACTACCAAACAGTGCCGCCGGCCCCCGACTGAACACGGTCTAAGGATACCCAGGTTCTCCCCACCTCGTCCACAGCATCCGTCCATCCATCCATGCTCCATCCATCTGTGAGCCATCCTTCCTTCCTTCCATCCACCCACCCACCCACCCATCCATCCACCCGTCCATCCATCCACCCATCCACCCAGCCCATTCATCCATCCATCCCTCCACCCCTCCACCCATCCATCCACCCATCCATCCATCCACACATCCACCCACCCATCCATCCATCCATCCACCCAGCCCATCCATCCACCCATCCATCCACCCATCCATCCATCCACCCATCCATCCATCCACCCATCCACCCACCCATCCATCCATCCATCCACACAGCCCATCCATCCACCCAGCCCATCCACCCATCCATCCACCCATCCATCCACCCATCCATCCATCCACCCAGCCCATCCACCCATCCATCCACCCATCCATCCATCCACCCATCCATCCATCCACCCATCCATCCATCCACCCATCCATCCACCCATCCATCCATCCACCCATCCATCCATCCATGCATCCATCCACCCAGCCCATCCATCCATCCATCCATCCATCCACCGATCCATCCACCCATCCATCCATCCATCCACCCAGCCCATCCATCCATCCATCCATCCATCCATCCATCCATCCATCCATCCACCCAGCCCATCCATCCATCGACCACATAACTATTCAAGCATTCGATGCGGGCCGAGCACCGTGCGGGGCACTGGGAACATGATACGGAGCGGGAGACACTGATGCTCCCCCCACACCCTCGGCTCGCTGTCCAGCAGGGGGTCCACGAGGGTAACAATTCAGCTGGGCTCCCCCCAAAGCACACCCTGAGGCAAGGAATGAAAACACTGCATTTGGAAAATGGTCCTGGGAAATCACCATAGGAGAGCGGAGAGATGAGGCAGGAAAGGAAAGGCACCGCAGAAGAGATGCACCCTGTGTGCACCTGGAGCTCCACCCTGCTGGAAACCTCTGGAAGGCTCATAGAATGTGTCTCGGAGTTAAGCCAGCTGAAAGACGGCAGAGCTGGGGCCGCGACCCTCTGACTCTGTCCACCACTGGTCAAGGGCTGCTTCCGGGGCATCGACTCCAACGAGCCGCCCACGGGGTTGGGGGAGGGCCAACACCCATCTTTTTATGTCTCTGCAGACATAAAACTATTCTAGAAGGATGAGCGGAGACCCACAGCCAAGTGGAGCTGTGCGTGAGCTCAGCGTACACAGGTCCACAGCCGTCCTGGAGGGAGGCGAAGAGCAATGATAAGACGCATGCAAAGTCCAAAATAAGATGCCGTCTCAGGAATCACCACGCGTCCGGGAGTCCCCTTTGAAAGACAGTGCAGAACTTTCATGGAGAAACCGAAAGCTTTACTAAGATGCGAAGGAAGGCCTGAACAAATGAAGAGAGTCCCCTGGGCGTGGGGGGTGACTGAGCGTGTGGAGCTGCAACCCCTCAGATTAACCCTGCGCCCCGTGAGGCAGACAGCAAGGTTCCCGCGGCATCTCTGACAAGCGTGTTTTCTAAAATTCACATGGAAGAATAAACTTCCACAAACGGCTAAGACAATTTTGAAAAAGTGCAAAATGTGGTCTTTATCTTAATGTGGTTCTTTTTTAATGCTGTCATCCCGGTATCCACACACTTCACATATCTTTCTTTACACTGTTATACAAACATCATTTAAATCTTAATAGTAATAGTTTAAAAGTCTCATGATAATTCATCAGGTTGCTTTAACTTAATTTCCCTATCCACACCCCTATTGTTGACATTTCAAATTTCACTTTTTTATCATCTTAAAAAAATCCCATGGGTGAAATTTCTTTTTTCTTTTTTTTAATTGGGGTAAGAACACGTGAGATCTACTCTCTTACCAAATTCTTAAGCGCACAATACAGTATTGTTAACTGTGGGTACCGTGTTGTACGGCATCCCTAGAATTTACCACCTTGGATCACTGAAACTTTATACCTGCTGAATGGCAATCCCCCTCCCCTCCCCCAGGCCCTGGCAACCACCATTCTACACTCTGTTTCTCTGAGTTTGACTTTTTTAGATTCCACATATAAGTGACATCATGCAGTATTTGTCTTTCTGTGTCTAGCTTATTTCTCTTCACATAACATCCTCCAGGTCTATCCATGTTTCACAAATGGCAGGATTTACTTCTTTTTTAAGGATGAATAATATTCCATTATATATCTACCATGTTTTCTTTATCCATTCATCCATCGGTGGACACTTAGACTGTTTCCACAGCTAGGCCACTGTGAATACACTGCAATGAACATGGGAGTGCAGATATTCCTTGGAGATCCTGATTTCAATTCCTTTAGATAAATATCCAGAAAAGGGACTGCTAGATCATATAGAACTTCTATTTTTAATTTTCTGAGGAACCTTTGTACTGTCTTCCATAATGGTGGTACAAATTTACATTCCCACCAACACTATACAAGAGTTTCCTTTTTTATACATTCTTGCCAACACTTGTTATCTTTCACTGTAGCTTTGTAAGATATCTTGAAGTCAGCAAGTGTGATACCTCCAGCTTTTGTCCTTGCTCAAGATTGCTTTGGCTATTCAGGGTCTTTTGTGGTTTCTTAAGAATTTGAGAGTTGTTTTTTCTATTTCTGTGAAAAAAGTCTTTAGAACTATGAAAGGGATTGCACTGAATCTGTAGTTCACTTTGGGTAGTATGAACATATTAACAATATTAATTCTTCCAATCCATGTACATGAGATATCTTTCCACTAATCTGTATCTTCTTTAATTTCTTTCATTAATGTTTTATAGTTTTCCATGTACAAGTCTTTTACTTCATTGGTTAAGCTTATTCCTAAGTATTTTATTCTATTTTGATTCTATTGTGAATGAGATTGTTTTCTTAATTTCCTCTTTGGAGAGTTCATTGTTAGTGTATAGAAATGCAACTGATTTTATATGTTGATTTTGTATCCCACAACTGTACTGAATTTGTTTATTAGTTCGTGTGTGTGTGTGTCTGTGTATGTGTGGAGTGTTTAGAGTTGTCTACATACAAGATCATGTCATTTACAGATAGATATTTTACTTCTTTCTTTCCTATTTGGATGCCTTTTATATGTTTTTCTTGCCTAATTGCTCTAGCTAGGGCTTCTAGTACTATATTGAATAGAAATGGCAAGAGTGGGCATCCTTGCCTTACTCTTGATCTTATAGGAAATGCTTTCAGTTTTTCACCATTGAGCATGATGGTAACTGTGGGCTTTCCACATATGGCATTTCTTATGTTGAAGTACATTCCTGAAGAAGAGAAAATACTACCAAACTCATTTTACAAGGCCATCACTACCCTGATACCAAAGCCAGATAAGGATACTACAAGAAAAGAAAATTATAAGCCAATACCCTGGATGAACATAAATGTAAAAATACTCAACAAGATATTATCAAACTAAATTCAACGGCACATTAGAAGAATCATACACAATGACCAAGTGGGATATACCCCTGGGATGCAAGGATGGTTCGACATGTGCAAATCAATTAATATAGTACACCACATTAACAGAATGAAGGATAAACACACAATCATCTCAATAGATGCAGAAAAGGTGTTTGACAAACTTCAACACTCTTTCATGACAAAAATCTCTACAAGCTAGGTATAGAAGGGAGAAATTTCTAGGTATCAGAAATAGCTTTAATCCTGTGAGTAATGGCTTTGTTTTTACTTTATGAGTGCTGCAAATTTCAATATCATTCTATTTCCCTCTGACTTTGGGGGGGGGCGGAGCTGGGAACGAGAGAACTCGGAGCCAAATCTGTGGCCGATGCCCAGAGCATCATGTTGGACATTTCTTGTAGCAATTTCACTGAAAGTACCTTCTACATCCCTGCCCTTATCTCTCCTGGTTTAATATTGTCAATCACATATACTAACTCCAGACACTGCCGAACACAGATGTGTTCCCCAGCTGAGAAGCCCTGGAGATGCTCATGCAAGTTGGGCTTCACAGAGCCTGGGGAGCGCCAGGTGTGAGGGTGATAGCCAGGGCTAGCTATGCTGTCTCCTGATGCCCGCTCATCACCGGAAGGCCTGCTTGGCCTGGTAGCGCAGGTTGCTGACTGTGCAAATGACGGATTGCCACTGGCCTTGCAGACAGGACGAAGGCCCCTTTTGGTCTGATAGAGGAGTAATCTGGACATTCGCGCGTGGAGGCCCCGAGGGACTGGTAGTCTGGCCAGGCATAGCGGATGGACAGAGCAGAGCTGCTTCCCCAGGGCAGCCTGGGCGGAGGGGGGCAGCCAGAGCAGCCTGACTCTTCAGGAAGGACGGCCGTCCGTGTCTCCCGGCACTCCCCCTCGTCGAGTCACTTTGAACGTCAAGGGTGGCTCGTCTGAATACGACTTTCCTTCCTCTGCAGAGACCTCCCAGGGCCTCTTTTGTTCAAACCCGGTGTCAGGATTTCAGAGCCGCCACCAAAGGCTGGAGGTAACACTCAGAGGCCTAACTCCTTGAGCTGAGACCAGCCAAGGCCCACTGAGCCTGCATTCCATCTCCCAGTCTGGGGATAGTCAGGTCGGGGGCACGATGCCGTCTCGGAGAGGGGAAGGCAGAGACTCCCTAGGATGTTGTAACACACGTTTTTCCCCCGAATGGCAAGAACAGCCCCACCCCCTCCCCAGGCTGAGAGCCTGTTGTGAAAACATCCGCGTTAAGGCAGAAACAGGCCCAGGTCAGCCGCTGAGCCCAGCCGAGCGCCCGGAATGGCTGGGGCCGGGGCTTCAAGTGAGAGATCCACTTCCAACCCCCCTCGGGTTGGTTGAAAAGTTAGCCCTGAGATCTTTCCATGACAAATGCCTCCTGAGTCAACGGGCAGTGGAACTGAAGGTTAAAAGCATAATTAATTAATTAAAAAATAAACAAGTCACTTTGCACTCAACATGTGTGTCCTGAGCGCCCACCTCGTGGCCAGGCGGGGTTCAAGGGAGGAAGACAGCCAGGGGCGCCGACCTGGAGGAGAGGGCCGCCTGAGGGGCAGGAGCGCAGAGGCCCTGCGGGGACACGGAGGCCGGGGCGGCTGGTGACAGGGGGAAGGTGGTGGCCACTGAGTCAGGGAAGTAGCCGGGGAGAAAGAGAGGTGCGGGCAGGGGGGAGCTCGTGAGCTGAGGTGGGCCACGCACGCGCTCGCACACACCTGCACGCGCCGTCTTGCCCCCATGCTCCTTTCGGGGAGCTGGCGTACTTCCCGCTCCACCCCTCCTTCTGTTCACGCATTTGAGGCGCACCCCGATTCTGCGCCTCCCTGCACAGTGACCCCCACAAAGCAGGCCTGTCCTCGGCCTCGGCTCCTGAACCCCCGTCCCCACGTGCGCTGGGACCGCACCCACTCGAGGGGCCGGCAGGCGGTGGAGGGCGGAGCGGGGGTGTGCAGCCGGTGCCCACGCTCTGGCAACAGACACCAGGGAGCCTGTCTCCTGGGGACGAGCAGGCTGGACGCCCCCGCATCTGCCCAGGTGTCACCCAGGCGACGGCGCACACGACGAGCCAGAGACCCTGCGTCACAGGGCGGCCCTGGGGCAGCGGGCTCGGGGCCGAGGGCTTTGGCGGGGAGGCCGGGCAGGAAAAGGAGAGAGTGGACGGGGCCGGGCACCAGCTAGCGCAGATCTTCACCAGAACTCACCCTGCCCGTGGTTTGGAAAACGAAAGAAAATGTGAAAGATTCTCCTTGGGCAACATTTACAGAACATTCCACACTGGGCCTGGCGACGGACAGACATCCTTTCACTGGAGCTACCTCCGGGGGCCGGGGGGCCTGAACCCACGGCTGGTCCGGGGCCTCCCTCTTCAGCAGATGGAAGGGGTACCGGCCGTCCAGGCAGAATCCCGGACGGCTTATCTCCGGGCCCTGACGGGAAAGGGAGGTATTTACAAGAGAGCAGTCCAGCCGCTGGCCGCGAGCCAGCTCACATCCTCTGCAGAAGGTAGGGGTTTTTTCAGACTTCCATGTTCTGTTGAGCTGAAGAAAAGCATTTCTTGCACAGAAAAATAAATAAATAAATACAAGTAAGGAGAATGAGTTTAACCATCAGGTTGATGTGGTTTAAACGAGAGAGATGCGGACGCAAGGCTACCATGTTATCGCCTGAGCTCCTCCCCGAAGCAAGAAAAAAAAATACAACTTCCCTGCTCAGATACGGGTCCTGACTGCAGATTTTCGGACGTTTTACACCTGTGAAATTCACCACGGTTTCAGACAACAGTCACGCTCAGAGCTGCCAACGCCCAGTGAATCTGGAGTCCGCCACATCACCAATGGGGGCGCAGATTCTTACAGGCCTTCGGGAAATGATTTTAAAATAGGTATTAAGAACTAGAGAAAATAGTCACGTCCTTTGATTTAGTAAAAATCTCACTTCTAGAAATTTATCCCAAGGAGATAAGCCAATGAGAAGAGAAAAAGGTTTGTGTGAAAATGTTTGTGCCAATAGCTTTAGAATAGAGAAAAAAGAGAAACCTTATAAAAGTCCAGCATCAGAGGTGCTACATTATCAACCTGATGAGATATTACCTGGCCTTTAACATAGAAAATAAAAGAAAAAGGCACTGCTTATAATTTAATAAGTGAAAAAATCATGTGTGTTCCTTAAAAAATTATAAGGGCATCTACAGAGAATGTAAGGAAACCAAAGGTAAAATAAAAGGCTGGCTTTTAGAGGCAGCAGTCAGGAGTCCATTATCATTTCTAAGTTTAGGGGACTACTAATACAGTGTAAGTTTCTTCATGTGGCTTAAAGATACTGAATGAAGGAAATAAAACCAGCGCTGTCAAATGGACGGGTGGGGGATGTTTGGACGGGCGGTGCCCCCAGCCCCCGGGCGACCCGCATGCTTGCTGAACCCCATCGACCGGCAGGCACCCACTGGCTGCTCTTCCTAACTGCCCAGCATCAGGGGTACCCCGTGCAATGCGGTAGCGCCGCTGTGTACGGCTCAGTGGTTAAGATCGTGGCTCTGGGGTTGTTGGGCCTGAGCTCAAAACCCAGCTCAGCCCCTCAGGAGCTGATGACCGTGGGGAAGCTGTGTCTCCAGTCTTCCAACTCCTTATCCTTAAGGCTCCCTTTACGTGACAGCTAATTCCATCACCCAAATACGTGCTCTATACGCCTAGAGACCGCTCAGTAACGCGCGGATACCAACTCTCAACCTTAACACTTTACTTTTCAAAAAATTTAAAACTAAGGAAGGAATCCCTCCACTTTGGATGGCAGGCACCTACTCGCCTAGAGGCAGGGGGTTGGATGTCATGACCCCCAGGTCTCCTACAGTCTACAATCCCACAGTCCTCGCTCTTTGCTCCCCTGGGGGCTTTGCACTGTGCGGGAGACGGTGCAGAACCCAGAGCTGGGTTGTCTTTTATCGTCAACGTGAGCGGCCTTTAGCATCCATTTAATTGTGTGTCCCGCTTGAATGCAAAAGCATATGCCTTCCCGCTGGCTTTTTAACAGCTCACGCGCATTGTTTGCCTAACAGCCCTCCATCCTCCAAAATCTTACATTGGGTGCCCATAAAAACGCATAGGCACTAACCTTCCTGTTTTCCCAGGCACGGGCTCTCTCAGGAAATGCATCACCATGGGGGTTTTCACTACGGTTCCCAGGCGGGCGATGGGAGCTCACATCGTTTCTCAGTTTGCAGCCTGGGCTCGCCATGCCCAGATCTCTATTCTCTGGAGGATGGACCTTGAACAGTCCCTGGGGCTGCCCAGGGACTTGTCTGAGGGCAATGCCAGCCAATCATCCAATCGTTGCTCCTTTCGTAAGTATATACCATGGCCAGGGATTCCTGCCTTCAAGGAGATTCCACTTCCGTGGGAGAATATTCCAGCTAGCTAGAACTGGAATATTTGGGCTAGTGTAACAAACAAGCCCAGAACTTAGTGTTGGCCGAAACAACTGAAAACAACAATCATTTTATCTCCTGTATTCGTTTGCTAGGGCTGCCATAACAAAGGAACACACGGCGGGCAACTTAAACAACAGAAATGTACTGCCTCAAGTTATGGAGGCCAGAAATCTGAGATCAGGGTGTCAGCAGGCTGGTTCCTTCTGAGAATTCTGAGGGAGAATCTGTTCCAGGCCTCTTTCCTACCTCTGGTGGTTACTGGCGGCCGCTGGCATCCCTTGGCTTGTAGACGCATCAATGTGATCAGTGCCTTCATCATTTCCCTGTGTCTCTGTGTCCAATATCCTCTTCCTACAGGGACACCAGTCATATTGGATTAGATCCCACCCTAATGGCCTCATTGTACCTTGATTACTTCTGTAAAAACCCTATCACTGAATAAGGTCCCATTCTGAGGCACTGGGGGTTAGGACCCCAACATATCTTTTTCCAGAGGACACAGTTCAACCAAGAACATCTCCCACGGGTTCTGTGGTCAGGATCTCAGGAGGGCTCAGCAGATGGGTGTGGCCCAAGGTCCCTCATGTGGTTGCAGACAGAAGGTGCGGGTCCTCTCTTCATGAGGCCGCAGGTCCTCTCGTGTGGTCTCCCCCACGTGGGAGTTTGGGTTCTCTCGCAGCATGGCTGCCAAAAGCTTCAAGAGCGAAAGGGAAGGTGCCTCACCTTTTATGACCTCACTTTTGAAGTCACATAGCATCGCTCCTGCATCCTCTGATGGCCAAAACAGTCACCGACACCTGCTGAGTTTCAAGGGGTGGGGACGTAGGTCCACCTGTTGATGGGAAGAGTGTCAAAGTCACATGTGGGATGGGAATATTGCTGCAGCCGTCTTTGGAAGACGCAGTAGGTCGCAGGGACAGAGGAGTAAATAGACACGTAGCACGGCAGGGAGGTGATGGCTACTTTCCAGCTAAGCATAGAAACTGGGCACTCAGGCCCTGTGAGGAGCCCAGTGGGCTTGCAGAGGAGGTCAGGCTGAAATCTGATAGGGGTGAGCGGCTGTAAGCATGACAAGGGGTGGGGTGGAGGCCGTCCAGCAGAGGGGCCTGTCTGTGCCAGGAGATAGGAGAAAGCGTGCACCTCCTGCAGGAAGCTGGGACTCCACGGGCCGAGAGCGCTCTCCCTGCCCTCCGGCAATTTCTCAAGATCCCAACTTCCCTGTACGAAAGCCTCAAATACCTGCAGTAGATTCCATTTGGTACGTTTAATCTAGACTAACAAGTGGCTATCCTGCCACCGTTGGGGTCCCTGGTCTGTTCACGTGACTGCTCCAGCCACTACTTCGAAATGTATTTGTCTCCATCAGGGATCAGCAAACTTCTTCCATAAAAGGCCAGAAAGCAACACTTTCGCCCTGTGGGCACACAGTCAGTGTCACGACGACTCAGCTCTGCCACTGTAGCCCCACAGGAGCCACAGACAACGTGCAAGTGAACGAGCACGGCTGTGTTCCCATAAAAGTCCATCTACGAAAACAGGCAGGAGGCCATTGTTTGCTGACCCCTGACCTAGACTGAAGTTTGTTCTGGTCAGAACTTGAGTCTCAGCTTCCGCCATTTACTGTGTGACTCTGGACAAGTTGTTCAACCTCTCTGAAGCTGTCTCCTCTTCCACAAAATATTTTAGGTTTAGCTGGCAATACTGTCTCTGTCCCGACTACTCAACTCTGCCCTAGTAGCGTCGGAAGGATCCTCTTTTTCACCCAGGATGGGAGAGACAAGTGTGTGAGTGCACGGGAGGGCTGGCAGCACCAGGGTTAGAGATTCCAACGTTGCCATAGCAACCCTGCGTGCGCTCCCCAGCTGCCCCGAAGCTCAGGCTCCTCACGTGTAAAACAGGAAAAATGTGGGCACGTGGTAGTGTTTTAGCGAGGATGAGTGAGATTTCTGGGGGCAGAGCGACGTCCCGTTTGGAACTGGAACTCTGATGGGAAGATGTGGCGGCCACCCCGCTTGGTGGGGCTGGGGGCTGGGCCGGATGCGCTGGGCAGCGCTCTGGGCAGACCTGAAACCCTCTGAGGACCCAGCCTCCATTTATCTTAGTCACTCAGTTCTAAGCTGCGTATTGATCACGTTACCACTTTTGAAATCAGTGGGCCTCTTCTGATCAATGCCTGCATGTAATATGATGGCCTTTCCTGCCCTTCTCTGCAATAAAGGCAGCTTTTAACCTGTTGTGCATCTCACAGTGTTTGGGGGTGGAAGAATGAGGGTACAGAGACAGATCCCCAATCTGCACGGGCGTGTCGCCGTCGAGGTGGCCTCGAGCATCACCTGCTGGCGGAGGACTGGACCCCCCCGAGGCCCCTCCAGGGTTCCCCTCCCCCATCAGTTGGAGTCGGGGAGCAGGAACATTCTAGGCCGTGAGGTGCCTTCACCCCAGATCCCCACTTCCTCCACCGGGCGGGCGCTTCCTCGCTCTCGGCACAGGGACTTGCCCCTCCCACCTTAAGGAAAGCCCGGTACCAGCCCCCGCGTGGAGACTGTGACATTCCTTTAAACCAAGCCTGTTGTTTTACAGCCCCGCTTTGGAAGACTTCAAAAACATAAAGGCTCTAAAATCAAAGGCTTCCTGTTATAAATTCATTTCTACACCTCAGGTACTTGGTGGGTGAAGGGGGAGGGAAAAAACTAAGGTTCAATGAAAAGTGGTTGAAAATGCTCTAAAAATACTCTGCCTGTGGGAGGAGAAGGGCTGGCAGGCCTTGGAGGGCGGGCGGGCGGAGAGCTGCCTCGGGTTTGCCTCGGGTTTTTGAAGGTAGTTTACACGTTCAGATGGTAATACTTTGTTATTCTGAAATCTCCAGTGCCTTAAAAAAATTTTTTTTAATGTCGAGACTTGTTGAGAACTAAGTGCCTGAAAAGGAGTTTAGAAGGCAGACTGGATCTTCGAAATCAAGACCTTGTCATCTTAAAGATGGGAAGACTGAGTTGCGGGTACCAGCTGGTTACTGGGCACTAAACAGGGCAAGCCGGAGACTTTCCCTGAAGGTTCCAGAAAGTGAAGTCGGGCTCATGGGCACCACAGGATAGCCCTCTCTCTCCTGCTCTTAAAAAATAATGTCCTGCTAAATCGTACCAATGTTTTCTTAGCTCAGTCTCCCGAGGCAATAGAAATAAAAACAAAAATAAACAAATGCAACCTGATCAAACTTACAAGCTTTTGCACAGCAAAGGAAACCATAAAAAAAAAAAAAAAAAAAAAAAAAACCACGAAAAGACAACCTGTGGAATGGGAGAAAATCTCTGCAAATGATGCAACCGACAAGGGCTTTATCTCCAAAATATACAAACAGCTCATACAACTCAACAACAAAAAAACAACCCAATCGAAAAATAGGCAGAAGACCTTAATACACATTTCTCCAAAGAACACATACAGGTGGCCGATAGGCACATGAAGAGATGCTCGACATCGCTAATTATTAGAGAAATGCAAATCAAAACTACAATGAGGTACCACCTCATATCTGTCAGAATGGCCATCATTAAAAAGTCTACAAATAACAAATGCTGGAGAGGGTGTAAAGAAAAGGGAACCTTCCTGCACTGTTGGTGGGAATGTAAGTTGGTGCAGCCACTATGGAGAACAGTATGGCGGTTTCTCAGAAAGTTAAAAATATGACTACCATACGATCCAGCAATCCCACTCCTGGGCATATACCTGGACAAAACTGTAATTCAAAA
This sequence comes from Balaenoptera acutorostrata, assembly GCF_949987535.1. Lineage (NCBI taxonomy): Eukaryota > Metazoa > Chordata > Mammalia > Artiodactyla > Balaenopteridae > Balaenoptera > Balaenoptera acutorostrata. The sequence goes on along the minus strand of NC_080082.1, from coordinate 3,001,715 downwards.
AGATACATGCACCTCTATGTTCATAGCAGTACTATTCACAATACCCAAGACATGGAAGCAACCTAAATATACATCGACAGATGAATGGATAAAGAAGGTGTGGTACATATATACGATGGAATACTACTCGGCAATAAAAAAGAACGAAATAATGCCATTTGCAGCAACATGGATGCAACTAGAGATTATCATACTAAGTGAAGTAAGTCAGAAAGAGAAAGACAAATACCATAAGATGTCACTTACATGTAGAATCTAAAATATGGCACAAATGAACCTATCCACAAAACAGAAACAGACTCACAGACAGAGAGATCAGACTTGTGGTTGCCAAGGGGGAGGGAGGGAGGGAGGGAGAAGGATGGACTTGGAGTTTGGGGTTAGTACATGCAAACTATTTCATTTAGAATGGATAAACAACAAGGTCCTACTGCAGAGCACGGGGAACTATATCCAATCTCCTGGGATAAACCATAATGGAAAATATAAAAAAAGAATATATATATGTGTATAACTGAGTCCCTTTGCTGTACAGCAGAAATTAGCACGTTGTAAATTAACGACACTTCAATTTTTAAAAAATGTCCTGATTACAGAAGCAATGTGTGTATATTTGAGAAAGTTCCTAAGAGTCCAAAGAAGAACTTGAAATCACCTGTGACCCTGAAGTCCACACAGAGCCCCTTCGGGGTTGAACTCCCACTCCCTTTTCCGGGTCTGGATTGATCAAGAGGATGATACAGCACGCCACTGGGAGGGCGTGGAAGACGCTGCGGATATCCCACACCTCTGTGTGTCCCCACCCAGGTCGGGGGCCCCCTGCCCTCTGCTCCTCAGCCCACCGCCTGCTCCTGCCCTCGCAGCTACGACGGAGGCAAGGAGAGGGAACTGGTCTTTCCAGCCGTGAGAGCAGAGTAGGCATGGAAGGCAGGACTGGGGGTGAGTGTTGGGCTGGGACGCCAACCGTGTGTCCTGGAGGGCTTTTGGAAAGGATGGCAACGCCACCGGGGCTGGGTTTCTGAAAGCTCCCTGAATCTCGAGGATGGAGGCGAGATCTCTGCCCCAGGCCTCGGTGACGCGGCCCCTACCCTGGAACATTCCTTCTCCTCTTGTGTCTGGCCAACACCTCCAGGTCTCAGCTCCAGTAAAGCTCCTCTGGGAACGCCCGTGCCGAGTCTGGTGCTGCCTTTGCCTTTCCCAGCCCGGGTCCCAGCTCCACAGGGGTGCTGGTCCCCATGCACGGGAGCAGTCCTCCCCTCCCCACTGGGCCAGCACTTGCTACGCATGTCCATGCTTTTAGTTCCAGCCATCCTGGCGAGCATGCGTCACGTGGTCATGGCTTTTAGTTCCAGCCATCCTGGCGAGCACGCGTCACGTGGTCATGGTTTGACTCTGCCCCGCCCAGCACCAGGAAGCGGTCTGTCCTGGACGATGGCACAGGCACAAGGGAAACCTCAGGGGATGCCCTTGGTTCCCGGACCCTCGTGTTCAGCCACCGAGATCAATCTCTGAGGACCATGGCTTGAGCAGAGGATGTACAACGGCAAGAAATATCACATCAATGACGAGGTGAATCCACCTACCAGGCTGTGAGCCAGTTTACCTGATGCCCAAATCTAGATTAAACCGGAGCATTTCCAAAGGGCCAGACGCCTGGTATCAGCTAATCAGAACATCTGTTTGCCGAGCTGTTTTCAGCTGTCACTCTCGCTGGCACAGGGCAAAGTGTCCCCGGGGGAGCATCACAGTCTCACTTTGTGGCGGGACAACCATCAGTCCAGAAAACACAAGGCTTGAGGCGCAAGAATCTCCACAGTCACACCAAACCACCTTTTGTATCTTTTAGGGGTTTTGAATGATTAGGGTATTAAACTAACAGCCTGACACACGATCAAAATAAGTAACACACAAACGGAGCCCGTGCACGGCCAGATGCGCCGGCAGCACATACATGTGGTTTCAAAATACAGTTGGAGCTGCAGCGAATACACGGAATTTTGGAATGATTTGCGTTACAGTTCCCTTAAGTAACATTATCTTGTTAAAGACATTAACCTCGGGCCTTTGCTGTTATATATTTGCTTTTATTGTTTTCATCCTGGGACCAACCTGCAGGAGACACTCGTCAGCGCAGGAGGGGTCAAGGGTCGTGAAAATATTGATTTTCAAGGTGGCTGAATGGCCATCTGGGGAACACTTGCCAATTATGGAAAGCAGACATTGCTTTTCAGAACCTCCTTTATAATTGGAAAAAAAATTTATGAAATCTCAGACATTAATAACCGTTTCATAGTTTCGCCCAACGTGAGACTGCCTGGAGGAAACGCCTCCTCCAGTCGTGCTTTTCTTGGGGGAGACTCTGCAGCTGGTGGGTTCTCGCGGCAGGGCTGAGGCTGCCCCCGAGCACGCTGGGGGGCTCATCCGCAGCCGCCGCCCTCCCATCGTGGGCTGCAGCCCTCACTGCCAAAATCACTGCAGAGTGAATTTCCATTTTTTTACATGGGGTTTTTTTGGGTGGTCTCCCCAGAAGGAGGGTGGGCTTTCAGCCAATCCCTGTTTAGAACCCTCAGACCCTCTATTTTCTCATCTGTAAAATAGGGGCTCAGTGAGATTGCTGGGAAGATACTAGAAAATGGAGTAAGGAGATGATTAACTTCACCTGTAGCTGATGTTTTGGCTGCTGCAACGGGAGCGGGAGGGGATCTCTGCCTTGGGATCGCATTCATTCGCTTCTTGATTTCAGGTAACACTTAGCACAGGTCCCATTTATGGGCATCTGTGGTCTGTGCACCAGGCACCGGGAGGTCAGTTATCTGTTGCCTTCACAGCCCTGCAAAGTAGGAGCTGTGCTCCCCTCGGGGAAGCTGAGAGGTGAGACAACTCACCAGGGGCCCCTGGGTGGGCAAGGAACAGAGATGGCATTTCACCCCAGGTCTGCCCCAGCCCCGAACCTGGGGTCTTTGCACTGCACCAATGTGTCTTGCACGTGCTTATTCCAGCGAGCCACTGGCCCTCTGGAAAGCCCCTTTCTTTGGAGCCCAGGTTGTCAGGAAACTTCTGCGGGAGCATGTATGAAAAGCCCGGGGAGGCATGGCTGGCTGTGGACCCCCGGGACCTGCAGCACTACCAGGTCATGGCCACATGCGGGGGGCATTCTGCTCAGTCCCCTTCGCCTGCCCTGCTCTAAGCGGGGACAGCTCCTGAGTCCACGCCCAGTCATCTCAACGCTCCTCCTCAGGGTCACCTCTGAAGCCTTCAGACAGATTCCGTGGTGCTCTGGGATGCGACCCCCTCCCAACAGTGAGGGTAAGCTCTCTCCCTTCCTTATAAAGACTAGCCTGATGCAGGAATAAGGTGAGAGACAAAATACCCTTATCCCAGGGAACAGCCTTTCTCGAGAAGTCTGTACAGGATGTAGCTTCCTCATCCCTCTTCCCCCCTCTCCTTCCTTCCTTCCTTCCAGACGTCACAGAGTGCTGGCCTGACTTCCCAGGTAATTGGAGTATTCCTCCTTGGCACATGGTCGGGGTCTTCATAGCCAAACAGCCTCCAAGACACCAGAACCCTAGTTAAGAAAGACTTTTCAAAACCTCGTTGATCCTGCTCAGATACAGCTCTTGGAAGTGTAAATTTATTCAGCTTTTCTGGAAGGCGATTTAGCAATAACTACCAAAATTGCAAGTATGAATAAACAGTGACTTGAATTCCTCGCTGTTAGGGATTTATAGAAAGGAAATAATTAAGGATGTGTGCAAAGAGATTTAACTCTAAGATGTTCAATGCCGTGATGTTTATCTAGACAGTCAATACTAACAAACTGACTGAAGAGGCCGGGGCCAAAAATGCAGGGGTGTTCTATTTAGTGAAATAGAAATACATTCCTGCTCTACTATTACATTAAAAACATTTCAAAGCTGCGTTCAACTTCATCTCTTTGTCAGTGTGCATGTGTGTGTGTGAGACAGAGAGAGAGAGGAAACCAGAGAGAGGGGTGGGTGGGGTGTCTCTGTGGGCAAGGATACAGGCTCTGCAATCAGGCGAGCTGAGTTTACATCACTGTCCCATCACTTACTACCTTCGTGACTTTGAACTAGTTACTTCACCTCAGTTCCATAAAATGGGGATTATAAGAAGGCAAACCTGACAGAACTGTGCGAGGATAAAATGAGATGATATACGTAGAGTCTAAGGATAACAGATGCGCTAAAGCGTGTTTTTAAAGCCACAACAAAGGCAGCAATAAGGGACACACATATTGAAAATACTTATCTCTGAGTGGTGGATTGCCCACGATCTCTTTTCTTGCTTCTCTGATTTAGAACTTTTCTACTGCGAACACGTAACATAGGTGTGCGTGACCATGAAAAATTTTATCTTTAGGTGCTAGGAAGAATAAACACTCATATCCCTCGGACGCATCTAGCTCTGTGAGCAGAACTGAGCTCTATCAGCTGGGGGGAGGGGTGGCTGTCAGCAGGGGGCGAGGATGCCAGGTGAGGGTGGCAGGTGTGAAGGCAGGCCCTCAAGCCCTGTGCTTGCCCAGCTTCAAGACCAGAGAAAGAGCCTGGAGTCTGCAACAGAGACATCAGTGGTTTCACCCATGGGGGGAGCTAACACGTCTGGAGCGACTGACAGCAGGCAGGACAAGGGGGCAGCCTTTGCTCCCGGAGGGGGGAAAGAGGAGGTTACCAGTTACAGGGGAATTGTCATCAGGTGGGCTCATCAGTTACCAGGGAAACCGGCAGAGGGACACGCCCCTCACAGCCCCGCTGATAAGAACAATCATCAGCTGGGGTCTGGGGTAAGCACGTGGGAAGGTCAGTCACGTGAGTGGGTGTGGGTGAAGCAGGCGCTGGTCGGGCAGGGGACGTGCAGAGGGCAGGAGGAGAGCCACCTTGAGTGACTCCACGCCTACACACACTCCACCCCTACATACACTCCACCCCTACACATACTCCATGCCTACGTACACTCCACCCCTACGTACACTCCACCCCTACGTACACTCCACCCCTACGTACACTCCACCCCTACATACACTCCACCCCTACATACCCTGCATGACCCTTACAGTCCTGGTCCACTCCTCTTCCGCCATATCCCTGGGGTCAGGTATGTAAGGGGGTACTGTAACCGGATACCGCAAGTACAACCCAGACAGCAGCAGCCAAAGACTATCAAGTGTAAGACACCTCGTATGCTCAGAACAGTCACGTGCCAGGATGCGGGCAAACTCTGGAGCCAAGCGCTTACCAGGTCAATGGAGAGAGAGTCAACTGTAGCAGTGCCCCGTCCAGTTGTAAGGAAGGCAAGGCCACCCCTGGCTTTCACCAACCCAGAGCCGCCCCCACGGGGAGGGGAAGGTCCAGCTTTAAAAGAAACATGCTGGTGGCCTAGCCAGGGGTCAGCGTTCACAGTACAGATCTGTCACCCCGTGTTATGTGGAGTGCCATTAGGGGTGGGCCCACTAGGTCTTTCCAAACAAAAAACAGTTAACACCACTAGCTACACCTGTGTGTCCAGAAGCCAGCCTATTCCTCTCCACACAGTCAGTTGTACGGTAACGTTTGCCGACGGGGGTCCTTTTGACGTATTGACATATGGGACCAGAAGATGGTGAGTCTTCTCCCCCCATGGTCAGTAGTCCCCACATAGTCACACAAGCCGGGTTGATTTTTCATGGAAGCCCAGAGGAGGACGACAAGGCCATCTCGCTGGAGACCCAGCAACTAGCCTCATTTCGCAGAGAGGCCAGTGTTGCCTGGCCAAGGAGGTTTCCTCCCTCAGGCTAGGGATGCAGTGTAAGACACCCAACAGGCACAACACAGGGGAGATCGTGACCATTACGCACAATACGAGCAGAGGCCGCAATCAGAGCCAATACCACACCCACCTGTGGCTTCTGTCCTGGTCTGCAATACAGTTCAGAAAACTCAAGTTTTCAGTGACACAGGAACATGTCCAAAATCATGTTTACAAGGGCCACCTGGTTTATCTTGGATGGCTGAACCACAGCCACACCATTCTGACTTTCAAATGCATTCCCTTCCTCAGTGGCGAATGCAGAGGTACAATGCATGTCTGAAAGGCCACAAAGCAGGCTGCTCTGGTCGGTAAAATTTAAGTTCAACCATGTATAAGCCACAGTGACTTCCTCATACCTCAATATGTGCAGATTTTTCCATCATTTCCCCTTTTGATTGCAAATCTTTCAGTAGAAGGCAGTGATGATCAAAATATTTGTCCTGTGATGTTGAGGTGCTGGCTCTTACCCCAGGTTCGGATCACGTCCCTAGGAGCAAGGTCTCCTTTATATTCACTTAGTCATTCACATTGGGGGAAAACTAATCAGATCTTGTGAACAGGCTCAGGTGTATGTTAACAGGGAAACACTTTATAGGCCGTACATTTTATCACTTATACCCAGTTGTCACCTGTGCTTTCAGCAGCAGACTTAAAGCAAGCAGTGTCACACTTCATGCGTAGTTATACTCTGTGACAATTTCACTAGATAATTTTCTTTCGATCCAGAACATCAGGGCGGAAGTGTGGCTAACACAATAACTTTCATAAATCTAGACCTCAATTTAGCAGAACTAGAATTTAACGTCCACTGAAACGTAACATTTTTCTCTCTAAAATTACACTCATCTCCACCAAAGACAAATCAAGACTAATTTGTCTGCGAAACAAGTCTGGTCAATTGATCATATAGGCTCCTCCAAACTGGCTGAGGTAGAACTCCTCAGAAGGAGTCTCAGACTGAATTCCCAACAGGCTTCTCAAGGCCAGGAAAGTCATGCCCAAGGCCCGTCATCAGGCTCTGCCTCAGTGGATTTCTCAGTTCCCCAAATATTGAGATTCTTGTACATGCCAGGAGACAGTCTTTCCCATTCACCTGATAAGGCTGCTCAGAACCCAAGAGTCCCCAATTTCTGGAGGGACCAGGCAGAGAGAAAAGAAAAATGTCTTAATTCTACCCACAGGTGTAGTTTACCAAATTGCTAAAAATCATAACCAACTTGAGGGGAAGGGCTTCCCTCTATCTGGAACACACAGATAAAAACCAGTAACATTCCAGACGAAACCCATGAAAATTATAACCATATTCACCAGTTTGCTCAGTAACCAATCTTTTTGTTAACTTTTTATGAAGCCATCAGGTCTTCCATTAGGATTCTTTAAGTTCTTACCCAGTTCAGCAATATAATCTGAAATTTATCAGAAACCTGTTACTGTCAAAAGGTCCTTCTTATGAATCTTCTTGAAAATGAAGCACTTTTGCAAAAGCAACAGAGTACAACTGTCTGAAAATGACAAACGACTTAACAAGGCACAGTTAAAACACCTGATCCCAATGTAATTGATAAGAAAAACTTGGCTATAAGAATTATGACTGGGACTTCCCTGGTGGAGCAGTGGTTAAGAATCCGCCTGCTAATGCAGGGGACACGGGCTCGAGCCTTGGGTCCGGGAAGATCCCGCATGCCGCGGAGCAACTAAGCCCGTGCTCCACAGCTACTGAGCCTGCGCTCTACAGCCCGTGAGCCACAACTACTGAAGCCCGTGCACCTAGAGCCCATGCTCCGAACAAGAGAAGCCACCGCAATGAGAAGACCGTGCACCACAACGAAGAGTAGCCCCCGCTCACCACAACTAGAGAAAGCCCGCGCGCAGCAACGAAGACCCAACGCAGCCAAAAATAAATAAATTTATTAAAAAAAAAAAGAATTATGACTGATTATATAATCTGAATCCTTAAAAACCTTAATCTCTGGCAAAAACCAAGAAGCAAGTAATTGTGCATTTCTTGATTAGAAAACTTATGCTTTAGTCTTCCTCTCCTAAGCAGGCAAGGGTAGGTAAACTTAGACCCATCCAGTAATTAATGTTCCAATATTTTACCCTATTTGAAATGACGCAGATAGTCAATGAATTCTCTTCATTTAACTTAGTTCAGTTTCAAGTTACCAAGGTCTGGAGAGACTATTTTAGATAGATACATCCCAAACATTATCCTTTCTATAGAGTTTACCTAAAAGCTCTGTTTTCTCCTTTCCTCTTAGAGGTCACCTGAGATTAAAGTTCCAGAGAGCTCAGGTAGATCATTTACCTCTCAAAGGCACAAGAGAAATAGCAATTCCTTCTAAAGAGCTAGCTTAACCAATGACAAAAGACTTTGATACAACAGCAGAACCATTAGAGACCACTGTCCTCCAGATACCCTGGCAGCCCCGCTTCAGCAAGGACAGCCGCCATAGCGCCCCACAAACCAGCGACAGCCGACCGGGGTTACACCCGCAACCCTCGGGTCCCACGTGCTAGCGGACAGCCACGGCAGCTTTCCATCCCCCGTCCCGCGTTCCCGCCATCTCGGTGCTCACGGGAGTTTCCTCAGTCCCCTGGCTGGCTTCTCCTGTCGTTGCCCAGCCTCGAGACCAAAGAAGGAACCCGGAGTCGGTGACACGTCACTGGTTTCACGCGTGGCGGAGCTTACGTTTCTGAAGCAAGGTCCTGGAGGGCCTCCGTGCGCGGTGGACGGCGGGCAGGACGACGTAGCAGCCTTCGCTCCAGCGGGGAAGGGGAGGTTACCAGTTTACAGGGGAATTGCCATCAGGTGGGCTCATTAGTTACCAGGGAAACCAGCGGAGGGGCACGAGGCCCTCACCGCCCCCTTGATGAGAACGATCACCAGCTGGCCCGGGGCACGCATGTAGGAAGCTCAGTCAGGCGCTCGGGTGTAGGGGAAGCGGGCGCTGGGTGGGGTATGTACAGAGAGCAAGACAGCCGGCTTGAGTGGCCTGACCGCACAGGTGCAGACACCCAGCTCAGCACTGTTTGCTGAGCCTCAGGGTCAGGGGTCAGGGCCGGGCTAAAGCAGAGAGCAGAGGCAAGGAAGCGAAGGGGGCACGAGCAGGCAGCCTCTTTCTCCGCAGGCCAGGCTTGTCCTACACAGGCGAGCCTGGGATGTGGTCACACTCGGAGTCCGGTGGGGCCTTGAATATGATGTCACAGTGAAGTCACCTGCCCAAGGCCCAACACTGCTCAGCGGCAGCACCAGGGTCAGGCGCAGCGGGAGCCTCCTTGCCCTCCTCCCCTCCCTGGCCACTAGGCTGCACTGCCTGCGGGGAAAGCCCTGGGGTCAGATTGTGGCCTTAGGACTCCAATCTGTCTGAGTGTGGGTTGGGCTCTGCCACTTCCCAGTTGTGTCACATTGGGCAAACGTCCTGACCTCTCTGAGCTTTGGGGGGGTAGGGCCAGGTGAGGTAGCCCTATGCGGCCCGGTGGAGTGGTTCTGCAGAGCAGTGACGAGCAATAAGGACGCTGAGGAAAGGCCCTGCTGGGGGTGTGCACATCTGGAACAGAGTGGAGGAAGTCAGGAGGGCTTCCTGGAGGAAGGGACATCTGAGCCAAATCCCTTAAGGTGCCTGGGAGTCTGCCAAGCACAGCGGAGAAACACAGAGCCTCAAGATGCCAGGAGAATGAAGAGTAATGCCAGGAGAATGAAGAGTAATGCCAGGACACCTTGCTCTGAGCCATTCTTCCCGTCATGTTGAAATCAGCTCCGGTGTGAAGAGAACGTTCCAGCCGGAGGACCTCCCCTTGCGCCCGAGTGAGTCAAGGTTGCCCCGGGCTGGGTGATTCATCACCCCCAGGAACAGTGCCAGGGAGGTGGGGCGAAGGGAGTTGCCCCAACTGACAAAATGTTAGCTACAAGCTACAAGCCAGTCCAGCAAGGTACAGGAGTGGGGGTGGCAGGTGACACTGCTGCCGAAGTGGCAATGACAGGGAGAGAGGCGACGGGTCAGAGGACACCCTGAGTTCAGGTCTTGATTCCTAACTGTGCAGCCCCTGGCACGTGACTTAGTTTCTCTGAGCCTGGAATTCCACCTCTTTAAAACGAAGACAAGGTTACTTACTGGTGTGATTGTGAAAGCCAAACAAGACACTACGTTAGCTGGGAGTAGTGTGTGATAGAAAAACCCCAAGCAGTCGTAAGAAGCTTCTCACATGATGACCTGGAGACAGGTGGTCACGGCTGGGCTGACCGCGCCCCCCGTCCCACCTCGCAAAGCCCTCAGGGATCCAGGCCCCCTCCGGCCCACCACTTGTGTGCCCCGTGTACTCTGCTCTCTAAGATGGCAGCTTAGTCTCCAGCCATCCCATTGCCATCCAGAAAAGAGGATGAAGGAAGAGACCGACTCAGGGTGGGGGGCGGGGGGGGTGGTCGTCAGAAAGTAGGCTCTGAGACAGAGATCTCATGTGGGAGGTCGGTGGGGACCACCCACCAGGACCTGCCCGGTGGGGAAGGAGGCATTGGGCCAGGATGCAGCTGCAACCAAGGCCTCAGCTGATCCCACAGGGAGCTCTGGAGCTGGGACAGCCCTTCTGGAGACTGGGTTGTCCTGAGTTGAGGTAAGGGGACCAGACTTTACTTTGTCCAGTGGTTGGGTGGGTCAGTCAGTGGATATGGGACCCAGAGAAACCTGTGGAGAGGGAGGGTGGTTCTAGCAAATGAAAGAAGGAGACTGGTGTTGGGGGTGACCAGTGTGGGCTGAACTGCACATGCTGAGGCGTGAGGCCCGACACAGGCAGGCGGCAGCTCCCCCGGGCGATGCTCAGTGAATCAATGTTTTTGGTAGGCGTGGGCCTGAGGGCACAAAAGTGAAGAATATACTTGCCCTGAACTCGAAGGGCGTTGCAGTCAGTGGAAGGAGTAATTGCAGGGCATTCGAACCACAGGGCTCCTGAGGGGGGCACAGGCCAGGCTGGACGGGAAATCAGAGGGGGCGGTGATTCTCGGACCCTCGGGCAGGTTAAAATCAGACGTGTTCTGCTCAATACCCTGTAATGGCCTATATGGGAAGAATCTAAAAACAGAGTGAATATATGTATATGTGTAACTGATTCACTTTTCTGTACACCTGAAACTAACACAACATTGTAAATCAACTATACTCCAATAAAAATTTTTAAAAAGAAAAAAAAAATCAGACATGTCCCCCCAAAGTCACTATTGGGATCTTCTCCGGCTCTGAAGCTCTGTGAGTTGGTGCCCACTTCACACACCAGGAGAAGCTCTGGAGACCAGTTGGCCTGTGAAATGGGCCTCGCTGGAGGGGCAGTTTTCTACCGTGGAGGCCATTCCAGACCGAGGATACAGCAGATGCAATGGTGGCAGGAGGCTTGAGCGGGGTCTGTGGGGGGATCTCCAGGCACGTGGCTGGACTGTTGAGGAAGTGGTGGGTGCCTTGGAGAAGCACCGGGCAGGCCGTGGGCGCCATGCTGAAGAGGGCCTGAGGGGTAGGAGAGTTTGTAACCGGTAGGCCACTAACTTTGGAGGTGGCTGCCAGAGGGAGAAGCCACTGGCTTTGGAGTCAGACACCCTGTGTCACAGATGCAGCTCCTGCACCCCTGGCGGCCTGACTGTGTGCTGCTAAAGGACCCAATTCCAAGATGGTGCAGGGCTGGCGGTTGGTGCTGGCTGTCAGCTGGGAGTCCCGGCCAGCTCAAGGCTGCCACCCAGGTTCCCCTCCATGTGAATCTCTCCATGTGGCCTCTTGGCTTCCCCACATCATGGTGGCTGGGTTCCCAGGAGGAATGTCCCAACAGGACCACACAGAAGCTGTGTCTCCTCTCTGGGCCCACTCTGGGCAGTCACATAGCTCCACCTCAGCTGTAGTTACAGAGCCACTGAGATGCAAACGGAGGAGAGCACAGATCCCCGCCTATGGGGTGGGACGCTGTAAGAAGAGCATGGGGGATGGGAGATCTCCTTGCAGCTATTTCGGAAAATGCAGTCTGCCATTGCCTAACAGAGAATCTGGAAACAAGAGGGGGACATTTGGAGGCACCATAAGATGCCCGCCTTCCTTCTTTCTGACGTGGTGTGTCAAGATGGCTCTGGATGTCCGAGTCTATGACTTTATTTGGGAAACTGTGAGGACAGAATCACCCCCAAGCCAGACTTACCTAAATCATTAATGGGTACAGGTTGCCAACCAGCCTAGAGCTTCTACAAATAATCCCACAGATCGTCCAAAGCATTGGTTGCTGACCTTACGTTTCCAGTATGGCTTATCTTATTTAACACAATACACTTAAACCCAAAGATGGGAGACCAGCCTCTGTACATAAACAATCCTGGGTTGAGTTGCCGCTGAAGGTCCCCAAGGATGGGTAAAGAGGAGAGACAAAAACCTAGGAAAGGGCTTCCCTGGTGGCGCAGTGGTTGAGAATCTGCCTGCCAATGCAGGGGACACGGGTTCGAGCCCTGGTCTGGGAAGATCCCACATGCCGCGGAGCAACTGGGCCCGTGAGCCACAGCTGCTGAGCCTGCGCGTCTGGAGCCTGTGCTCCACAAGAGAGGCCGCGATAATGAGAGGCCCGCGCACCGCGATGAAGAGTGGTCCCCACTTGCCGCAACTAGAGAAAGCCGTCTCACAGAAACGAAGACCCAACACAGCCAAAAATAATAAATAAATAAATAAACAATAGCAGAATACTCATTCTTTAAAAAAAAAAAAAAAAAAAAAACCTAGGAAGGATGGGTGGCCCTTGTCCTACTTACTCTTATCAGAATACATGCAGGCCCGTTTTTAAAGACAGCGGACACGCAGGGTAATTGTGAAATAAACTCCAGGGACGGGCAGCGCCCTTGGGGTCCAAGGCCTTGATCCCGTCCTGACTTGTGCCGGGTGCAGAGGAGGGCCGCCCTCTAGTACAGCCCCGTCTGCTAAGCCCCAGGAAGCACCCTCTGCCCTTCCCAGCAGCCTCCCGCTTGATGAAGCCCGTGTCATCTTGAACTTGGTCACGAGGCAGCGGAGGGCCCCATTTCTCCCGATCTCCCTCCATCGGGCCCCCTAGAGCAGGTGTTTGCCGCGCTCCAGGTCTCTCTGCTTACATAACCCTTGTTCCATTTGGAAGGATGAAAAATCTCCCTGGGGTTTATTGTAAACAGGCTTATGTTCACCCAAACACGGCGAGAGGAAAGGTCAGCGGATTATTCATGCGCCTCTCTCTCCCTGCCTGGCGCTCTCCACTCCCCACGGGCTGCAGACACTCCCCCGACCCCGACACCTGGGCAGTGGCCAGGACCTGCGCCCAAAGTCTCCATCAGGCCATCGGGGCACAGGGCCCAGTGACGGGGGCCAGGGCCAACTTGGCGGCCCTGATGCTTTCAGGGGCCCCGCTTTGGCGGCCATTTCCACTGGACCTCAGAGAGGCAGAGGGAGGGAGTAGGGGCGGGGAGCGGGGAAATTTCTTGAAGAGCCTCCATGAGTAGAGGCTTGCTCACAGAAAGACCATCTTTTATGATGACAGAAATGGAGCCAGGAACTCGTGGTGAGGGGCCAGCATGCTTCACGCAGGAAAGGGAGGGCCCGTTGGCCCAACAGGCCACGGTAACGCCAATAACATCCACGCCCTGACTTGACCGTATGTGGTGTGTGCTGAGCATTTACACACACGGACTCATCACACGCGACCTCATCGGAGACGCGGCATCAGGCCCATTTCACGGATGAGGAGCTGCGGGTAGGGCTCAGCGAGGAAGGCCTGTGGGCCTTAACTGCATGGCTGGTGCACTGGTGCCGGCTGTCGGCCAGGAGCTCAGCCCAGGAGAAGCCTGGGAGCCTTGGCCAGGTCCGCCGCCAGGGCTCTATGTGGCCGCCCTACTCGGAAATGGTTTTGTCACCATGACTGAGGGCCCCATGTGCCTGTAGGCAGGACTGTTTGGCCCAAACGCCATTAACAGAGACTGACAGGCACCCGGGGTGGTCCTCAAGGTCTGGCCCCCAGACCTACAGCAACAGCGACATCACCTGGGACCCTGTTAGAAGTCAAATTCCCAGGTGGAGCCTTCAGGAAGCCCCAGGGGCGAGCGTGTGGGGGCAGGCGGGCCATCTGTGTGTTAACATGCCCCCTGGCGCTGCTGAGGTTCCAGATCAAGTCTGAGATTATCAAGTGTGGCCCGGAGATGCAGGGCCAGCAGCCTGGGGCCCAAGAGAATGAGGGGCGCTTTCCCCACAGAGAAGCTGCGGGTAAGTCCTGCAACAACCAGAGGGGCCGGATAGGTGAGCTCACCACCTCCTCCCCTCCGTCATCCCGGGGGTCTGTGGAATTCAGTTTCCATCCTGCCCAGACACACAGAGGGGTCAGGCTGCGCTTGGAGGATCCTCACTGCTCCAGAGGGACAGTGTGATGGGGCTCAGGTGCACCTCGAGGGCACCCAGCAGCCCCGGGGCTAATGCGCCACCGGCTGGCGCCTGCCTGGCCCCCACCCAACACCCACCGCCATGCCCTCCACCCCCCCACCCTGACTGCTTCCTGGGTGGCTGATCCCCTCGGAATGTGCCTGGCCCGGGTGACCTGGGTCTTCGCTCATCCTACATAACGGCTTTGGTAAACACAGGAAATGTGGTTTTGTTCCCAGACACGACTGACTGCACGAGACTCTGGTGGATGGGACATGCTCCTTCCAGGAAAAGTCCCCAAAGCTGACTCTCCCTGGATTCTATATGGGCGTGAGGCCAAACCCCAGCTCCCCAAGGAGGAGAACTCCCAGGCTTGGGGGGCTTGATGGGCAATAAAACTTGGGGGCAGTGATGTCACACTCTGAGGTCACAGTTCTATAAGTGAGGGAGGCATCACCCACTTCCGCTCTTGACCCTTTGGAACTGTCAGGGCCCTACGAGGGGAGGAGCCATACAGCCCCAGGCACTGCTGTGGGCAGGTCCCTGGGCCTGGAGTCAAATCCTAGCACTGCCTGTGGGAGCTCTGTGACCTTGGACAAGTGGCTGTGCCTCAGTTTCCTCACGTGTCCAAGGAAGGTAATAATAGTACCTGTCTGGGCGAGTTGTCATGGGGATTAAATGAGGGGCATATGGTAACTAATGATGATGCCCTGGGTAAGTGTTTTTTACATGGATGAATGGATAGATGATGGATGAATGGATAGATGATGGATGGATGGATAGATGATGGATGAATGGATAGATGATGGATGAATGGATAGATGATGGATGAATGGATAGATGATGGATAGATGGATAGATGATGGATGGATGGATAGATGATGGATGGATGGATGGATAATTAGATGGATGGATGGATGGATGGATGGATAATTGGATGGATGGATGGATGGATGGATAATTGGATGGATGGATGGATGGATGGATAATTGGATGGATGGATGGATGGATGGATGGATAATTAGATGGATGAGAGGAGAGATGGATGGATGGATGGATAGATGGATGGATGGATAATTAGATGGATGGATGGATGGGCTGGGTGGTTGGATGGATGGATGGATGGATGGATAGATGGATGGATGGATAATTAGATGGATGGATGGATGGGCTGGGTGGTTGGATGGATGGATGGATGGGTGGATGGATGGGTGGATGGATGGGTGGATGGATGGGTGGGTGGATGGATGGATGGATGGATGGATGGATGGATGGATGGGTGGGTGGATGGATGGGTGGATGGATGGATGGATGGATGGATAATTCGATGGATGGATGGATGATTAGATGGATGGATGGATGGATGGATGAATAGGTAGGTGGGTGGATGGATGGATGGGTGGAGGGATGGACAGGTGAGGAAGAAGAGTAAGGTGTGACCTGGAGAATCCAGGTGTGGGTGATTACTGTACACACCTTTTAACTTTTCTGCATGTCTGGACATTTCCATAATAAAGTTGGGGAATACCATTTCACCCCCTGCCCCCAGGCTGGCTTTTTCCCAAAGAGCAAAGGCCAATTTTCCCACAGGCCCTTTGGGCACCGGTGAGTGGAGCCACTGATCCGCCCGCTACAGCAGCACCCAGGAAGGTGCCAAGGACGGCACCCAATTGTCCTGCCTGAGGCGCCGCTGAGCCGCTTTTGTGCCAAACCCTACAGAGGGGAGTGGCATCCAGCCTCGGCCCTCAGCAAGCCCAGTCCTCTGTGGTGGCGCCTCTGCTCCTGAAGCTCCCTCCCCCTCCTTCTTTTTATCTGCCTAGAAATGTGTAGATTCTGACTCTGCCCATCAGGTTACCAAGGGCCAGCTGCATTTCTGTAGGGACTGCAAATGTGCATTGTTAAAACCTGAAACAGAGGCATTCAGGTTAAATAATTGGATGCCAGAGGTGAAGTCTGATGCCTATAAAAAAAAATGAAAAAAAAATGGATAGAGGTATGGCTACGTGGACAGACACCTGATAAGTTAACTTCCTGCTCACTTACTGTTGCAAGATTGCTCTGAGAGGGTGGATCTGTTTTATATTTAAAACAACCCTACGTGGCATTCTGGTTATGATTCCCACTTAACAGATGGGGAAACTGAGGCCCATGGAGAGACTTTTAAGTGATGTCCAAGGACACCCAGCAGGTCTGTGTCAGAGCTTGGATTTCAGTCCGGGCAGTCTCGCCCCACACCTGACGTGCCTAGTTTTGCGCAACCTTTGAGGTTAACTCAACTTCTCTTCCTCCTCGGGCTGGTGGCTAAGTAAGGGCACAGTCTGGCCCCAGGGCTGCCCGGTTCAGCCAGAGGCAATGCTCCTGATGGATTCAGGGCCCTCCCGCCCAGCACTGAGCAAAGCGCACCAGTGAAGCCGACACCCACCGAGCGCCATACACAGAAGGTTGAGACCCCAGAGGACAAAGACAGGTCAGCCCTCCAAGCAGCCTGAACCCAGTGACCATGACCCCAGTCAGGCCCAGGGGCTCCAACCACCCTGACGAATCTTAGTGGCAACGCAGACGTCAGAGAGGTTTCCTTCACAGGCAGTGAGGGGAAGGCTGAACTGTGGGAGGTGAATCACCATGAAAACCATAATAATAATAATGACGCCAGGCATGAACTCTTGCCTCTGCCAAAGCCAAACAAATGACAGGGTGTGGACGGGGCTGTCCCTTCAGTTTATGGGTCTCTTAGGCCGTTTACGAGGCTGCGTGGTCTGCAACCTAAGTGGGGAGCATGGTCAATTCTATTATATCTGGGCCCATTCCAGGCCTCAGTGGTTTGAAGGGAAAACTAGCCTACCGAATCACAGTGCCTTGCCCAATGTCCCCAGATACAGTTTTCTTCGATGACTCTCTCTATCAACCCACGTTCTGACGGCTGTCTGCCCAGATGTGGTGCATCAGCTGTGGCCCAGCCATCCTTCTCTGAGCTGCTCCGGCACAAGCACTTCTCTTCCCTTAATGGTGATGGTGGGTGATGGGTGGCGGGCTTTGCCCAGGGAAAACCCTCCAGCTCAAACCTTCTCAGTCCTGGCTGAATGAGAACTTTAGAATCATCCAGAGAGTTCAGCAAGCTAGAGATGCCTAAGGTGACGCCCAGAAATTTGGATTCGGACGGTCTGGGTTGGGTGCAGGAAACGGTATTTTACAATAACCCCCTCCCAAGAATTCACAGTCGGGGGGGGGGTGGGTATCGTGCTTGGTTCTAAGTCGTGGGCATCGGAGCCACCTGGGAGGGGGTCATAGATGAACATTCCTACGCCCTGGCCAACGTCCGACTCAGTAGGTCTGGGGTGGGGCCTGGGAATCCGTATCTTTTACTATTTATTTATTTATTTATTTATTTTTGGCTGTGTAGGGTCTTCATTGCTGGGCACGGGCTTTCCCTAGTTGCGGCGAGCGGGGGCTACTCTTCATTGCGGTGCGTGGGCTTCTCATCGCGGTGCCTTCTCTTGTTGCGGAGCCTGGGCAGTAGTGTAGCTGTGGCACACGGGCTCAGTAGTTGTGGCTCGAGGGCTCTAGAGCGCAGGCTCAGTAGTTGTGGCGCACGGGCTTAGCTGCTCTGTGGCATGTGGGATCTTCCAGGAGCAGGGCTCGAACCCGTGCCCCCTGCATTGTCAGGCGTATTCTTAACCGCTGTGCCACCAGGGAAGTCCCGGGAGTCTGTATCTTTTAAAGCAGTTTCCCGTGGAGGTGGCAAGAGGAGCATTCGGGAAACTTGGCTTGACCAGGGTGCTCCTTCCCCGGATTGGAAGTGTCCCCAGGACACAGTGTGGTGTCCCACCCGATAATGGGTGGGCCTTGGTCTGCTGTGCACCAGATCTGGGATACCCTCCCCCACCCCTTGGGTGGTCCTAAGTCACTCGAGAGTCCATTGCTGGCGTTCCAGGACCCTGAAGGCCGCACACCAAGGCCACAAGCAGTGGGTGGTCATGTTGGCAGTCCCCTAAAGCCAGCAGCTAAAGGACAGTGTTCAGAGCCCCCGAGCGGTGCCAGGGGTTAGGGTGGGGTTGGCGGGGGCATTGCCTTCACTGGTTTTCACTCTAAAACTTTCACAGCAGGGGGTCAAATGGGGCAGGTGACCTTTGGGAGAGGCAGGTTCTCCCAGAGAGAATGCCTGCCCTTTGGTGCACATCTGGGTCTTCGTGCTCCTTGCGTGCCCTCTGCGGGCATGGGAGTCCGAGCACGGTCACCTCGTGGGGACCCTGGCCGAGAGGCTACCACCCCTGCCCCATTCTTCTAGGCCACAGAGAGAAGCGACAGCGACATGGAGACCGAGGCCCCAGCTCAGCTCAGTCCAGCTGATGAGAAGTGGGGGGGCAGCAGCGCTTTCCCGGGGCTGGAGGAGTCTCCTGCACCTGCTCCAAGCCCAGGCGTGGGGGTCCCTCAGAGTAACAACCGGCCCAGCCTGAGCGTAGGGACCTTGGCTGGGGCATGGGGAGGGGGGCATCACTACCCAAAACGACTCCCCTGGCCAGGGCTGGGGCCATGGGAAGGGAGTAAGGCATCTGCCTTGGGCCCAATATTTAAATGGATGCCAAAAAACTCAAAATGAATTTTTTAAAAATCCACGATGGACAAAATATCAAATTTCAAGTAAGGACAGAATCTGATCCTGAATTGGCGTGACACTGCCTCACCTGCCACACCCTCATCTTGGCCCCGGTTCCAATAAAATTGTCTTTACAAAAACAGGCCAGGCAGTAGGCAGTAGTTTGCCAGGTGGCTTTTTGTTTGTTTGTCCATTTTATTTTGTTTTTTAATATTATACTAAAATCTTATCTTGATTACCAAGATTTTTGGCACTCCCTTAAATTTTGCACCCAATCCTGCAGCTGCCCCTCGAACTCCGGGGAACCTGGCCTGAACCGTCCCACAGTGAGACGCTCCTGAGCCTGGGCGCCCAAGTCCCCAGGTACTGGGCATCCTGCTGCCCTGGCAGCTGCCCCCTCCCTCGGCAGGACTGTATATTTGTAGTGAACATTCCCGAGTGCGTTGCTGCTGACGGGGCAAAGCCTTTGCCAGGGGTATTTGCATCAAAGTCTTTTCAACTTTAATGGTGTATGACATTTTTGAGACAAAATACGGTTCAGCTAATCATATTTTAATAGCCCTACCTTTATAAGCGGCCTGCCTTGGAGTGCACACAGTAATATTTTAATTTCTTAGCTCTGATGAGCCTCATTCTAACCAGGTATTCAATTTCTCCATTTATAAATTTTGCTCCCAGATGTTGGATGCCAGGGAACTCTACAGAACAACTATACAAATATAATATTTAATATTGGATGTCAGTTTGCGTGTTCCACTCAATTTCCTGGAAAGAGCTCGAAACTCCTCTTATTCTGGGCGGAATATCCAATCAGTTCCATACTCCGAGGCCCAGCCCGGATTGCCATGTAATACCGCATAACTAAATTCTCTAATTTCTGAGAGACAAATTTGGAGCAGATGTAGGAAAAGTGTGTCATTTGTTTCCAAACGCAACAGTTATCAGGCCGAGTAACTGGGAGGGATAATTAGCAAGGGGCCAAGTTCATGAGCGGGTCCCCCAAACCAGGAGACTTGCTGGGCAACCCACCCGGTCCCTAGGAAGGCACGCAGGGTGGGGGGCTCAGCACCGCGGTATCGGCTGCTGATGGGGGAGGCTAAACCAGACTTGTGGGTCTGGAGCAGGTTTGCATTTGACGTGGAACTAAAAAATCAATAAATGGGATGCCAGGGTGGGAAGGTGAATGGCACGTAATCCCAGTCCTCGTTTTAAACGGGATTCCTCTGACGCTCGGAGCGTCTGCAGTTACCCAGTCACCCATCCCGGCTGGGACCCGGGCTTGTTCACGTCCTCAGCCCAGCTCACTCTCAGTTTGGGGATCGTTCGGTTCTCTGGGACTCAAAAGAGGCTCTGTTCTTGGTGATGCCATCTTAGTGACTTTGATGTATACCGTCAGCTAAGAAAGAGCTCCGGGGGTGCAGAAGCCGTGCGAGAACAATGCCACAGGCAGCCTCTGGGGACCCGGACCAGCCTCGGTGAGTGTCCAAGAGAGGGACGTCTCCCGACTGGAGGGCATCTTTCTGGGCATGCGGCTCATCAGCTGGCCCGTCCCTCAGTTTCCTCATCCAGAGAAGGAATGCCTGACCCCAGGAGGAGGCCTCCCTCCGATGATGTAAACAGGGTGGAGGAAATTATGAAACAAGGTACTTCAAGCCTCCCAGCGGGAAATTGGGGTAAATTCCTGACATCCGGTACTGCATGCTGTTCTTGGTCCAGGCATAATTGAGGCAAGGTGACAAATGGTGCCAAACAGGCCCTTCTGGGGAACCTATCAGGACACCAGTGACTGGAAGGCAGGAGGTCTCGGGGCTGGTCCCAGCTCTCCTGGGACCTCGGGCAACGCATGCCCCCCTCGGAGCCTCAGTTTCTCCTTCCAGAAGGAGGGGGCTGGATGCGACAGCTGCAAATCCCTGCCGCTCTCAGGAGATTTCTCTCTCCTCTCTCCCCTCCAGGTGAGGACGGAGGATGCAGACAAAGGCCCCTCATCATTTTCTTGCCAGGAAAGAAAGGAACGTGAGTCCTCTGCATGTTTGGGCCCCAAGTGGAGCTTAAGGAGTCGCAGCTGCGATGCCATATGGGGGAAGTGCGTGGGTGGCTCGGCCTTTCCTGCCTCTTTCATTCCTGGTCGGGCCAAGTTCAGGAGCACCCTCCCTCTCCCCCTGCCAGAGTATCGGTTCGCCTCCTTCCTTTCTCCCTGTCCCTTCCCCTCCTGCCAGACACCAAGCAGCCTGACCGCGCTGCAGCGAGCTTCGCTGTGGGAAGGGAACCGCCTCGGGTCTCGCTGGTGTCTGGGGGGTCTGCTGCTAATTGGGTTGGAAAAGATGATCCTGCCGCACAGCTGTCTGCAGAGCTGGGCCCCAGTGACACGGGAAAAATCAAATGCAGACCGCTGGGTGGAGTTACCTGCTGAAACTCTGTGCCAGGCTCAGACCCCAGGAGTCGGAGAGGACAGCCGGGCACTTAGATGGGAGAGGAGCAGAGGAGAGGCAATGAGGGACCCTCACTGGAGTCCCCCAGTCGGATGCTGAGATGACCCCTTCCCTGCAGGCCTGCTCACACCCGCTGCCCCCCTCCCTGGGCATCTATGAAATCAAAGCTTCCTCACCCCCTTTACCACCCCCTACTCAGAACCCTGCTCTCTGGGGCTGCTCAGCAGCTGAGCCAAGAGTGCCCTGGGCCTGCGGTCCCATGAGGCGCCCCCCCAGAGTGGAGCCCACGTCCGGGTCCTGCTGCCAGCCACTGGTTCATTCACTCGTTCAGGCATCACTTATTTACTGAGAATATTGGACAATCCGTCTCTAAGCTGAGCACTAGGAATAAAGAGATGATGTGGACAAGACGGCTGCTCTCCTCCCATATTTGTCACCCCGTTCTCCCCACCCCCCAAAGTAATAGAGCCCTGAGTTTACCTGGCACGTGTTCACCCACAATTAAAACTACATTTCCCAGCCTCCCTTGCAGCTAGATGTGGCCATGTGATTACATTTTGGCCAATCAGATTAAGCAGAGTGTGGTGGACCCGCCTTTAAACAACACAGTTGATCCCAGCTTTCTGCCCTTTCCTCTCAGAGATCTTCTTTCCTGCTGGCTGGGATGGAGATGTGATGGCTGGTGCTGAAGTGGCCACCTTGAGCAAGGTGGCTTTGGGCAAAGAGGCCCCATGTGGTAGGTTAATCAGACAGAAGAGGCCACGTCCTGAGGACGTTATGAAGGAGCAGCACCACGCCAGCCCTGACCTGCCTTACTCCAGACTTTGGTGTGAAAAAGAAAAAAGAAAAAAAAATCTGCCTTCTTTAAGCGACTGTTACTTTGGGTTTCTATTGTTTCCAGCTGAAGATATTCAAAACCCACACAACAAGTGATGACACTACAACAGGGGCGTGCAGCCTTGGCTACACAGAGGGGACCCGTGGCCTGGTCTTGGGAATCAGAGGCAGCTGTGCATGGCTGCAACCTGCAGGGTGTGTTGGCCTGGGGAAGGCAGGTTGGCGGGGTTGGGGGAGGCGGATTTCAGGAAGAAGGAAGGCCCGAGGAAGCTCAGTGTGTCTGCGGAAGCACTGGGTCCTTCAGGGAGGTGGGGACCCCCTGCTCTGAATCTGTGAAATGCAGATGAGGCCTTAAAAGATGTTGTCCTTGATTCAAAGGAAGAAGTTCATTACTACGACAAATGTGAGGTCATTCTGCCGCCTAGGTTGAAACGTTGCTGTCTGATTTTAAAGACTAGTAAACAGCTGACAGTAGGCTCACATAGACATTCATAATTGTTGATCGCCCAGGAGCGGCTTCTCAGTTCAGCTCAGAGCTTGATGACTTGCTGTTCCGTCTCCTTGGCACCGTGGTCCACATGTCCCTTGGCTGAATGGTCAGTGCCCTCCTCTCCTTAGGTTCAGCCACTCCCCTTCTTTCCGCATTGCCAGCAAGTCCCCAGGGCCTTGGGGGGTAGGGCGGGGGCGGAGAGAGGAGCCAAAACAAAGCCATCCCACTGCCAGGCTCGGGGAAACTATCCCAGCCACACACCAGGCAGGCCATCGAGGGGCAGACTCCGTCTCTGCCGTCCTCGTCCTTGTGCTCACCCGTGTGTCCAGCTCTGTCCCAGGACGCTCCAAGGCATTCTGGGAAGAGAGCCTAGAACAGCCTAGAATGTGGGCGCAGGAAAGAACCTCGAGGGAGGAGAGGCACAACGACGACTTTCAGAGCAGAGAGCACTCCATTCGCAAAAGCACTCCTGGGTCTCGCAGGTTACCTGTGCGCTTGCAGGACATGGGTGTAGTCCACTTGTGTAAGCAGGTCCACTCTCCTCCCAAGTCTCTGGCATGTGATCAATACGAAAAATTTAGGCTGGGCTGCTGCTACTGCAGGGGCCTGAGGGTGGTAGTCATGTCCGTTTACAGATGAGACACTGTCCCAGAGCTACGAAGCTAGAGGCGGAAGCAGCCTCCGCTGTCTGACTCCCAAACCCACACTTTTCCCCAGAAGTCTAAGTGGGGAAAATTCCACTTTCCCCAGAATTCTACGTGGCTCTGTGCCTTTGAGAACGAGAACGAGGGTGGCCAGTACGTGCAGAGCACCCGGTTTGCGCTGAGCCACCAGCCCTCATGGCCAAGGAGGGCGTGCATCTGCGGGCTCTCCAACCCCCGCTGGTCTGTGAAACGCACCTGGAACACATGACCTGGGGGCAAGAAGAGAGGACCACGGCTTCTGCCTCCTATCAGGCCCTCCCCAAACAGAATAATAATGAAAGCTGATTTGCTATTCTCGGAACCAGGATTTGATCAAACAGGGTGAAAGGCCAGCTCCTGCGTGGGATGTGACACCGAGTGAGCGGGTCACAGAGATGTGCAGTCCAGGTTGGCTGTGAGATACTGCCCAGCATCCGGGTGCCAATCCACCCGGCGGCATCAGCAGCTGCTGGCATGAGTTCTGTCACTCAGATAGCATAGAAGCTACACGGCATTTAAAACTTTGCTAGTATCATCTATTTCCCCATCACGTGTTCTGGTTATCGCCAGATAACAAAGCTCCACATTTGTAAGACCAGCATAGACAGTCACTCATCCAAAGATGCTTAAGGAAGCCCCCAGGAGTCAACGTGGTCCTGCTGCCCCAAGGGTCGTCCAGTTCAGCAGACAGTGGCCCAGTGGCCTCTTGCTCCCCGCACTAGGGGTGCCAAGAGGCCTCAAGATGACCGCTGCCCTCCCAGCCTTCCTTAGCCAGAGGGCATCCAGCCACGTCCAAAGACATGCTCAGCCTGACGTGGGGCGGTGGTCTGCAGGACGGGCCACAGGCGTCCACCCTGAGACTCTCCTTAGTGAAGACATGATTCAAGAAGCAGGAATGAGTGGCCAAGCCCGGACCACCTCGGATGCATTTTCCTCCGTGAATTATTAAATTAAGTGCATATTTCACTGAAAACGATTATCTCCTCGCTGGTTTCGGAGGATGTATTTAGTAGAAGTATTTCAATTCTGTTGTCGTTTAAAACTAAAAATCAAAACATCATTTGTGATGTCCAGGTTCTTTCTTCTGCAGAAGTACACACTGTGGTGTGTTACAATCACGTCTCCACCATTTGCGCCTTAGATGTACTTGTAGGTATGTTTATTTGGTTTTCGACTGCGTTTTTCGCTTAAAGATCAGGATCACATGTCTAATCTCAAAGGGTAGGATAATCCCAGATGGGATGTGAATTTGGCAAACGTTCCAACTGGTGTAACATCAACAAGTGGCTTCCAAGGGGGGAATGAGGGCAATTCAAAATTTTATACTTTGCAAAAGATAGCTTTTTTTTTTTGCATCCCCCGTATTGCTAGGAACAAACTATTTTCTTATTTGAAAAAAACAAAACAAAAACCCACCCTGCCCTTTTAGGGGAAAACTTGTTCGGCTCTGTGTATATTATTCCACATGAAAGCAGTTTTGCCTTCATTTGTGGCTGCCTGATTACAAAGACAAGATCTTTAATTAAAATTGGTTTGGTTATGTGTATTTCTTTCAAAGAAAACCATCGAAATAGCATTTGTGACTCATTACCTTCTTAACAGGGATGCTATCCTATCTGCCTCGTTATTTAGCCTGTTTTCGATAGAGATGCTGCCCTTGAATGACGGGGGTTGTGCCAACAGGGAGCTCTATCGCACCCTGAAGTTGTCCTTCTGGGTCTGTGACTTTGACCTGGGGAGTGGGTTTGGTCTGACAATGTGTCGAGGGCATGTAAATCTCTGGGGCTTGACTGAGTTCAGGAGGGCAGGGCGGGCGGGCTGGGGCTTTTGCAGACCAGCGGCATCTTCCGGGTGGGTCCTGGGCTGATGCGCTTGGGAATGCCCCGCTCGACTTGGCTGGAAGGGCAGGGAAGGCAGGAGCTGATTTTCTCATCATCCCCACACGCCCAGGGTGGATTTGGGATCACATCGCTTTCGGGAACCGTTTCCAGCCGAGGAACAAGACTGCCTAGATCCGAAAGGCTGTCTAACATGTTAGCGAAATTAGTGCTTAGCAATATTTTTGAGAATTCTGTGGTTTGGGCGTTTTATGTTTTTTCCTCTGCCAAAACAAGCTTGCTAACTTCTTTGCTTCTCTCTTTGCCACAGAGAAAAGCAAAGGGACTCTAAATCATTTGCACATTTCATGTTGACGGCGTCCTGCACTAGCATGATGGGTGGGAAGTGAGGCTTCAGCTTGGCTTTTTATAACTGGGTGACCCAGGTTCACCCCCTCACCGGCGCTCCCCACCTGATGCCAGCAGCAGCTGTTCTTTCCCGCTCTGCCCCGTGGACCTAGTGCGTTTCAAAGTTGTATGGGGTGAACGCGAATGTCTGGCTTTTCCAAGTGTGCCTGGGATTTTCCAGTTCTGCCTCCTCTTTACCCAGGGAAGACTAGCCAGATTCCAATTCCTCGGGCGAATAATGATGACAAGAGCTAATACTTAATGAGCCCATACTGTGCACCAGGTCCTTGTCTAAATGCTTTCTGTTCCCTGATAGGTTTAACCCTCCTAATAGCCTGAAACCAGGTTGCTGGGATTAAATCCTAGCTCTACTGAGCTGTGTGACCTTGGGCAAAAAACTTAACCTCTCTGTGCCTCAGAAAGACTCACGGAGAAAGTAGTGTGACCGGTCAGGTAAAAGGGATTAAATATGCAGTGCTCTTAAGAGGACAAGCAACCCCGCAACATGCCAGCTGTTACCATCCCAGTGTCCCACAGCCGAGTACTACCAATGGCACCCAGCAAACTGGTGGCAGAGCTGGGGCCAGGCTTCTGATCACTAGACTATAGTGCCCAAGACAGAAGCAGTAGCTGCAAAATGCCATCGCCGGTTTCAGGGTGTTTGCATAAAAGGACTTCTTACACAAACATTGTTCATTGGCTGCTGGGGGGTAGCTTCATGCACCGGAAGGGGTCGGGGTGGGGGGGCGAAGGCAGAGCCTCCTGGAGGGGGAGGCCCACATCTGTGAGAGAAGGAAGTGTTAAATGTGGGGTGCTTAGAGTCCCCCGCCTCACCTCTGGAGGAGACAGGGAGCTCTGTCTGCCTGCCCACTTCCTGGGCAGGTGTGTGGCGAGCGGACAAGGGGCAGTGAGGAAGCTGGAAGCAGGACAGAGAGGCAGCGCTGTGACAGGCGGTGACTGTGACCAGCCAAATGTCCCTCAGTGGGGCTGGTGACACAAGCTGTCCTGGAGTACAACGCAGCTGTCACAAGGAAACAGTCACGGACTGACATGAAAGCAGCGCCAAGATCTATCATCCTGGCAACATCAAATCGCGATAGAGTGTAGGGAGAAAAATATCACATATATTTGCATTTCCTTTTATGTGCATAAAGAAACTCTGGAAGAATAAGAGTGGTTATCTATGCAGGGGGTCCCCCAGGGGGATGAGGTGCTGAAAACTGGACAGATGGGCCACAGAGATGAGAGTAAGCCATATATATGTATATGTATATATACACACATACATACACACACATGTATATACATATATACACATATAAATATATACATACTGTGTCAATATTTATATATACAGTATTTATGCTGTATATATATTTACATATGGTAATATGTATACATGGTATAGACATACATGTATATATTATGTATTGTATATATAGTGATTAATAAGTATATATAAATCTAAGTGAATAGGTAAATGTCTATGCATTTAAGGACAGAGCTTCAAAATATCATTAAGCAAAATTATACAGTAAATTAAAAAGGCAAAACCAAAAAATCCACGGTCATAATTGGGGATTTTAAAATCCCATTCTCAATAACAGAAAGAATGAGTAGACAAAAGAAATCAGTAAAAATATAAAAGCTCTGAACCACCTTGACCTAATTGAACGTATAGAATATTCACTCAACAGCTGTAGAATGCGGACTCTTTTTGAGAGCACGTGAAATATTCACCAAGACAGACCACATGCTGGACCATGAAACAAGTTGCCATCCATTGTAGAGGACTGACACACAGAATGTATCCTCCGACCACAGTGGAATTAAATGAGAAATAAACACAATGAGATGTCTGGAAAAAATCCCCAAATACTTGGAAATTAAGGAACACATTTCTAAAGAACTCATGGGTCACAGAACAAATCACAGGGGAAATTATGAAATATTTTGTAATGAATGACAATGAAAGCAAAGCATGTTATGATTTGCAGCACTCAGCTAAAGTGATCCTTAGAGAGACAGGTATAGGTTTGATGCCTGTTTGTTGGTAAAGAAGAAAAGTTTGAAGTTAGTCGTCTAAACAACCAAGTTAGAAAGCTACAAAAAGAAGAATAAGTAAGTAAAAGTATGTAAGTAAAGGTAAGCAGACTGAAATAATAAAGAGCAGACATCAAGGAAATAAAAATATTTCAGTAACAGAAAAAAATTAAAAGGCAAAAGTTGTTTCTTTGAAAAGATTAATAGAATGGATAAGACTCTAACTCAAGTGATCAAGCAAAAAATAGAGAAAACACAAACTGTCAATATCAATAATTATTATTAATTCAGTGGGGGAAAGGATGATCCTTTTAACAAATGCTGCTGGAACAACTAGATATCCTTAGGGAGAAGAAATGAACTTGACACCTCTCTGACACCACACACAAAAATTTGAGATGAATCGTATACCTAAACATAGCCAAGATGCATAGATAAAATACAATTTATTAGAGAGTACGCAAAAAGCACTAACTAAGTTAAAAATTGCTAAATTGTACTTCACCAAAATTTAACACCTTTGCTCTTTAAGAGACACCATTAAGAAAATGAATAGGGAAGCTACAGATTGTGAGAAAATACTTGCAAAACATATGTCTAATGAAGAATCACATCCAAAATACAGGAACTCCTACAACTCAGTAATAAAAAAGATAATTCAATGTTTAGGATGCACAAACAATTTGAACAGACACTTCATAGAAGAAGATATACAAATGGCCATTTATCACATGAAAAGATGCTCGACAAAATTAGCCATCAGCAATGCAAATCAATACCATAGTGAGATAGCACTGCACACGCCAGAATAGCTAAAATTAAATCCACTGACAACACCAAATACAACCACTTTGGAAACCGGCTTGGTGGTGTCTTATTGAGTAGGACATATGTCTACCTTTCAACCCAGCAATTCCATTCCTGAGCATTTACCCAAAATAACTGAAAACAGATGTCCCTAAAAGGGCAAGTATGCAAATTTTTATAGCAGCTTTATTCATAATAGCCAAAAAGTGGAAGCCAGCCAAATGACTCAACAGGTGAATGGACATACACATTATAGTTTATTTAAGTAATGGAATGAGAGGCAATTAAAAAAAAACCCCAAAAACCTTCCTGATGCACACAGCATGAAGGATGAAGCTCAAAAGTGTGCTGACGAAAAGCAGCTGGACACAGAGTACGTGCTCTGTGAGTCCATTACACGGAGTTCAAGGACAGAAAAAACTACCGTGCTGATAGGAATCAAGAACCCTGGCCAAAGGCTTCCCAGGCGCAGTGGTTAAGAATCCGCCTGCCAATGCAGGGGACACGGTTCGAGACCTGGTCAGGGAAGATCCCACATGCCGCGGAGCAACTAAGCCCGTGAGCCACAACTACTGAGCCTGCATGCCACAGCTACTACTGAAGCTCCCATGCCTGGAGCCCGTGCTCCGCAACAAGAGAAGCCACTGCAATGAGAAGTCGCGCACTGGCAACAAAGAGTAGCCCCCGCTCGCCGCAACTAGAGAAAGCCTGTGCGCAGCAACAAAGACCCAATGCAGCCAAAAATAAATAAATAAAATAAATAAATTAATTTTTTTTAAAAAAGAAAAAGAACCCTGGCCAAAATCCTTTGCACCTGGCGACCAGAAGTTAAGGACCAGGGGCTTCCCTGGTGGCGCAGTGGTTGAGAATCTGCCTGCTAATGTAGGGGACACAGGTTTGAGCCCTGATTTGGGAAGATCCCACATGCCACGGAGCAACTGGGCCCGTGAGCCACAACTACTAAGCCTGCGCGTCTGGAGCCTGTGCTCCGCAACAAGAGAGGCCGCGATAGTGAGAGGCCCGTGCACCGCGATGAAGAGTGGCCCCCGCTTGCCGCAACTAGAGAAAGCCCTCGCACAGAAACGAAGACCCAACACAGCCAAAAATAAATAAATAAATAAATAAATAATAATTAAAAAAAAAAAAAGAAGAAGTTAAGGACCAGAGATGCAGATGGGAGGGAGATGGGTGTGGCTATAAAAGGGCAACAGGAGATCCTTATGGTGATGGAACTGTTCTGTATCTTGACTGTGGTGGACACACAACCATACACAGGTGATAAAATTGCACAGAACTACACACACACACACACACACACACGTAAAACTGCAGAAATCTTAATTAGATTGGAGGATTTTGTTAATGTCAATATCATGATTGTGATATTGTAATATTGCTTTTCAAGGTGTTGCCATTGGGGGAAACTAGGTGAAGGGTACATGAGATTTCTCTGTATTGTTCATTACAAATGCATGTGGATCTACAAAAAGCTTAAATTTATAAAACCACAACTACTTGGCCCCTCTTCATCCCCTTCTCTCCTGTTAACTGGAATGTAGGTGAGATGGCTGGAACTGAAGCAGCCATCTTGGGCTATCAACTGGACCTTCGGAATGGAGGTTGCTCACATTACAGCAACAAGATGGGAGGGGCCTGGTCCCTGAGGACTACATAGAGAAAAGCATACTGGCCAAGACTGTCTCCCAGGATTTTCATGAAAGAGAAACTTTTAACTCATTTAAACCCTTGCTACTCAAAGTGTGATCCACACACCAGCAGCCTTGACACCTGGGAGCTGGTTAGAAGTACAGAATCTTAACCCAACCCCAGACCTACTGGATTAGAATCTGCATTTTAAACAAGATTCCTGGCTGATCCATGCGCAGATTAAAATTTGAGAAGCACTGATTTCAGCAATTGCTATAATGCATCTCTTAATTTCAATCCAATTCTAACTACTATAGGTACATTATTACTAATTTTAATGATAATACTCCTTAGAGATTTAGCAGTACTTTTATTCCCTGAGACATATTTCTTGAAGATTGAGGCAGCAGGAGTGAGAGAAGGTTTTCAAGGAACCAGCATCTTTTATGTATGAATATACGGGAGGGCGGGTGGTGGTTGATTAATCGGCCCAAATCCCTTTGGCCCACCTGACTGTACCTGCAGCAGCAGGTACACTACCCAGCTCCCTGAAAATGTCCCACCTCAAACACCTGTGCCTCATCTGACCCACCTGGAGGGGGCAGGGCGGGGGCTTTCTCTGTCCCCAAGGGGGTTGCTCAGCCCTGTACAGGAGCAGCTGCAAAGTGGGGAGAGGCTGATGCCTGGGGGGCCCCTCAGCCAGTGGGCTGTGGACAATCGCCCCAGCCCTCCTGAGTCCCGGGGGGCGGGGTGAGTCCGCCAGGTTTCTCGGGGGGTCTCCAGTGGAACCACGCTTCTCCTCGTGCATTAAGGCATCCTTCATTCCTTCCCTGGTCCAGTCTCCGCACTCCCTCATACCTACTGCCCAGGGTCCCCCCGCCCAAGTAACCCACCTCACCCAGGTCCTGGCTCAGGCTCTGCTTCTTAGGGGTCCAAACTGAGACACCAGGAGACCAAGAATCCTGAACCCCAGCTCACAAAGCTCAAGGGAGTTGCTCATTTCATGCAGGGCACCACAAAGAACGGAGACCTTGCCGTCTTAACGAGGGTGAGCAGCCTCAGTCAGAGAAAAGGCTGCCCTTTGGGAGATTTCACTGGGAAATCACACAAAATCCCTGGAGAGCTGGCATTGATCAGCAGATGCTCTGCCTCCCCACTGGGCTGCAGCGCTGCTGGGCGCACACGCCGAGTCTTAATGGAACAGCCCCTGTGCCCTTTCCCTGCCGAGAGCTGGGAGGGCTGAGCCAGAAGCCAAGAAGCTCAGGCCAGATCCTGGTAACGCTAAGCCCATACCATCGTTGTTCTGACAACCAACTCTGATGGCAAAACAGCCCCTGTGCTGTCTGTACCAGTCTCATAAAGATGCCAAACAAATAGACTCAAAGACTTGAGAAGTCAGGCAAAGCCTCAGAAGTCAGACAATTTTCTTTCTTTTCAAAAAGTGCTTTATTAAATTCATCTTTAAAATTACAACTAACAGAAGACTGTTCAGACGAACAATGAATAACCTCCCCCTTCCCATCTTTCTTTTCACCCCCACTTCTGCTCCAAGGTGACCTGCATTGATTGTGTGTCCGGCTGCGTCCTCTCACACTTTTCTCCATGTTGACATAAACATATGGAGTTTTACTGAGGTTTGTGTTTACAAAGTCCAGGTGGGGCACAACAGTGGTTTAGGGCACAGATCCTGGCTAGGCCACTTACAGCTGTGTGTTTTGGGGCACGTTGCTTGGCTTCTCTGTGCCTCTGTTTCCTCAACTACCAAATGGGATTAATAATAGTACCTGCCTCATAGTATTGTTGTGAGGATTGTATATAGTGCCTAGCGTATGCCATACGAGTATCCGCTGTTGTCACACGATTTTCCTTTCTCCTTTAACAATACATTATTGCCATTCTTTCCAGGTCAATAGATTTATACCTCATGACACATATCTCATTCCATCCTTGCAACAACTCCCCCAGCGAAGGTCGGTATTATTATCCTATTTTACACATTAAAAAAATAAAATGGCTCAGAGAAGTTAATTTGCCTGAGGCCACATAGCCAGAGGGCATTATCAGACAAGGAGGGGAAACAGAATAATTTTTTGAAAATTATCTTGAAAATGAAAACATTCTGAACTGTGTGTTAGGCTTTTTTAGGTAGGGACAGAAGCTGGTCCATGCTCTTCCCCCAGCCCCAGATGCCTGGTCAGGGTGCCCATCCCATTTCAAAATCTCTCTTGACCCATCCTTCTCTCTGTGGGTTTCCTGGGCTGAAGGGACAAAGCTGCATCACACTCTGGCAGTCTCCCTCCTGCCCGGCTTTCCTTTACTTACATTCTGGGTCATTTTGATCATTTTTAATGATAAAAATAGAGGTGGCTCAAAGAGCAGGGACCCTCGTGTCTCCAGCAATAAAACCTCGGCTTTGACGAGCGTGTCCCGCAAGGAGGAACACGCTGGCCCACTCCACCCAGATCGACCCGGGGCCGGGGCGGTCACCCTGGCGAAGGGTGGCGGGGGTCCCCGCACTCCTCTTGCTGATCTCCCCACTCACGCCGCCACCGGGAAGCAGCGTCCGGCCCCAGCGCCGAGGTGGGCAGGCAGGGCTGCCGCCCAGTTCTCTCTGGGAACCATTTTGTAGGTGAAAATAAAGCAGCACTTTTATCCAAGGAGAGCAGCATAATCACCAAATGCACATGAAATCACTTAAACTCTGGGAGCCCCGCAGCCCCCTCGGCTTAATTACACAGCAGGGCTGTGCTCTGCTGAAAGCAATTACATCTGAGATCCCCAGCACGGGCACACGCACACTGCGCCGTGCTCTCCACGAGCCCAGCCGAGGTCCACGCCCACCCTCCCTCTCTGAGACGCCTTTTGCAGGATGGAGACATTTGTGAATTAGCTATTTGTTCAGGTGGGTCAATACTCCAAGGGCCCGAAGGACAGAGCGCGAAGTTTCTTTCCCTCCCATCCTTCCTCCAAGGCACCAAGCTCCCCGCACGTAACGGGGCCATCCATCTCTTTTGTATCCTTCCGAAACCGCTGACACCATAAATCCATCCATCCAAATGGAGCCTTTCTTCCAGAAGGAAATCACTTTTCAGACAGCGGGATCTGTGAGCCTCCTATATCATCTCTGTTGCAGTAAACAGCCAACCACTTCTCTCCTGGACAAACAAGTTTGCCGCCGTCAGGAGAGCTCCCTGTTGGAAATCAAATAAAGGGTCTGATTCCAGATGAGGGCTGGTTCCAGGTACGGCTCGGCGAGCCGGGGCTGCCGTGCCCAGAGCTGGCTGAAGAGCGGGTGTGCGGTCCCCACCCCCCCAGATCACAGCTGTGAAAGGCCCCTTTGTGACAGGGAGGGGTCAGACCCCAGTCACAATGCTCTCTTGTCAGAAGGGCCTCCTGGAGCTGCCACGAGGCTAGCAGCTCTACGGAGCAGAGCAGAAGGAAGGCAGCGATTTTGTGGTGGTTTCCGTGGCCCGGTGGACCCCGTGGAGGCGCTCACGTTTCCGGGCCTGGCTGGATCACGGGCGCCTTACGCAAGCACACCAGGCCAGGATGCAAGGCACGGGGATGTCACCCTCCCTGAGACATGCCAGCCCCAAGGTGGGGGAACGCTGGGTGGCTGGATGGGGCCGTGCCCGCCACTCTTCACTGGCCAGAGAAAGCAGGGCTTCCTGGGAGGACGTGACAGCCAGGATGAAATTCAAATCTGCAGTTCCAGGCGATTCCCGTCTTCCTGTTATTCTAAAACTAAGTGCTTCACACATTTGGGAAGTATTATTAAATATGGATCTGTTGGATGGTCTGTGGTCGGGGCTAATTTCTTCCAGTTTGCAGAGCGTCTAGTTACCAGACCCCTCAAGAGGACCTGTCAGAAGTGCTCTGCCTGTGCAAACGCTGCTTGCAAACACTCAAGCTGGCTCCGCGGCCGTGCAGCTCCGAGTCGGGAACACGCAGGGCTCGAGGCTCCAGAATTCCTCCCCATCCCACTTCTCTCCTTGGTGCCTGTGAACGTGAAATCCTAAGCGATCGTTGAAAACCTAACGGAGCGATTATTTTTGTTCGCTCCAGTGGGATGAGTGTTTGGGATTTTAGGTTGTTACAGGGTTACCCCCAAAGGCAAATCTATAATTGATTAAAAAAAAAAAAAAAAGACCTGGCATTTAAAAAATTCTTTTCATGTTTCTCCAAAGCGTTTGACAGACACAAATTCTCGAAACATTCCAGAGAAGAGACGGGGGGATTAAGTCCTGCTTTGGATAAGGAGATGCATCCTCAAGAGACAAATGAAGTTTGTGTTTGTTCAAAGAGGAACTTTGGGTTGGGGCTGAGACTCCCAGATGTGTGTCCTGCCCCGAACTGTCACCTCCCCAGTCTGACAAAGGGACAGATAGTGACATCCTAGGATGGCACATGCTATAGGCTCAGGAGAATGTATTCTGGAGCCAGAGAATCTGGGTTTGAATCCTGACTCCTCCATGTATTAGCCCCATGAC
Organism: Balaenoptera acutorostrata; assembly: GCF_949987535.1. NCBI lineage: Eukaryota > Metazoa > Chordata > Mammalia > Artiodactyla > Balaenopteridae > Balaenoptera > Balaenoptera acutorostrata. Next base: position 2,967,275 of record NC_080082.1, on the reverse strand, counting down.
CCTGAGCAGGTAACTTAGTCTTTGGGGGCCTCAGTTTCCTCATCTGTAAAGTGGGTGTAATCACAGCATCTAGCTGTATAATTAAAGGAGTTAATACTTGTAAAGTGTTTAAAGCCTCCTGGTGCATAATAAGTGCTCAGGAAGCATTGCCATGGTTATTCTCACTTCCTGCATCTGCGTGATGGCCCCACCATCAACCCATGGGCAGGGTCCACCTTTAATGAGAAGGCTGTCCACATGTCAACTTGCCTGGTGGCAGAAAGGCCAGCAAATGGTGGAGACTCGGATCTTTTTTTTGGTCAAATTGACAAACTCGGACATGGAGAATGATTGGCTAAAACCTCAATGTTTCAGCCAATCCCTTAAGATAATTCTGACTGGATGGGCTGAGCAAATGGAACAAACAGAAGACACTGGCAGAGCTGCTCACAGCCCTGCCTGGTCCCCAGAGCCTGGGGTCTGCAGGGAAAGAGGGACCCAGCCAAGCACAGTGTGATATGCCCCTGCAATGGTCTGGTTTACGTGTGGACTTGGCCAGGCCATAGCACCCAGTTATTCAACCAAACACTCATCTTGGGCTTCCCTGGTGGCGCAGTGGTTAAGAATCCGCCGGCCAATGCAGGGGACACAGGTTCAAGTCCTGGTCCGGGAAGATCCCACATGCCGTGGAACAACTAAATCAGTGCTCCACAACTACTGAGCCTGCGCTCGAGAGCCCATGAGCCACAACTACTGAAGCCCACGTGCCTAGAGCCCGTGCTCCGCAACAAGAGAAGCCACTGCAATGAGAAGCCCGCGCACCACAACGAAGAGTAGCCCCCGCTCGCCACAACTAGAGAAAGCCCACGCACAGCAATGAAGACCCAATGCAGCCAAAAATAAATAAATTAAATAATAAATTAAAAAACAAAACAACAGGGCTTCCCTGGTGGCGCAGTGGTTGAGAATCTGCCTGCCGATGCAGGGGACACGGGTTCGAGCCCTGGTCTGGGAAGATCCCACATGCCGCGGAGCGACTAAGCCCGTGAGCCACAATTGCTGAGCCTGCGTGTCTGGAGCCTGTGCTCCGCAACGGGAGAGGCCACGATAGTGAGAGGCCCGCGCACCGCGATGAAGAGTGGCCCCCACTTGCCACAACCAGAGAAAGCCCTCACACAGAAACGAAGACCCAACACAGCCATAAATAAATAAATAAGTAAAATTTAAAAAAAAAAAAAAAAAAAAAAAAAAAAAAAAAAAACAAAACAACAACAAAAAAACCCCACTCATCTAGGTGTTGCTCCAAAGGTGTCTGGGAGATGTGGACAGAATCCACAGTCAGTTGGTTTTAAGTAAAAGAGGAGACCCTGGATCATGTGGGCGGGCCTCATCCAATCAGGTGAAGGCCTTAAGAGCAAAACTGAGGTTTCCCAGAGAAGAAGAAATTCTGCCTCAAGACAGCAGCATCAGCCCCTGCCTGAGTTTCCCGCCTGCCCTACAGGCTTCAGACTTGCCGGTCTCTGCAATGGCGTGAGCCAATTCCCTGAAGCAAATCTCTTTATGTATCCCATATGTATAATGTATCTCTCCTGTATATTTATCCGATTGGTTCTGTTGCTCTGGAGACCGCTGCCTGCGGGGTGGGGGCAGGAGGACCCTCTCATCACTACTGTGTCACTGTAACAGTTGTAGCCACAGCTACGTCTTGAGTGCTGGGCACAGGGCTGATGGACTCCAAGGACCTTTTTACGCCAACCAGCCACCTTCTTTGTTTCTGGAGATTTCCAAGTGAGGGACTGGGGCATCAAACGATGCGTGCATTTAAAATGTTAAGGACGTTTCTAGATTACTTTCCCTAGAGAGTTTAGTGATTGACACTCCCACCATTAACAGATGTAATCCAATGGGTAAAAAATGTTAACTTGTTTTTTCTTTTGTAATTGTAGTAAAAAACACATAACATAAAATGTACCATCTTAACCATTTTTTTTTTTAACAACAAATTTCTAGCTTGAGATTTTAATTTTATTTATTTATTTATTTATGGCTGTGTTGGGTCTTTGTTTCTGTGCGAGGGCTTTCTCTAGTTGCGGCAAGCGGGGGCCACTCTTCATCGCGGTGCGCGGGCCTCTCACTATCACAGCCTCCTTTGTTGCGGAGCACAGGCTCCAGACGCGCAGGCTCAGTAATTGTGGCTCACAGATCTAGTTGCTCTGCGGCATGTGGGATCTTCCCAGACCAGGGCTCGAACCCGTGTCCCCTGCATTGGCAGGCAGATTCTCAACCACTGCGCCACCAGGGAAGCCCCATCTTAACCATTTTTAAGTGTACAGTTCAGGAGTATAAAGCACATTCCCATTCCTGTGAAACAGATCTCCTTAACGTTTTCGTCTTTCCAAACTGAAACCCCATTGACTCCCATCTCCCCTGCCCCTGGCACCCACCATGGTACTTTCCATCTCTATGAATGCGATGCTCTAGGGACCTCGTATAAGTGGAATCCTACAGCATTTGCCCTTTTGTGACTGGCATATTTCACTTAGCATAATGCTCTCAAGGTTCATCCATGCTGTAGCACATGTGAGAACCTCCTTCCTCTTTACAGCTGAATAGTATCCCATTGTTGGGATGGACAACATTTGTTTATCCATCCAGCCGTTGATGAACACTGGGGCTGCTTCCACCTCTTGGCTACTGTGAATAGTGCTGCTATAAACATGGGTGTGCAAATAGCTCTTCAAAACACTGCCATCAAGTCTTTTGGAAATATATCCAGAGGTGGGGCTCATTGAATTTTTTATTTGCATTTCCCCAAGAGTCCTAGTGAGGCTGGACCCACTTTCATATTCTTTTTGGACAATCCACACTGTTTTTAACACGATAGTTATGCATTATATTGTTGCACCTGTGTCTGTCTAGCCACGATATCATACACTGATTGGCCATGGAGAGGATGTCTGGCAAATTCTGGAACAGGGCCTGGCCCCTGGCAGGGACTCAATAAATGGCTCTTATTTGTTATTTGCTGAATGAATGAATGAAGGGGTGAGCTGGAATAGGAAGACAAAGGAAAAACTCCGTCTCCCACAAAGGGCAATTTCATTTTCCATTGTCACTGAGCCTCAAAGACAATAGGATGGAGGGTGTTTGGTTTTGGGGTCTGGCAGGAAGCTCTGGAACAAACAATGCAAGTGGGACATTGCCAAGGAAAGGAGGTAGCCTCACCTTCCTGTGGACAGTAACGTCACTGAACCTGCGGGGCTGCATAACATCCTAAAGAAGAACTGCACTGGGAGCTGCCTGCTGGCCCCCAAAGGCCTTGGATAAGCTACTCTGGAAGAATGTCTGCATCCCATTTTGCAGAGGGCTGTTGGCCAGAAGCTCCTGCAGCTTCTCAACTAACAATAAATGCACGGGGAAATGCCTAGGGCAGTGCCTGGCATCTAAGTGTACAATCAATGCATTTCCCCTCACCCTCACAGGCTGGGAGTGGGTCAACATCTCAAAGGACAGAGCTGGACCCTTGCCATGCTGGGGGTGTCAGCCAGTGCACCAGGAGCAAAGCTAAGCCAGCGATGGCCCATAGCTCCTGTGCCCAAGGATCCAGGCCACCATAAAGATCTAGGACTTTCCCAGGCAAAGACCCATCAGCCTTCCTCCAGCAATTCCCAGGCAGCCGAAGAGTCAGGAAAAGCTGAGCCTGTCCCCAGAATGCCAGTCGCCTCCTTTGCAGAGACAGTCACTGGCAACCAGTATCTCATCTCCCTCTTCTTTCATGGTAATTGAATTTTCCATCCAGCAAATGGCCACCTCCAATAAAGAATACACTTCCAGACTACCTTGTAGCTAGCTGTGGTCACATGACCAGGTGCTGGCCAATGGGATGCGAGCGCAAGTGATGTGCATAACTTCCTGGGGCTGCAGTTCAAACAGTGAACAAGCAGTAGAGACAGTCCCTGAGAAATCAAAACACACGCTGACCATAAGGAACCCCCCGGGCCCATGTACACCAATCTCAACACTAGCTCTGGGCGTGCTCTCCCCTCGACTCTGCCCTTGCGTCCTTCCCCTGCCCAGAAGCGGACTTGCTCATGGGGAGAGTCATGCATATGCAGGCAGCAGCCTATGGTTGGCAGACACACCAGAAAGACAGCAATTCTGGCCCCTTGACACTGTGGACCAACCTCTCAGCCCCACGTGCTGTGTGGGACACCGCCCATGGGTGAGATTTAGATTCTCCCTAGTTTAGACACACGTCATCTGGACCTTTATTGCAGCAGCCGAGCCCACACCCGAGAACACATCTTCCATCCTCTCCTCCCCCCTCCACGCTCCAGTTTTGCTTTCCGAGCAAATGAAATGGGACAGTTTCTTGCTACAACTGCTACTACCTCAGTGCAGGTGAGGGTCTTTGAACAGCTACTGCTGGTTGGTGGTGGCCCCAAAAAAGAAATGTCCGTGTCGTAACCTCTGAAACCTGGGAAGGTGACCTCAGTTGGAGAAAGGGTCTTTGCATGTGTAGGTTAAGAGTCTTGAGATGGGGACTTCCCTGGTGGTGCAGTGGTTAAGAATCCGCCTGCCAAAGCAGGGGACATGGGTTCGAGCCCTGGTCCAGGAAGATCCCACATGCCGCGGAGCAACTAAGCCCATGCGCCACAACTACTGAGCCTGAGCTCTAGAGCCCACGAGCCACAACTACTGAGCCCACGTGCCACAACTACTGAAGCCTGCGCTCTAGAGCCTGTGCTCCGCAACAAGAGAAGCCACCACAATGAGAAGCCCACGCACCGCAACGAAGAGTAGCCCCCGCTCGCTGCAACTAGAGAAAGCCCGTGCACAGCAACGAAGACCCAACACGGCCAAAAATAAATTAAAAAACAAATAAATTTATTTTAAAAAAGAAAGAAAAAAAGAGAATCTTGAGATGAGATTACCCTGGATTAGGGTAGGCCCTAAATCCTGTGACAGTGTCCTTATAAGAGACAAAAGTGTCCTTTTAGGAGACAGAGAGGGGAGCGGAGGCCATGTGTGGACGGAGGCAGGGACTTGGCCATCAGCCAGAAGCCAAGGACGCCTGGAGACACCCGGATCCGGAAGAGGCGGGATGGACCCTCCCTCCCCTAGAGCCTTTGGAGGGAGCACGGCCCGCTGACACCCTGATTGCAGACTTCTGGCCTTTGCTGGAAAAATTTCTGTTGTTTTAAGTCATCCTGTTTGTAGTCATTTGTTTCAGGGCCCACAAGACACTCAGACACTGTGGCGACCGCTTGTCTCAGCCGCCTCAGAGGTCTTTGTCTCCTTTCTGCTGCGGATGTATGGTCCCACGTAAAAGCATGGGATGAGCGACCCAGGGTCGTTGCCACCGGCCCCGAAGTTCTCAGACCCTGTTTCTCCAACTGCATCTACCACCCCGCACCCCATGGGGGTCGACCCTGAGAACCCTGGTCCCACGCCAGGTGGGCTCTTCACTCTTCCCCGGCTTGCCCTCGGGTGTGGGCAGGGAGCCCCGATACCTAGGCTCAGGTGACCCCACAGCCTGCCTCGGGGGTCTTGCCTCTTGAAGTGTAAGGACGGGGATTAGAACGCAGGAAACACTTGTCTCCTCGAAGTCTCCAGACCATCAGGGTGCCGCAGACCCCGAGGGCCTGTTTTGGAAGTGGGAGCCTTTCTCTTTGCATTCCTACCATGACATGCTAATCCTTCCTGGGGTGAACTGCTGCCTCTCGCGGAAGGGCACAAGGGGTCAGACTTTAACACACATTCAGTTCCAAGTCACATAAAGCTGCTACGAGAGAGACCCCAGCACAGTGGCTGCAACAAACAGAGCTTTCCTGCCCCATGCTCATACGCTTGAAATAAAAGTCCAAGCGAGATAGTTCAGAGTGGCAGGTGGTGTGGAACTTGCAGGGCTCTCGGACCGGGCCCTTTACGCCTCTGCTCTGCGCCCCTTTGCACACCAATCTCTGTGTCACAAGAAGGCCGATGAAGCTGAGGACAGCAGTGACAGCTTACCCTGTGCCTGCATTTCACACATCCTGCTCCTTTAATCCTCATAACCCCCCTGAGTTGGCCCTGTTTTATAAAGGGGAAAACAGGCACAGGGTGGGGGTGGCATAACTTGCCCACAGTCACACAACTAGTAAGTGGTGGAGCAAGGGTTTGAACCCAGTCTGTCTCCAGAATCTGAGCTCTTGACTACGATGTGAATCACATGAACCACCCCGCTGTATATCTTGGCTGGGCTTCTTAGAAGCTTCTCTTCCCTTACAAAAGCAAAGTGTCTTTTCCACTTGCCCCCTTCTTTCTTCTTTGGGATGTGGGAGGAAGGATGTGATATTTGAGCTATCGCAGCCATCTTATAACCATGAGGTGAGAAGGCAAGCACCAATGTGCAGAAGACAGCAGAGCACAAGGATGGAGAAATCTGGGTCCTCAATGACAGAGGACAGCACTGAGACACCACATCTGACCTGGCCCACCCACCAGCAGATGCTTCATGTGAGAAACATACATGTCCTCATTGCTGAAGCCAGTTTTTCTGTGACGTACAGCCAAGTGCATCCTAAATGGAGTGACAGTGTGTGGGGGGTGTGGGGAAGAAGGGGGTTAGCTAATGGAAGGGCATGTAAGGAATTTAAGGAATAGCAAACTACAAGGCCTTGGGAAGGGACAACCTAGGGCCGTACTGGGGACAATCAAGATGCTTCTTCCAGTGAAGACTCAACTCCTGAAACCCATGTTCTAACCTTGAGTGCAGCAGAGTCACCTGGAGGGCCTGTTATGATACAGAGTTGCAGATTCAGTAGGGTAGGCTCTGGGGGTGGCTTGCTGTTTCCGAGCTGTGTGACTCTCTGAGCCTCAGTTTCCTCTCGAATAAAATGAGGATGAAAGAAACACCTTTTGAAACACAAGACTCTTAGCACAGTGTCTGCTACACGGTGACAGCCCAATAAAATTGGGTGGCTATTTCTGAGTGTTTATTAGGGGCATTGTGAGGAAAAAGACTCAGTGTCACAGGAATGAGGTGCAGTCCCAAGACGGGCAGTCTGCTGCCATCAAAGGATTATGAAAACTCCACTCCACTGCCATGTGTGCCCTTCCAGGGACCTCTACCCTGGGACCACCTGTGTTGGCTGTGGGCAAAGATGGCAGTCGTTTTCATAGCTACCTGATTACAACACCTGATTTTTTAAAAAATATTTGCCAAAGCCCACCCAAAATACAGCTCTGATGGAAAATATACCTAACCCTTACGTTTTATATACATAAATTCATTTTAGAAGCTTATGCCTTAATATAAAAACAAATCTGATACCTTAACCTAGATGGAATGATCGCAAATCAAATGTACCATGATATGGAACTCATTTTTACAACATGTGTCTTTACGCAGGGTCACCAGATTCAGAGAGAGGGAAAAAACGTGTTTCCAGGTGGAGAACCCTCTGCCCCAAGCGTCCAGCCTTTCTCTTCTTCATCCAGCTTTCGCTGAGAACAGAAGTTAAATGTGCTTTTCTGTTTGACGTTAAGATACTTTTGTGGGTCTCGACCTTCCAGACACGAACCTTCTGGGATCTCTGTCCTTGGTTTCTGCTTCTCCTTCTGCTGCCTGTGAGAATGCAATGCAGAGCGGAGGACCACAGAGTCAACCAGGGGCCGTGGAGGGCATTGGAGTGGAGTGGGCTTCTGCATCTTTAGTCCTTTTTTCCAGAGTAACAAACCATCCTGAAAAGCAGTGGCTTAAAACAACAGTCATTTATTCAGTAGGCGACCTGGGCTAAGGGCTCAGCAGGGAAGGTTACTGGGGCTGGAGGACCCACTTCCAAGATGGCGCACCCCCCCACGTGGCGGAGAGCGCAGCCAGGGCTATGGGCCGGGGGACCTTGGGTCCTCTCCACGTGGGGCTCTCACAGGCTGCTTGGGCTTCCTCAGAGCATGGTGGTCGAGTTCCAGGAGTGAGTGTCCCAAAGCCTCGGAAATCACATCTCCTCACTTCTGCTGTCCCCTTCTGGTAGGGGTGGTCACAGAGCCTGCCCAGAATCAAAGGGACGGGCTCCAACTCTACCCTTGATGGGAGGAGGGTGGCAAGGTCTAGAGGAGCATGTGGAATGGGAGAGATTGTCATGCTTGTCTTTGAAACCTGCAATCTGCCCATGAATCAAAGAGAGCTGGGTTCAAAGCCCAGCCAAGTCCTGTCTTCACTGTGTGGCCTTGGGCAAACTCCTTAACTTCTCTGAGCTTCAGTTTTCCCAAATGTAAAATGGGGTCATTCTGACTCAAGTTGGGAAAATTAAAAGAAGAGCCTGGTGTGCTATGGACTTAGAATATGTTGGCGCCCTTTTCTGTTTCCCCATCGTGATGTTCACAATTATACGGAGAAACAGCTTTAGAAACTGGTGAACAGCTATGTAATCATTAGTTTTATTGCAAGTCCATTTCAGGAACCTAACAGGACCCAGTAGAGAGCAAGCAGGAAAGAATACTTCGCTCTCTGCTCCTGGCCCAGCCCTCGGGGGTCTCTGACAATTCCCCATCATTCCGGCCCAATACAAAGAGTTCCTGTGTCTTGCTTCATCAAGTCACGCTCCCGGGGTATCCTGCCTGGGTGGCCGTGCCTTGTCTTCAAGGCAAGAAGACAGGCCTTCAGCATCCTGTTAGCACCACTTCTGACTCTTAACAGTAACAGTAATTTCCTTGGAATTTTCTGAAACCTTCCCACCTTCAGGCCAGACTGCAGACAAGAGGCCTGTGGGGGAATTCCAGGAGCGCTGGTGAGTTTTCAAAGACACGGATGCTGTTTGCTCCACACAGAAGGGCCAACCGCTGGAGGTTCCGACTGGTGTGCCCTGAGATTCAGGGACAGATGGGGTCACAAGCCGTAGAGTCCTGTCTGGAGGGCGGGAGCTCCTGGTTGCGGGGAGACAGAGCAGCCCTCGAACCCGGCTTGCACCCTGAGCCCGTTGGGGAGAAGTTGGCGTTGCTGCCCGGGGACCGAGTGCGCTGGGAGAGTTTCTCGGAAAAGGCCCCACTCCCTTCCCACGAAACGGGCAGACCCCCAAACTCCACAGACGCTGCCACACCCATGACTCTGTCTAGAGGCTGAGCCCTGTTTCCATGCTGGTGGGATGGTTTACCCTTTCTGTTTGTTTCACACACAAAAAAAATTTCTGTTTACTCTAGCCACATTGTTTGTTGTTTAAAGGAATGAAATAATTAAAACAAGGGGAACCCTCTGTAGGCTTGGATTTTTTCTTTACAAGCATATAAAATGTATAGATAGCATCATCTTTTTTTTTAACAATACAATGTAATGAATTTAATTCACTGCTCAATGATTTATAAATATGTTTTATTTAACAAATACACATATATACAAAAAAATTAGATACTTAAATCTGTATGAGTTTCCTGGGACTGCCATAACGAAGTACCACTAACTGGGGGTCTTAAAACAACAGAAATGGATTCCCTCACAGTTCCAGAGGCAGGAAGTCTGGAGTCCAGGTGTGCACAGGGTTGGTCTGCTCGGGAGGAAGCATCCCAGGCCTCTCCCCCAGCTGCTGGTGTTAGCAGTGATCCTTGGCATATAGACGCCTCACTCCAGTCTCTGCCTCTGTCGTCGCCACGTGGCTTCTCCCTGTGTCTCTCTGTGTCCTCCTCTGTGTGGTGTTCTCCGGTCCGTGTGTCTTTCTCTATCTTTTTAAAAACAAAACCGTCTTTGCCCATCTTTGTCTAAGCTGGATAAACAACCAAGACGACAGGCATGAATCTGATCTGCCGTGCCGCTTCCAGCAGGTCTGAGCTATTATCACTACGCAGTGGTCCTCCATGCTTCCGGCGAGCACTCAGCATCCTGACTGCGCCCCTCTCTCCCTGCCCTGTTTGTGGGGACTGCCCTTGGGGAAGGCGAGTAGCAGCCATCCGTGCAGTAAGTCCACCTTCCTGCATATTTTTGAGGATGTAAACGCCCAGGGAGGTAAGTAACTTGCCCAAGGTCACGGTCAGTGGCGGAGCGGGGATTTGAACCCTCGCATTATAGCTCCAGAGGCGGAGCTCACCGTCACGGCACTACACTGTCTCCGCCCTGGTCCTAAGGGTCATATGCTTCAAATCTGTTCGTGCTGCTGTGAGCGGCTTCATTCCACAGTTTCAGTGCTGCACGGCAGCCTACCACACGCACATACCGCTGTGGTCCAGTCTGTTCCCCTAGAGAGGGACACCTAGGTCACCCCCAGTTCTAGGTTCCCCAAGCCACACGCTGATGAATAGCCTAACTGCTCCACGCTGGACAAGCGTGAGAGTTAGTTTATGCCCACGCTGGTGTTGAACTGCAGGATCTGGGTTTGGGGTAAAGTGTGGGCCGTTTCTATGGAGGAGTCTGATTTATGGAGGAGGGCGTGCCCTTGGGAACCCAAGCCAGAGGCAGGAGCCGGGGACCAAATTCAGCACACCTCTCCAGCCGCCAGTCAGGATGCAGGCCACAGGGGTCTGGCCTCTCACTCGGTCTCCGCTCACATCCAGGGGCCCCGAGAGGGCCGACCTTTAATGTGGAGGTTGAGGTCAAGGAGAGAAGGGCCCTGAGGGGGTTCTTAAGTCCTGGTGGACTCAGCACACGATCCACTCCCCACAGCGACCAGTGTGGTCCTGCTCGAGTGCCAGTCAACCCACAATTCACTCATAAGCTCCAAAGGCGGTCCCCAACCATGTCGCCAGCCTGGAGGTGCAGGACAGTCCTCCATCCAGAAATGGACCTTACTTCCCTCTCTTGAGCCTGGCTGGCCCTCTCACTGCTCTGGCCAATAGGATGATGGTCTGGGACGCCTGAGCCCAGGTCCTAAAAAGGCTGGAAGCCTCTCCTTCCCTCCTCTTGGAATCCAGGCACCTATCATTAGAAGCTGGACCACATGGTGAGGCCACAGGGAGGAGAAGTGAGGTACTCTGATCAAAAGCTTCCGCTGGGCTCCCAGCAGCGGCCGGGAGAGCAGGCCAGCTGGGTCGTGCAGCCCCGCTGATGCCGCGGGGCACCACAGGGAGCGGAGGAGCTGCCCGCTGAGCCCAGTCCATCCACAGAACCCTGAGAAAGAAGAAAACGGTTATTGTTTTAAGCCGCTACGTTTAGGAGGGTCTCTTACTCGTGAGGAGACACGGAAACAATGTCCAATAGGAATGCGCACATACGCCCACCAAAGGCACACCCCAAACATTCACAACAGCCCTATGGGTGATGGGCTCAAACTGGAACCAAGTCCGTGACGTCCCTCAACAGCAGCAGGGATAAAGAGCCTGGGTCCGACCACACGATGGGTTGCCGCGCAGCAGTGGAGGTGAGGGGCTGTGCACGGCTCCCTGCAACAACCTGGGGGAATGCAGACACGCGACGCGGAGGCAAGACACCGGGTCAAAGGAGCGCGGCCCATATGATCCATCTGTCCAGGGTTCACACAAGGCAGGACTCTCTCGGCTGCATCGTGTTCCACGGAGCGCATACACCGCCGCGGCGTCCCAGCCACCCCCGAGGGAGGAGAGCAGACTGGTCACCTCCCACAGGCCCCACCTCCTGACACCATCACGCTGGGGTAAGGATTTCAACACAGGCATCTGGGGGACACGGACTTTCAGTCCATTGCAGGGTGGGAGTGACTGGCAGGGGGCACAAGGGACTCCTCGGGGATGGGCTGCTGTGTCTTGACCTGCACGCTGCTTGTAGGGTGCGTTGCCTTTGAGAAAACTCATCGAGCTAATCTGTGGACTTCTCTGTATAGAGGTTATATTTCAATACAAAGTTTACTTTAAAAATGTAAATCAGACTTTTCTCGGGTAATCTGCTGCACAGCAAATTATGCCAAAATGCAGTGGCTTTATAATTTTTCACAGTGTCTGTGGGTGGGGAACCCAAGCGGGGCTGGGCTGGAATGGCTCTGTCTAGGCTCTCTCATGTGGTCGAGGCCCCATGGGGGCCGGGCGGGGTCGTCTGCAGGCTCCTTCATTCACACGTCTGACCCCTGGGCTGGGAGCCTGGAACAGTGGGGGCTGGAGCCAAGGGGGCTCCGGGCCCTCTTATCTTTATGTGGCCTCTTCACGTGGTCTCTCCAGCACGGGGCTTCTGAGGAGCCGACCCCCTTCAAGGCCATTCCAGGTTCAAGGCGTGTGCCGGAGAGGGGCAGACAAAAGTTGCCCCCTTGCTCCCCTGGCCCTGGACATCACACACCTCACTTCCACCACATCCTATTGTAGACGCAGCCTCAAAGTCCCGCCCAGGTTCCAGGGAGGGGCATACAGACCTTCCATCCCTTCTGGGAGAAGGGGCATCGAAGAATTTGCAGATATGTTTTAAAACCACCCACAGATCAAGCCATTTTCTTTGCCAAAAACCTTCAACAGTCGACCATCACATTTAGGATAAAATCTACTTTCTGTGTCCCACCAGACGGGCAGGATCACCTGCCCCTGCCCACCTTTCCCCACTCTTTTTCTACTTTCTCAGCCTTCTCTGCCTTCTACTCCCCACACCCCAGGCACCCTGGCCTCCTGGTGGATCCCGGAAGTCTGCCCACTGCCGCCACCTCAGGGCCTTTGCACATGCTGATTACTGCCTGTCCCACTCCCTGTCATCAGGCCCCGGCTCACTTCAGCTGAGCCCTCCTTTCCCATCACTCCATCTCACTTCTGGTTTTACTTCTTCATTGCACTTCGCTCCATCTGAAATTAGCTTTTCTGCTGATGTATCCTTTCTTGTTGCTAACTGCCTGCCAAGCAGAATGGAAGCTCCTTGTTCACCACCACGGCAATGCCTGGTGCCTGGTAAATATCCATTGAATGAATAGATGGGTGGATAGTGGATAGAGTGATGACACAGAACTAGCGTGTGCTCTGACGATGTACAGGCAGACAGAGGCCAGCACCTCCAGCGGATCACGGGCAGCTGGACCAGTGCTCGGCCAGTGCTATGAACAGAGCTCTCTCTGGACACAGAGGGAGGGAGGGACCTGTGTTGGCTGGCTCCCAGCATCCACTCCCCTTTTCACAGGTATCTTCCTGGTCCAGAAAATAAAGAACTACATTTCCCATACTCCCTTGTAGCCCAAGTGCTGGCTGTGAATGAGATACAGCCAATGACATGCAGCCAGAGGCAGAAGGAAGGCAGCCTGGAGCAGATCCGGCTCCTGCTGGGCTCTGCAGGTGTGGCAGTGTCCCAGCCTCCAGTCACCCACCCTGGGGGGGCAGGAGGCAATGGGCGGTGACTTCCTGATCCTGGATGGCAGGCATAGCTGTTCTTGAATTCGGCAGAACCAGTGGCAACCTCCTGCCAGGTAGCTCTCTTGGCAGGTCAGTTCTGGAGGGCCCACTAAAACGTACTCCTACAGGCCATCTGATCATTTTGGAAGCCCCGAATCCCCTGTGTTAAGTCCCAGTCTATGTAAAATACTTGGAGGGTATCATCTTATCACCTGCCATGGCTGGGATGTCTGAACAGATGAAGAGGGTGTGACAATGCAATAGCCCGTCACCGCATTTACAGACAGCTCAGCAGATCCCAGAACAACCTGAGAAAAATGGGAGACTCCAGCCCGCCCCCTAGAAACTCCGGCCACAAGACTGAGGAGCACCCAGATATCTGGAATGTCCAGGTGGCTCCCTGGACTGTTCAACTTCCTACCCACGTGTTTACTACAAGACCTGGTTGACCGGCTGCTCCGATGATTCTGTACAACAGCAAATACGAAACTCTTTAGTTCTGCTACATGACATGGTTTAAAATAAGAAGGCCAGGGACTTCCCTGGAGGTCCAGTGATTAAGACTTCGCCTTCCAATGCAGGAGATGCGGTTCGATCCCTGGTCGGGGCACTGGGATCCCACATGCCTCGTGGCCAAAAAAACAAAACAAAACAAAACATAAAAAAAGAAGCAATATTGTAACAACCTCAATAAGGACTTTAAAAATAGTCCACAGTAAAAAAAAAATTTTTTTTTTTAATAAATTTATTTTATTATTTATTTATTTATTTATTTTTGGCTGCGTTGGGTCTTTGTTGCTGTGCGTGGGCTTTCTCTAGTTGTGGCGAGCGGGGGCTACTCTTTGTTGTGGTGCGCGGGCTTCTCGATGCAGTGGTTTCACTTGTTGCAGAGCACGGGCTCTAGGCGCACGGGCTTCAGTAGTTGTGGCACGTGGGCTCAGTAGTTGTGGCTCGCGGGCTCTAGAGCGCAGGCTCAGTAATTGTGGCACACAGGCTTAGTTGCTCAGCCGCATGTGGGATCTTCCCGGACCAGGGCTCAAACCCGTGTCCCCTGCATTGGCAGGCGGATTCTTAACCACTGCGCCACCAGGGAAGTCCCCCCAAAAAAAATCTTAAAAAAAAAAGGCGGCCAGAATCTGTGTCATCGTGTGATCTGGTCCTGGCACTACCACTGACACGGCTAGCCAAACTGGATGAGCCTCTTACCCTTTCTGGCCTCCCTATTTCTCACTATAAAATGGGAGAAGAAAAGGAAACCATGTCAAGTCTCCTTCTAGCTTTAAATGTCTTGAATTTCTTTCCGTTCTCCTGTGCGTGTGTGTGTGTGTGCGTGTGTGTGGTGTACGTCTGAGGTGTGTGTGGCGTATGTATTGATATATGGTGTGTGTCGGGGGGAGACTGTATGTCTCTGCACAGCTCCCTGTCCCGCTCCCCACCCCACCACGTTGGTCCCTATGAGGTCAAGATGGGTGATTTTAATTTTAAAAAAATATATTATTTTTTTTTTTAGAGGGGATTGGGAAGTTAGCTTTTTTTTTTTTAATTTTATTTATTTTTATTTATTTATTTTTGGCTGTGTTGGGTCTTCGTTTCTGTGCGAGGGCTTTCTCTAATTGCGGCAAGTGGGGGCCACTCTTCATTGCGGTGCGCGGGCCTCTCACTATCGTGGCCTCTCTTGCTGCGGAGCACAGGCTCCAGACGCGCAGGCTCAGTAACTGCGGCTCACGGGCTTAGTTACTCCGCGGCATGTGGGATCTTCCCAGACCAGGGCTTGAACCCATGTCCCCTGCATTGGCAGGCACATTCTCAACCACTGCACCACCAGGGAAGCCCCCCAAAATTATTTTTTTTACCATAGAAAACAGCGAGCACACAAAAGTAAAGAAAATGCTATGACCGGGCCCATCTGCCCACTGCCCATGATTTATCAGCTCCTGTCCAATCTTGTTTTATCTCCACCCCTTCCCATGTCTCCTGACCCCGGGTTATTCTGAAGTAAAACCCATCAGTACATATTTCATTTAGTATCGATAAAAGACAAGGACGGAGCAGGTTTCTATGGTGATGCAACTGCTGGTCAGATGAAGCATCCTGCATCCCAAAGCTGTCTTTGAATTTGGGTCATCTCTTCCCTGTTTGGAAAAGTACCCTCATCAAAAACATGCTCCAGATGCCTCACAGACACGAAAACGCAAATAAGAACATCCACGGATGCACTCATTTTTTTTAGAAAGCAATTTTTAAAACTTCACGCGTGATTCTAGGGTGGTCCGAATACAAACGTGTTCAGAATCCTATGAACACGATGTGGAAAGTAGGCCATTGATTTTAATACCCACCCACGCGAGGCCTCAAACTCCTGCACCACCACCTACAGCTCCTCACCCTGTGTCCCGGGCTCAGTGTCGGTGGTGATGAGTGGACAACCAGGACCCCTGGGGGCTGAGGCTCTGGAGCTGGACGCTGCCTTGGCCCCTGGCTCTACCACTCAGAACTGTGTGGCCGGACAAGCCAGGCCTTCTCTGGGCCTCCATGACCCCATCTGCAGGATGGGAACAATGATCTCAAAGTCTCTCTCACAAGGCTGTTTGGGGATTAAATGAGATAATAGAACACTCTGCATGGTGCCTGATGCACAGGAAGTGCTCCATAAACACCGCTGTCCTGGGACCATAGTCCTGGTTTCCTAACTGAGATGAAGGCTCCCTGTGGCCGGTGTCGGTCTCCCTACACGTCAGCTGTTGAAACCAGTGCTAACCCGAGAGAACACACCAAAATATGATCCCGAAGGGAAAATGTTGTCTCCTTAGCCTAATCCTTCTGGATCTTCTGCTATCTCCTCCACCGCTTGAGCGAGCCTGACACAAGGCAGGCATTCAATCTCACTCTCACAGGGGAAGAAAGCATAGAAACACCCTTTTTGAACAGAAAGAACTTACTTTGTGCAAGAACTGCCATTTCAAAGGCCTGGAGAGCACAACTGGAGGATTGTATATTGTAGGTCGGGCTCCTCACCGGAGCAGCCAGCTCGCCGGACAGTAAACACGCTTCTAATGAAATAAAAGCTGTCGGGCAGCAGAGTCTCCGCTGTGAGTGGCAGGCAGGCGCTGTGCTTCCAAGAGCGTGTCAGGCTGAGTGCATTTGTCATCTCGGAGGGAGACCCTCCCAACAACACAACCTGAATGGCAGCACGGAGCCCAGCCCTGGTGAGCCTGTCTCCAAGGCAACCGCAGCCTGTCTAAGCCACTGCCTCAGGACCCACCTGAGGCCAATGACCATGGGCAGACACATCCGGGGATGCATTTATGCCCTTACCACCCGCATCATTCTTTGTCGTCTCTGCCCTGTGGAGTTCCTGGGTAATACAGTGTGCAGCCCAAAGACACTCAAGATTTTAATGCACATTTTCCCTTAGCAATAAACACATACATATGTATATTAATTGACCAACAAGAATTACATCTTGTGACGTCATTTAATCAGAACTCCGTGTGATTAAGTACTGAATTTCTCCCTGTGCCCCTTCCCAGCCACCGGGCCATCAGAACAGCCTGGATCCCCGTCACCTCGGGGTTAAATGCCCATGAAGTACCTGGTGTGTGCCTCCTGAAAGTGATGGGGTGATGCCTTAGAGAGAGAGAGTGCTCAAACTGAGAAGGAAGGTCTGACATCGAATGCCAGAGGTGGAAGGCCTGGCCTCCTGAGGCTCCTCATTGCCCAGAAGAAGGAACAGAGGCTCAGAGGCGGCTGGGACCTGGCCACGATCGCAGAGCTGAGGGACAGCACGGCACCAGCACTGCCATCCAGCACTTCCCTCTCAGAACTGCAAACACCTCTGGAATCGGCCAGGATTCGTAAAGACGGAGAGTGTTGGTGCCCCTCCCCTTTCCAGGACGGAAGTCCAGGAGGACCCCCAGGATTCCCTGCAGTCTCATGTCAGATGGGCCGCCTGGGAGAAGGCGGGTGGTTGAGCTGACAGGACAGCACCCAGGACGGTGAGGGTCTGCCCTAAGGAGGCAGAGTAGGGGATCTGGTTGTTGTATGTGTGTGTGTTCATCAGGAAGGTCTGGGGGATCTGCTCTTGCCCCAACACAACCCACATCTAATATCTGGCAGGTGCTCTCAGAATCTCTGGGCAGGACGTCCATGGGGAAGGGATGGGGATTTTGGTGTGCTGCCCAGCCTGGAGGCCAGGGAAGCTGGGCCTTGGCCAGCAGGGGTGAGGGGCCACGGCCACTTTCCTCTAGGCCACACCTGCCCGGCCTGGGAAGGGGGCCCAGCAGCCTCACAATTAATCTGCCTCCTTGGAAGCCTCGGGCAAACATTTAGACTGGGGACTCCCTTGTCTCATCTGTCCAAATATTTGTAGCCTGTGGGTCACTTGGTCATTTCCTGAGAGGCTAAATGTGGGGTGGTTTTGACCCACACAATCTCCATCTCCCTTGCACTGCAGGGGCCAACCTGAGCATCTCCAGCGTATACAGAAGCTTGTGGTTCCAACCAGGGCCACCCTGACATCCCAGATTGGGGGTGGGGGGGGCAGGAAGTGAGATAATGTTTGAGCATCTTCCCTCCTGTAAAGCTCTGCACTGGATACAGC
Source organism: Balaenoptera acutorostrata (assembly GCF_949987535.1). Lineage (NCBI taxonomy): Eukaryota > Metazoa > Chordata > Mammalia > Artiodactyla > Balaenopteridae > Balaenoptera > Balaenoptera acutorostrata. The sequence goes on along the minus strand of NC_080082.1, from coordinate 2,949,460 downwards.
AGCATCTCAGCTACTGTTGGCAACTCTGGTCAGGCAGTGTTCACAGATGAGGACCCCAGGGCCTGGACATGGAAAATAAGCTACTCAAGCCAGTGGGCACAGCTGGTGATGGTCTGGGCTTCATTCAAACTGGGCTCCGTCCAACCCTGGACTCCAAGTCTCCCCGAGCCTTACATAAGTGCTTTCATTCATAATTCATTCCAGCAGCCTATAAAGTTGCTTTTTATCAGCATCCTCATGATTTTTCTTTCGGCCATCACTTGCTAAACTTCCCCCTGGGTCAGACTTAATTCTCCTGAGCCGCTAGAGAGAAGGTATGACTTCTCCCCCATTTTACAGATGAGGCTACTGAGGCGCAGAGAAGTTACGTAAGCCACCTAAGGCTGCACAGGAGAAACAGAATCACTCTAGAAGCCAAATGTTCTGACCCCACCAAGCTCCAGACCATTCCATGGGCACTTTCGATGTTGCTACTCGGCAGTGCGGCTCAGTGCGCCCTGAGGCAGTGCCTTCTTGGCCCCAGGCCTGCAGCAGGGGCGCGCAGGTGAAGGCAGAAAGGGCCTGCAAGCACAGCTTGTCCTGCCTGGGGTCGCCTAGAAGCCGGAGCCTGTACTTAGTTCTCTCTGGTAAATAACAGCTCCGGTTTCTGCTAAAAGGATTCATTCCCAGAACACAATAATTTTCATCTCCCCCTCACTACAACCCGTAGTTTATGGCTAAACATACGCCATAATGAGCCACTGGCCTGATAGCGTCGTTAAGGAGATATTTGACCTCGGGTTTAATTGCAGGATGGAATAAATGGCCGGGACGTGCAGAAGGGGCCCCGCCAGCTCGCAGGCAAGTTCAGGGCTCTGCATCTGGCATCCGCCAGACCCGGAGAAATCGGTGTGTCGGAGAAAGGGGCTCCCGCGGCGCCTGGGACGCAAAGCAGGGTGAAGGGTGAAGGCTCAGGAGCCGAGTGCGCCGTGCGGTCCATGGCCAGGGCTGCCCTGGAACCCTTGGGTGTGGGTGGATTCCGGCGGCTGCTGACCCTGGACAGTGGCCCTCTTGCGACTAACTCCCTCTTTCTGCCTGCACCCTGCTTTCCAAAGTCCCCCAGAAAAAAGCCACTCCTACCCTCCCACCGCCCCCCGCCCCCTTGGCAGAATGCAAGGCTGGTTAGCTGGGCGTTAGTTAGGCTTGGGACAAGAGTCGCCACCAATCGCCACAGACTAAACACTGGTTTCAAGTGTTCCCGGCACATGCCTCTGTATCTGTCCTGGCTGGTGAGGGAGAGGGGAGAGAGGGGACCCGGGAACGAAGGCGCCCTGGCACCTGCTGAAGGCTATCGAGAGAAAGAAACTCGAGCAGGCAGATGACTTGGTGATGCGACCCGGAGCTGGGCTGCAAGTCGGGAGGGGCTCCGCGAAGCAACCTGCCTCTGGGCCGGCGACGCCGGCACTTCTGCATGAAAAACGTGGCCTGTGACCTCCGCGCCCCAGAGGAGAGGGGGTGGATTCCAGCCTGTGGCAGTGCAGGGTGCACCCAGTCGTGCCTCTTGGATTTTTCTCTCCGCTGCTCAATGTCAAGGCTACAAAAGCCATCAAGGGAGTGTCAGCTGAACGGAGGGCTTTGACAAATGACAACTGTTTGAAAGAAGGGAGTGTCAATAACTGTGACTTGGGCCCAATTTATTCGATCTTGGTGGTTCTTATTTGGGAGGGAGTGTGTAAGGGACACTGCACGGCGCTGAAAGCTATGGGCTGCTTTTCCCCAACATGCACTCACACACCTAGTTTTGCACCTCCCACCCCAAGATCCTTTGGTCTTGAGTTAAGAACCGCACCCCCACCAGCTCGACCTAAGACCCGAGAAGTACGCCAGGGTCTGCTCCTTCCCTTGTGGAAGGCTCTACCTGCACAACTCTAAGGGCCAAGTAATCATCTCCCTATTTTTCTCTTCCTGAAAGAGTTTTGTTTGTTTGGTTCCCACGACTTCTTTACTGCTGGGGTGCCAGGCGGATTGCTGAGTCGGGGTGAGCCTGGCCTCCAAAGCCTATTTGAGTATTGTCTGTGGACTTTGTAGTACCCGGGAAGCAGAGATTCAGAACCAGGGAATGTGGTTCCTGGATGCTGGAAGCCCAGGCGGGGTGTTCTCTAGGCCACTGCCTGCCATCTGCAGTGGCCCAGCACCCTGCACACAGGATTGGGAGCGGGCTGAACTGATCCCAAAAGGTGGGAGCACAGCATCTACACAAGCAGAGCGTGGTGAAGAGCTGCGGGGATCTATTGGGAAACCAGAATCTCCCAGCCCAATGTCCTCTAGGAGATTAGACAAGGCCCTGAGTTCTCCATTTGGCTACACAGCTGCCAGTCTCCCGGTGCACGGTGTTTGGAGAGGGACTGGGGGTGTGTTTCCAAGAGGAAGCGCTCGGCTGTGATCCCCAAGGGATGCAGAGCCCACATCAGCCCCGCTGCTCTGGTCCAACCCACCTGGCCTCGGCCACGGCCGCTGCTGCCCCTGAGCAGTGGAATCCCTCCCGATGGCTGTGGGTCGGGGGATCTCTCCAGCGGGGTCCTGCTTTTCCTACTCCAGTTTTCATTCAGCTAAAGAAAAGGAGGCGAGGGCTTCCCTGGTGGCGCAGTGGTTGAGAATCTGCCTGCCAGTGCAGGGGACACGGGTTCGAGCCCTGGTTGGGAAGATCCCACATGCCGCGGAGCAACTAGGCCTGTGAGCCACAACTACTGAGCCCGCGCGTCTGGAGCCTGTGCTCCGCAGCAAGAGAGGCCACGATAGTGAGAGGCCCGCGCACCGCAATGAAGAGTGGCCCCCACTTGCCGCAATTAGAGAAAGCCCTCGCACAGAAACGAAGACCCAACACAGCCAAAATAAATAAATAAATAAATAAAAATAAAGTACAGAATGTTAAAAAAAAAAAAAAAAAAGGAGGCGAAAGCCAGCACATGCCGTCCTCTGAGCCAGCGGAAGAGAAGAGGGCAGTGGGTGTTGAGAAAAAGAGAGGAGAAAAACTCTCTTGGGATGGGGGAACTGGGGTGGCCTTTGGAAAGCCAACTGCTTCTCCCCAGAAAAAAAAGTCATCCGGGCCAGGAAACAAACGTCAAAGCCTGGGGTAATTCTCTTATTTGAAAAGAAAAGAGACAAGGGAAAGGCTGGTGGCAGAGGGAGGCCGGAGGCTGCGTTTACCCCAGCTGACTGTCCCAGAGGAACCGTCCGGGTGCTCTTAGAAAGGGGCGCTGAAAAACCCTTAAATTAGGGTTTTTCTTACCCAGAAACCTGATTGTGCTACTGCGGACGGCGGCGGGGGGGGGGTGATAACAAACAGAGTCCCGATTTTGCACCGTGGGGGGAGGAGACATGACAATTTCACCCAGTTAGAAGAAGGAGGATGGGGTCCTGCTAAGAGTCCGAGCGGCGCAGGGCGCACGTCCTTTGATTGGACCTGGGATGCGAGCACCGCGAGGCCCCGGCGGCTGAAGCTCCATCGGCGGGCTGTTTGTAATTCCATCCTTTTTTTCATTAACATAAACACCACTTGAACAAAAATATACACGGCCACCTACTTTGCCGGGAAAGACGGCCCAGCGCCCACCGGCCCGCGCTCGCCCGCCGACCGGGACCCCTGCCCTCGCGGCGCGCCGGGGGCGCCCGGGTCCGCGCCATCCACGCGGCGCGCGGGGCCCAGGCGGCGGCCGCCTTTGGGTGGCTTTGAAGCTTGAGGCCTCCCGGATCTCGGGCCGGCCCCCCACAGTTCAGCCTGTCATCCCGGCCGGCCGCCACCAGAGTCCCGACGGAGGTGCTGAGTTGTCAAAGTAAATTCCTAGTTAAGCCACTTGTTGATAAAGCCTCGGGGCAAATTGGTTCCTCTTTACCTGCCCAGCCCCCGCCCTCGCCCTCGCCCTCGCCCTCGCCCTCGCCCTCGCCCTCGCCCTCGCCCTCACCGGCGCGGCCCTAGTTTCAGGAGGAGGTGGTCGCCGGCGGCGGCGGCCTCGCAGGGAGCTAATTGAATTGGAACTCGCATGGCCTCCGTTCAGCTGGACGCCTGGAGGGGTGGAGGAAGGAGCCGGGGGCAGGGGTGGAGGTGGGCCTGCCGCCTGGGACCTCTGGCCTGGGGTGGGCTCTTGGTGAAGGAAGAGCAATAACATGGGGTGGTCTCTGCCGTCGGCGTAAACGGGCGCGGTGACCATCTGGCGGCTCTCCTGGTGCGCCGGCCTCCCGCGTCCGCGTCCACGCAGTCCTGGCTCCTCCACCCCCCACGTCCACGTGTGCAAGCGGTCCTTGCGCCAGCGGGGATCTCCTCCCGCGCGCCCCGCCCCAAATCAGAGCTCACCGAGAGTCAGCCCGGAGTCGTGGGTCTGAGCTTCGCTCTCTTCCACCCCGCTCTGTACCCCCATTTCGGGCCCCGTACCCGCACAAATTAAAAATCGACAGGGTCTTGGAGACCGCAAGGGGAAATCACCCCGACTGGTCCAAGCCCCAGCTCCAGTCTCCGTCTCTGCGGGCACAGGCAGGTCAAGAACAGAGCCAGTTCCCCGTATAATTCAGGCCCCAAACAACGTAGCTGGAATTGTCCGAGGAGTAGACCTTTGATGTTCTGTTTTCCTCCTAACGTTACTACATAATTTTTGGTCTCCGCTATTTCCCATTACCCGTATAGACACGTCCCAAGCAATTATGCACTTTAAGTGCATTTCCCGGTTTTGCAAGAAAAAAAGAAAAAGAAAAAAAAAAAAAAACACTTCGAGGTACCCCAGTTTCATGAGCCTTAGAGTCTGACCTGGGCGTCTCACTCTGTAGCGGTACCCTAGGTTGCATCCGGAGTCCAGCGCGGAGACCCTTCTTATCCGCCCCTCTCCCTTCGTGCGCCCAGTGCCCGCGGTATCCGAAACTGGCCAGTCCCCACCACGGTCAAAGGGAAGCGACGGGGCCCGGAGACGCGCGCGTGCTTGGCTTCCAGAAGGCGCCTCTCCACCAGCGCGAGTCCCGGGCGCGCCCCGGTGCCCCAGCCCCCGGCCTCTCCGCTTAGACGCCCGCAGGAGAAGGCTGAATCCTCCCCCTCGGCTCCCACCCAGGCAGGGCCAAGCGAGCGAGAAAAGGGAGCTCACTGACCCCACCTCCCAAGACCCTACCCCAGCCCGAGAGTTTTCGGATTTGCAACTCCAGCGTCCCGCGCTCGGGCGCACGCCCCCTCCCCGGGGGTGGTCGAGGTAAAATAAACACCGCGTTCAAGCAAGCAAAACCCATCATTAGCCCAAACCACGGTTAAAATAATTGCTTCGTCGCAGGACGAGAGCGGCAGTAACCAGCCGGGACTGCCTGGGACCCTCCCGCCGCCGCCGCTGGGGCCTCGGTGGACGCGGAGCCACGTCGCAGCCGCGGCGGCCCCGACCCCGAGGGGTGGCGTGCGCGACGCGGAGCCCCGTGGGCCCGGGTCCGCGCGGAGAGAAACGCGTTCTCGGCTTCCTGCGCGAGTGAGAGCGCCGTCTCGGCCGAACGCCAGCCCTCCACAGTTATTTTCTGGGAGGCGACTAGACAGTGCTCGAATCAGACTCGCAAAGCCAGAGTGAGTCTCGGCTGCTTAAAAAGGAGAGAGAGAGAGAAAGAAGTTAGGGCAGGTAGGCGGCTGTGAAGGGCAGGCAGCCAGCCTGAAGCTACGTTCTTCAGAAAATGCTGCTTTGCAAGAAACGCGGAGAAAACGTGGAGGCGATGGCGAAGGGGGTGTTAGGATACTCATTACCGGTCTCTTAAAAAGGGCAAATCTGACTCCTAATTGAGTTAGTTTTCATGGCGAATTAAATGGGTCTTAGCCCAGCTTAGGGGTGGGGTGGGAATGACCTCGTGGAAGCTTTGCCTGCAGCTGCCACGTGAACCTAACTCATTCTCAAACTTTAACAGGAAAAAGGGAGGTGGGAGGAGAACGGAGATAAAAAGATCGATTTTGACCTTGGGAATATAACAAAATGTTTAAAATATTTTGAGGTTTACACTTTTTAAAATAGCGGGTCTTCCCATGTCAGGGCTATATAGATTTTTTGTATGTAATTGATTTCTAATTATTAAGAAAAGTACCCAGGATAAAAATTAACTGGTGCTGGAGTACAGAAATGAAGTACTTAAATGCAAACCAAGTGCCCCAAGGAAATTAGTTTTAAAAACGAACCCATGGTAGGACCTGTATGTGATCAAATTGTTCCCAGATTTGGTGTATATCAAGCATTGAGAAAACATGTTTCAAAATAAAAGAACCAGAAAGTGTGAGTGACTACTTTATCTTTGCACCTCTGTTTGATTTTTAAATTCTACGGGGTAGGAAGCTGCCGGTACGAAGGTGAGCATTGACTGAGATGCAAAAATAAGTACAGCCTAAAGGGACACAGCGCACTTTAAAAGGCAAGGAGCGGCGCTGGGGCAGCTCTGCAGTTGCCCCAGGTTGAGACCTACTGCCTGGGCTGGTCAGGACCGCCTCCGCCAAGGGATCCCACTGGAGGTCTCCTCCTGGGGGGACAGGGACCCCATCGGTCCCCAAGGAGCTCAGCCGGGGCTCTCCAATGTCTGCCTTTCCCCAAGTCCTCCTGCCCCAATTTAACTCCACAAAAAGAGTGGCCATGAAGACTTTCCCTGAACACCCTGCGGGAGGGCAGTCGAGGGTCTCAATGAGCCCCCACTCCCAGCAAGGCACATGCCCTGGAGGAGTGCAGATGTCCAGGCCAGGCCCCGCCGCTCTCCGTCCCTGGCGTTTCTCAGAAACCGGGCTGCTGGGGAGCAGTGCCAGGAAGCGGGTGGGGTCGGGTCGGGTCGGGTCGGGGCGGGTGGGATGGAAGTGATTCGGAGCCCCCTTACCCCACGCGGGGGTTACAGGGCAGGGTCCAGAAGGCTGGAGACTACTGTTTTGTTATTACGCAGGGTGGAAAGCTGGGGCAGGGGGATGTGAAGCGGAGCCTCCGAGTCAGGAGCTAACAGTCTCCCCTCTTCTTCCTGGAGTTGCCAATGGCAGCCCAGAGTTGGGACCCCACAGGTGCCCTCGGGAGGAGGAGAGAAGTGTCTTAAACCGAGCCACGTTTATGGAGCCGTCGCCGTTTGCCTCTTGCTCTCCCATCTGCGAAATGGGCTCAGCACAGCAGCTCCTTAGCCCAGTGCTGGTACACAGCAGGCGCTCAATGGTTCTCTAAAGATAATGCTGTTCTCATTTAGTCTTCACAGCAGCCCGAGGGTGGGGATATCTTTATTTTCACCATCATGCAAATGAGAAGAGGGGCTCAGAGAGGTCACTAAGCTGCGCAGAGGCCGCACAGCAGCCGGGGCAGAAAGGTGGGATTCTAACCCAGGCCTTTGGCTGCCGGGCCCCTGCTCCAGAGGCCACCCCAAGCGGGATGGGAGCCCTCAGTGGGCTCTGTTGTCTGCAGAGGGTGACCAGGGACCAAGCCTGGCGGGTGGGGGGGCGGGGTGCGCACCTGAGACTTCATCACCCTTTCGTGTGGCAGCAAGTTGGCTCTGAGTTGTCAGAGGGCCAGAGGAGGCTCCCCTCCAACCCAACCCGACGCTCTGCTCTGTGAAGTAGGTGCCAGGATTTTGAGCTACGTTCTCTTCCACGCTGCCTAGGGGTGAGGGCAAACCAGAGTGCCCAGGGGAGGGGACTTGCCCCAAGTCTCAGGTGAGCTGATTCCCCTATTTGAGTTCACTCCACCAAAGCTTGGTCCTGTCAAGCTGAGCCCCACAGGATCTCACCCCCAGCACCCCAAACACCAGGGATGAGGGAACACCCCCAATAATAACAACCAGGCTAAGAATTATTCACAATTTGCTAACTACCCAGAAGGAGCTACTGTCACTGTTCTGGTTCTGCAGATGAGGAGACCAAGGCACAGAGAGGTAAGGCCACCAGCCCTGGGTCACACAGCAATGGAAGCCAAGTCTCAATACAGTCTTATTTATTTGTTTAAGAAGTTTGCCCTGGTTCGCATTTATATCCCCCTGCCTTAGCCCCCTCCCAGACCGTGCTCAGAGCGCTTCTGCATTTCTCCTCTGGCTCTCAGACTGCTCCATGGATGGGTACTGACTTTATCCCCATTTTAAGATAAGGAAAAACAGAGGCACCCAGAGGTTAAATCATTTGCAAAGGCTCTCCTTGTTCCTTGCTGCGCCTGGCCTCCTCCTCTGGCTTTCCTCCCACATGGCCTCAGGGACACTGACAAGGGCCTCACAGAGACCCTTCCCAACTCTCTTGGGAAAGCCCCACCCCAGGGCTAAGTGGGCTGAGGTCTGGGACCTGCTCCTCAGAAAAATGGACACAGAGAAACTTCCATGTCAGAGTAGCCACTGCCCGCCCAACGCTGGAGCCCCGGAGAGAGGTGTCCAGTCACCTGGGGCTGTGCCTTCAGACACACACACACACACACACAGACCTCTGTCTTTCTCTGTCTCTCTCTGTCTCTCCTTCCCTCTTACACACACTCCTTTCCACTCTAGAGCTCCCTGCCCACCTCCTCCCCAAGCAAACTGAGGGGATCCCTCCCTGCGTCCCTCTGGGTGAGTTGTTTTTCTCTCTCTCACCCTAGGCTTTGTGGGAGTCCCTGCTTCTCTCACAATCCGAGTGAGTCTCCTGGGGCTTCGCCCTGTCTGTTTGACCCAGGCATCTCTGGGTTCTGGTGACCAGATACCTTGGGGTCTCTCTGGGGTGGAGGAGGGTCTCTGTGTCTCCTGGCCACCTGTGCCTCTGTTCTTTGTCCACAGGGCACTCTACTCAGCTCTGACTGCCCGGGAGCTGTATCGCCTTCCCCATGTCACACATACAGCTGGCTCTCCCATCGATCGTGCAGAAGACAGACCGGCGAGGCTGTGCAAGTCGGCACGCCCACGTGCAAATCCTCCCAGGGGGTCCCCGGGGCAGCCCGGACACGACCCGGCTGGGACAAAAGGACCCAAACCCAACCTGGGGTGGGGGGGGAGGCGTGGGAAGAGCGCGTCACCTCCGTTTCCTCAGCAAACCTGGGGCTGTGGGCCAGGCTCAGGCAGGTGAAGTCCCTTCTTCCCCCAGGCACGCTGGGCTGCGCAGATTATGTTTTCTCCCTAGAGATAACACTTGTTTTCATATTTTCCACACCCTCTAAGTGGAAATAGAGCATTACAAGCTATCAGTGGAGACCAATAGGCACATTTTGAGTGCGCACGCTGGCAGGTTTCTGGGAGCAAATTGCTGTTTTTGATTAAGAACCCGATCTGAGCACACCCCCGCCCCCGTCCCTGCTTGGCCTGGCCCTCATTTCCTCATCTCGCCCTCTTCTAAACCCCTGTTCCCCGAAGGTGGTGTGTGTTGTTTTATCTCCCCCTTGAACCTGAGAAATAGAAAATATCTGACGTTTGAAATTTAATTTATATTTTCCTTTTGGTTTTTTTTTTTTTGGAAACTCACTCATTTTCATCTTCTCTCTCTACACTGTCCGCTCCCTCTGCCCCCAGAGGACTTATTTCCACGGGGCGCCCCGCACCCCCCGAGTAAGTGTTGAGGACCAGTCGCTTTCTCTCAGCCGCACCTCTTGGGAGATGCCTCTCTTTCTCTCCCTCCATGTGGGTCCTTTGCTCAGAAACAAGACCTGGGAGACACTCCCTCCCTCACACCTCCCCATGATGGAGCGAACGTCTTCTCGCCATCTTTTTGAGAGCAGCTGTCCAGGTAGCAGGGATAAGGATACATCGGATGCTTTGGAGCGTGCCCCTGTGGGAAGGAGAGCTGCAGCCAGGCCAGGCACTGGGGTGGGAGCCCCAGGACACGCAGTGTCCCCGGAGTGTTCTCTGTTCCTTAGAGCAGTATGCACTGCTAATGCCAGAAAACTCCCAAAAATCTCGAGGGGAAGAGGGCTGTAAATTCCTGGGCTGCAATGTTGTCAAATATTTCATTGAAGAACGTCATGGAAAATGCGTGCTTTTGGGTAAAAGGCCAAGTGGAGGGGCAATCGCAGGGCTGCAGCAGCGCAAATACGAGCCTCTTTTTTTTTTTTTTTTGACCAAAATATGAACTGCTCTCTAATGTACAGCTGACAGGGGAGATGAACTGCCAGGACCTGGGTCAGGGATAACCCTTGCCTCAGCTGCTCCCCAAACATGGCCCTAGTGGTCCCCACAGGTGCCGTTTCTGAGCCCCATCTGTGCCGAGGTGGGTGTGGCCGGGCCAGTGAAGCCAGAAGGTATGGCTCTTTCTCCTGCTCACTTTGGGGTACCCCCAGGAACACTCTAAGGGGCCCCGGAATCTGACTTGCCATTGACGAGAGGAGAAAACGGGACTGTGTTGGTTTTGAGTTTGGCTGGCAGCAGCGGGCACAAGCAGGGACACCATCCCGAGGTGTGGGTGTGCAGCACAGAGCAGAAGCCTCCCCAGTGGCCTTCTGAGGGCACTGGGGCTCCCCAGGACTTGGGGTCCCTTCTAGTGCTCATTCTGCCCACGTTCCTTGTCTCTGCGTCTTTTCTGTGCTGGCAGCAGACAGAGGCTTACATGGTCCTGAGCTCACAGCCTCTCAAAGCCCCGCACAGAAGGTAAATCGTCCCCACATCTCCATGCCACGCCGAGGACAGCCCTCCCTTCCCGGCACGACAAAGGGCAGGAAAGTTGCTCTGTCACTACAAAAACAGAGCAGGGGAATCACTCACTTCCCCGGGACCTGAGATCAGAACAGAACCCTGAGATCAGAACAGAACCTGCCTGCCAGGGTTATGGTGGGGGTTACTGAGCGAGTGGTGGCCTTGAGGTGCCTCGCGAGGGCACAAAGTCAGGCCTCCATAACTGTCGGATGTGTGAGCTCTGTATTTGTATTACTGCATGCCTGGCTGCGTGCAGATCTCCTGACCGTCTTCTACTCACGCCACCATGCTCCACTGCAAACGCACTGCCTGACGCTTGGGTAGACACAGCGGCACAGCGCAGACCCCTCTCCTTGCGAAACGCTGCCCGGGGTGCTCCGTGCGCACAGGCACCGCGCGTACTTTATGATGTGCGTGTGAAACCACTGTATCATGTCCAGTACAACCCATTATATCACGCACACACCTTACAACAGTCCACGTACTTCTATATCATATGGTCCGCAGAGCCTACAATATTCTGTCCAGAATACGTGATGCTGTACACGCCCCAGACTATTCTGCGTGCGTAACCTGCTACGTACTATACACACTTTATAATATTTGGTGTACAGGACACCTCTTATTGCACTCAAATATTCTGCACACACAATGTGCCATATTATTCACATCTTAAAATATTCATTATGCATGAAGCCACTGTGCTGTACCCACATCCTAATAATGTTCAGCACACAGGAAATAGTTACATTTGCACACCTTGTGCTATTCTGTGCACACAGGCCTTACATTGTACACCCACCTGACACGATCACACTTACGGGGCACTACTCGATGCCTCTCTAGTTCTATAGTTCTTGCCCTCTGGACAATATTCTGCACATTGGCACACGTGATACGTGTGTACCTCTAGAGTTTGCAAAGAAATACCCCACTTATTTTGTGCACAGATCATCCTATAATTGGGGAGAGGGTGCCCTCTCCTCCTGACTCTGACGCTTCTCCCCACGGTCTCCTGTCCCCAGGGCCGCATTTTCACCACAAACCTCCCACCCCTAACCCCCCACCGAAGTCCGCAAGCCAAGGGGTTTCCTTTACTGCCAAACGCCCACCTTGGTCTGGGGCCCGGCCCGAGCTACCTTCTGTCGCCTTTGGACTTCGCCCGGGAAGGGGTTCGAGGGAGCGGGGACGAGGGAGGCGCGGGCCGGCGCTAATGCAGAGCAGGGCGGCTGCCCTCGCGGTGGGTGGTCGGCGGCCGCCCCTGCCCCCGCCCGAGCCCGCGCCCGCGCCCGCGCTGCCGGCCTGGGCACAATCCGAGCTGGATCTGGTTCCCTGCTCGGGTTACGGCGCGCTCTCGGCCCGGGCGGCTTCACTTAAGCAATTAGCCAGTAAAAATACCTTGGGCTTGGGGAGTGGGAGACATGGCAGGCGTGTCTGTTTTTACACCCCCCTCCCCATTTTGGGGTTCCTGGGGCCGGCGCTGGAGCACAGATTGGATTTGGGATGGGTGGGTGTTCTTGATAGATCTTTGCGCTAAGAGCAGAAAGCTGCCCCAATCCCTGTCTGCGTTTTCTCCGACAGTCCCTGGAGCTGGGCCCCTGGGGGTTTTGTTTGTTTCTGTTTGGATAGCCTGTCTTTCTCTGCACAGTCTTGTCCAAACCTCCCAACAGCCCTAACAAATAGACACCATTATTCGTCCCATTTTTTAGATGAAGACACTAAGTTACAGCATGGGGATTATAGCTAACAACACTGTATCATATACCTAAACGTTGCTAAGAGAGATCTTAAAACGTTCTCACCACAAAAAGAAAAGGAAAGAAAAGAAAGAAATGGTAACTATGTGATGGGATGGTGTCATTTTGCAACATATACATGTATCAAATCAACACTCTGCACACCTGAAAGTTACCCAGTGAGTTAATTGTATCTCAATAAAGCTGAGGAAAAATAAACCAATAAATCCCACCCTCCCACTCCCTGCCAAAAAAAGACAAGAAACAAATGCACAAATGGCTTATGCAACATCACTACATAGTGGAGGCTGGATTCAAATTCGGACCACGATTGTGAGTCTGCACGTAGACAGTCTCTGCCCTGTACTCCGGAGGCTTAACCCCTGGTCCTGCTCAGACCTGGATTTGTGTCCTGCCTCTGCACGGTGACCTAGGACATGAGGCAATGTCACTGAGCCCATCTGTAAAGGGAGGGATAATATTGACCTGGTAGGGTCATCTGTGAAGGTTAAACAAGTATCCTTGGGGGTGTTTAACCACAGTCCTGGGTTCGTGGATGGGAGGTTGTGGATTCATGGGTGGGTTCCAGGCATTTGGTGAAACCTTGAAAATCATTCTACAAATGTCGCAGGTATCTGTCCTCTGGAAGGGGTGGGTGTAGGGTTGTAGTTTTCAACAGTTTATCAAAGGGATTCACAGCCCAGAGAAACGTCAAGAACATCTGAGAGGTGTTTATAAGGCAAAGCTCAATACCGGGTGCATGGCCAGCAATCGATAAATCCTATTATCATCATGTGTTTGTGGCCATGGTTATTATTTTATCACCGTCAGTTCTCCAGTGGGTCTCAGTGCCCTTGAACCTGGAAAGCCAGGGGTGGGGGGCAACAGAAGCATTTCTAAACACCCCTCTCTCTCCACTCGTGGCCTGTAATGAGGCATCTGGGAGGGTAAAATTCGATGACAGTCAGCCCTTGGAGGTGGAGCAAACCACGGAGAGGTGCTCGCTTGGCAGCACGGGCTGACCCAGGCCAGGGCCTCAGTTTCTCCATCCGCCAAAGGCAAGATCAGGAGCGACCTCTCAGGGCATCTTAAGAGCCAAAAGCTTAGTCTCTGGGCACCTGGAAAAGCCCTCCTTGCCATGGCTGTGGCTCTTTCCAGAATTGCGGGGGGCGGGGAGAGACCTCCAAATCACACAGCTGGAATTCATTCCCCCTCCACTTTACCTCCTGCCCCAGTGGAGATGCGGGGTTGTGGGAGAGCCTCCATCTGCCGCGTTCGTGAGGCTCCGAGGCCGTTCAGCCCCTCCCTGGGCACAGCAAGTGCTGGCCTTCCCCAGCAAAGTCTATTCTACTGTTAGACCTCAGGGGTAAGTGGAGGCCAGGTGGGGCCCTGACTCCACACTTCCTCCCAGGAAGGCCGAAGCTTTCCCACCCCAAAACACACAGGAGCCCGCAAAGGGAGCCGCTGAGAAACGGCGATGTGCCGGAGTGAGGGAAACTGATCTGTGCGTTAGCTGAAGACGGAATCTGTAGCCCTCTCCCAACTAGAGAGGGCCTAAGAGGGAAGGGGGCTACTGGAAAAAGGGCCCCCAACTTCATGCTCTATAGAGCCCCCTCATTTTGGAGCGTCCTGTCAGTGGGGGAGGAGCGAGAGAAAGGGAGGGGTTGCTATCACTTTCTGGGAGCCTCGGGGCTTTGCGTTGCACCCTTCGCTGGCTTGGGAGTGGGGCAACCTCCCCCAATAGCCTCTCTTCTAAAGGCCAGATGTGCTCCCGGCAGCTGGTAGTAGCGACCCCTTCTCGGGAACTTCCCTCCCAGCACCGCGGGGCCTCCTACCCTGCAGCTGCCGTTTGGCGGCAAAAAAAAAAAAAAAAAAATGATGGAGAGAGAAATGTGGGAATGCGTGTGCGTGGACGTGTGCGCGCGCGAGTGGAGCGGCCGTGCGTGCGATTGCGTGTGCATGTGCGGCGGGCTGTGCGTGGGCGAACGCGCAGTGCAGGAGTGTGTGCACGTAACCGAAAGTGTGTCCTCGGCGGTGGGCAGGCCTGAGCGCTCGTGCAAGGGTTGGGGCGCCTGAGCTGTGTGAGAGGTGTTCTCTGACGTATGGAAGCCGAGGCCGTGCGCGGTGCTCGGGATGCCTGGGTCGGTGGATGCTGGCTGGGCTCTGTGAAGTGGGAGTGGGTCTGCCAGCGCGCGTCTACCTGCGCGAAGACAACCACACACGACGCGGTCACATCCCACACTCACCCTTCCCCAGCCGACCCCTGCCTGCGTGCGGAGCCGAGACCGGGAGAGCCGAGCGAAAGCGCAGCGCAGAGAAGCTGGCTTTGTAGTCTCCCGCGAGCGCGCTCCGCCAGGGCAGGCTACGCCGCCGAGACCCCTAGCTCCTCGCATGGACGTGCCAGGCGCCCCGAAGGCGACGAGGCGTCTACCGCCGATGCCGAAGGCATCGGAGCGGGCAGGGGCGTCAGCGGGTTGACAAGGAGGCCCGAGAAACCCGAGAGGCCGGTGGGCTTTGAAAAGTGCCGCGGGGCCGCACTCCGAGCCCGGCACACGCCTCTCGCCCCAGCTCGCGCCGGGGCACGGCGTCCTGGCTCCTCGCGACGACCCGCGAAAACACCCCTCGCCTCCCTCCTCCGAAGTCTGCGAGCGAACAGCACTCACCTGGGTCCCCGCGTGCGACGTTGCGCCCGGCTCCTGCGCCATCCTGCGCTCGGCGCCACCGTCCCCCCTATCCCGTCCTAGCCCGCACCCCAGCGCCGGGAGGTTGGCGGGGTAAGGCTGCGTGCGAGCCCCCCGCTGCGGGCAGCCCGGGGCGCCAGGGCCGCCCGGGCCCATGCTCCCCGCCCGCGCAGACTGCTTTCCGGAACCTGGCCTGGCGCGCAATGTCAGAGGCCCCCGCGGCGGCGGCAGGCCGAGCCCACAGGGGCATTAGGCCAACTCCCCCCGCGCACGCGGAATTCTCTATTATTATTATTAAAGAATCCCCCAGAACGTGTTTACGTTGAGCCGTATAAACTTCCTGCCAGGGCCTTTACCATCTGCGAGAAATCGGGACCTGCTCTTGGGAAGCGGGGACACAGGGACTGCGGGGCCAAATAGGCGGGTTTTCAGTGTGCATGCTGGGGGGGCGGGGGTCAACTGAGCTATGTGTGAGCTCAGATCAGCGTGGCTAGTGTGCACATGAGTGCGAGTAGGTGCGAATTGAAGCTCCTGTGGGCTTTGTGTGCGCGTGAGTGAGCGCAAGGGTGGGCACGCACATGCCTGAGCGCCGTGTGCGCGTGAGTGGGAACGAACGCGTGGGTGTGAGTTTGCACGTCTGAGTGCGAAATTTACCGGGTTTGCATGTGCATCAGTGTATGCATGTGTGTGCACGAGTGCACAAGTGAATGAGCGTGGCCGCTTGTTCGGGAAGCCCGTGAGGTGTTGGTCCCCGCAAGGCCAGAGGTTCTCATTCGCTCCCCGAACGGCCCGCGGCGCCGGAGACAAAGCGGCAGCGACCCGCCCTGCGGTTTCGTTTTCCGCCCGCGCTCGGCTCCATCGGCTGCCCGCCCGCTCGCGCGGGGCTGGGCGAGTCCGAAAAGTCCCGGGCGCGGCGCAGTCCTTCCCGGGGCGGGGAGAGTGGGTAGGCGGTCCCTCGCGGGAACACACGCCCGCCGGCCGCGGGGACCCGTAGCCGAACCGGCTGTGTCCGCGATGGTCACGATCCGGCGGCCACGGCCGCCACTGCAGTTGCGATTTGCCACCGAGCAGTACGCGTCGGGGAAGGCCCGGGACCCGGGGTGCGTTTTCCGCCGCGCGGCCCGGGCAGGGAAGGCGGGGGGCCTGCGCGCAGCTGGGCTGAACCACGGGCCGAGGGCGCTTTAACACTTGCTCGCCAGGTTGGTGGAGGCGGGGCGGGTTCTGCAGGCGGCCGCTGGGAGGCGAGGGTGGGGGCCCTTTAAGCGCCCACCACCGCGGGGGCCGGAGGGGGGCAGGGAGGGGAGGGAACTCCTGGAGGGTCTTACGCCGGCCCGCGAGACGCCGCCGAGAGACAAGGCAGAGGGCGGCCTCGGCTGGAGTCGTGGAGCCGAGCGCCGCGGGTGGTGGGGACCGAGCGCTGCTCCCCGCGGAGGCGCACGGCCACCGGCCCGAGAGGTGGTGCCTCCCCCAAAAAACCGGTGGGGGGCTTCCTAGCGGCCTCCGCCCAGGCTGCAGAGAGCCTGCTCTCAGCCTCCGCTCGGCTCCTTCCCTTGTGGGAGGGCGAGAGGGAAAGAGGGAGGAGAGTAGGTGGGGGGAGGAGGCAGCTGGAGAGAGAGGGGGCTCTGCGCCAACCGCCCGCGGATCCAGCAGCTCCTCGGGGAGGACGAGCGAGCGAGCGGGCGAGCGAGCGGGCGAGCGGGCGGGGGAGGGCGCGCCGAGGCTCGCTCGGGAGAAGTGGCCGCCGATGACGGCAGAGGTGCAGCCAGCCCCGCGCGCGCAGCCCCCTCCCCCTTGCCCTCCTCCCCCTCCCCCTCCTCTTCCTCCTCCTCCTCCTCCTCCCGGCTCGTCGGCGGCGCAGAGCAGCAGCGGCAGCGGCGGCGGCGGCAGCAGCCACCCGATGTCTTCGGCGCCCGAGAAACAGCAGCCACCGCACGGCGGCGGCGGGGGAGGCGGCGCGGCCATGGACCCCGCGTCGTCCGGCCCGTCCAAGGCCAAGAAGACCAACGCCGGCATCCGGCGCCCCGAGAAGCCGCCCTACTCGTACATCGCGCTCATCGTCATGGCCATCCAGAGTTCGCCCACCAAGCGCCTGACGCTCAGCGAGATCTACCAGTTCCTGCAGAGCCGCTTCCCCTTCTTCCGCGGCTCCTACCAGGGCTGGAAGAACTCCGTGCGCCACAACCTCTCGCTCAATGAGTGCTTCATCAAGCTGCCCAAGGGCCTCGGGCGGCCGGGCAAGGGCCACTACTGGACCATCGACCCGGCCAGTGAGTTCATGTTCGAGGAGGGCTCCTTTCGGCGGCGGCCGCGCGGCTTCCGAAGGAAATGCCAGGCGCTCAAGCCCATGTACAGCATGATGAACGGGCTCGGCTTCAACCACCTCCCGGACACCTACAGCTTCCAGGGCTCCGCCGGCGGCCTCTCGTGCCCGCCCAACAGCCTGGCGCTGGAGGGAGGTCTGGGTATGATGAACGGCCACTTGCCGGGCAACGTGGACGGCATGGCTTTGCCCAGCCACTCGGTGCCCCACCTGCCCGCCAACGGCGGCCACTCGTACATGGGCAGCTGCGGCGCCGCGGCGGCCGGCGAGTACCCGCACCACGACAGCTCGGTGCCTGCTTCCCCACTGCTGCCCGCGGCCGCCGGTGGGGTCATGGAGCCCCACGCCGTCTACTCAGGCTCCGCGGCCGCCTGGCCGCCCTCTGCCTCCGCGGCGCTCAACAGCAGCGCCTCCTACATCAAGCAGCAGCCCCTGTCCCCCTGCAACCCCGCGGCCAACCCCCTGTCCGGCAGCCTCTCCACGCATTCCCTGGACCAGCCGTATCTGCACCAGAACAGTCACAACGCCCCAGCTGAGCTGCAAGGTGAGTGGGGAGGCTGAGCTGCCCCAGTCCTGAGGGGAGGGCATCTGTGAGTGCACTGCAGACCCAGCCCCCAGAAGCTGCTGAACGCCCCGGGCCACAGCCTGCGGCCACTGCGGTGGGGTGCCAAGACCCATGCTGTGGGGAGGCATCAGCTCCCCAGGGTGCCTCTCAGCCCCACCCCCCATTTGAGGGGCGAGTGCAGCCTGGAGCCCCCAGTATAGGCTAAGATGTCGTCTTCTTTTCTGTTTCAACTCCCAGCTGCTGGCTGCCCCAGCCTGGCCAGGTAGGCCCCATCCTCAGCAAAGACTTATTAGACTCCAATATTCTAAGTCCCCTCAGGTCCCTTAGCCCCCTCACACCTCAGCAAGTTCCCAGGATGGAGCCAGGCCCAGCCCCGGACAGCTGGCTCACTCTCCCCAGTCGCCCCAGAAAAGCTGCGGGAGAGCCGCCTCTGCTCTGCGCCGGGCAGGACGGAAGAGTTAGGCCCAAAGCCGGCCGGGCTCCACGCTTGCTCAGAGGCTCAGAGGCCGGCCTTTCAGGAATCAGGCCTGGGGCACGCGAACATTGAGTCGGGGCATTTTATGGTGACAGAGGCAGAGAGGGGACCCGATCGAGGGTCAGAGTTGCAGGCCCCCCCGCACAGACTGTTTCTTAGGAGCCAGGTTTTCAGGTCTCCAGGTACCGCCGCACCCGCAATCCTCCGAGAAAGAAGGTGCACAGCAATCTTCCCCTCTGAACCTTCCATCTCGGCACCCACTAGCAGCCTTCTGGGCCTGGTTCTGAGAAGAGCTTGGAGTGATCCAAGCAGGGGCCTGTCAGGAGTCAGCTGTCAGCAGCCTGTGGGAGGGAGGAGCCGGGCCTGGAGGCTGGAGGGGCCCTCTGCACGGGGGTTGCCCAGCTTGGGCGGCTTCAAACTCCAGGCGGGCTCCAGCTGTCCCAGAGGCTCGGTTCTCCTAAGGGCCCTTCCTCTGGAGAAGCCACCCTTGGCCCCTGTGTTGGCCCTGCCGGCCTGGCTGGCTGCTCTGGGGCCGCCGCAGCCTTTGGGGTTGGAAGGTGGCTGCCCAGCGCCAGGCACAGGCCCCAGGCTGCCCTGAACGTGGAGGCCGCCGGACCTTCTCTGCTGGCGCGTCTCGGCCCCCCTCACCACTTCCGCATCAGCCTCTGGAAGCCCCCGGCCCAGGCTCGGTGTCCAAGGTGGGAGAGGCCCAGGCAGCGGGCACTCAGGGGAGCAGGGATCCTTGCCAGTGTCTGGGGATCTTCCCGTTGGGCGCCGGCCCTACGGAGACCGGGAACTCGGACATGGGGAGGCGCTGTAGAGGGGAGGCCTCCAGCCCTGCGCCCGAGCCGGGCAGGCCTGCCCCGTGCGCCCCTCGGGTAAAGGTGCTTCTCCACCTGGAACTCTGGCCTCCGGAGGCTAACCCTTTAACGTCCCCTTTCCTGTCGCCTTGCCCTGCAGGCATCCCGCGGTATCACTCGCAGTCGCCCAGCATGTGTGACCGAAAGGAGTTCGTCTTCTCTTTCAACACAATGGCATCCTCGTCCATGCACTCAGCCGGCGGTGGCTCTTACTACCACCAGCAGGTCACCTACCAAGACATCAAGCCATGCGTGATGTGAGGCCACAGCCCCCGGGGCCCTCCAGGCAGGGGCTGGCCGGGCACTGGGACTTCGGAACCCATCGCCAGAAACTGCTTTATTTTCGAGGTATAACCGTCGGCAGAAGAAAAGGGTTTGACCCCTCCTCGACCGGATTATTCGGGAAAGGAATCCCCAAGGCAAAGACGGAGCCCCGCTGTCGGCACCTCCCCGCCACTCCCTCAACAGTTTCTTTAAAATGGTGGTGGTGGGGCCGGATCTGACTGCAGCTGTTGAAAAATAAATATCTATTTTTGATCCTATTGAAACCGGCTGAGAAGGTGCTGTGTTGGGGAAAAACCCTCAACATCTAAACAGGCATTCTGCTGAGGTCTCTCCCCCTCTTTCCCTCCAATGGCAAAAGTCGGGGAAGGAGAAAGGCAAACATGTGAGACCGTCTTTATCAAATACTTTTATTTTTTGGTTGAGTATTTATCTTTTTAATTTTTTTTGAATGTCTTGGAATGCGCGTCTCCTTTCAGAGCCATCTTTTGCAGGGAAGGGGGGGCAAGAAATCGCCTTCTCCCTCCCCACCTCAGAAGTCCTCCGATCAACACAGGTGGATCCTTGTGCGAATAACTTGCATTTCTGAAGCCACTGCTCGTCTTAGGAAAGAAACCAGAAGGAGCCCAGAAGCGGCGGCTCTGGGGCCTCTGCTGCCGTCCCCCTCCACCTTCCTCTCCTTCCTTCTCTTCAGTGATTTTGGTTTGGTTTCTAACTTTATTTTGACTTTTTTGGTGGGTGTTTTTCTCCCGAGACCTGGCTGTCTCCTGATCTCTACTGTAAACCTTCTGGTGGGAGAGTGAGGAAAACACGGCGCCGCGGGGACCGGGAAGGCCCGCTGAGCGCTCGGATTCAGGATTGCGGTGACGCAGAAAGGTTAAGGCACTTTTAAAAAACGATAGCAAGGCTCATCCTGTTATTTATTCTACTTTCTTTCCCTAATAATCGAAACACCGCATAGGCTCCTCCGTTTATCAGTATTAATGGTGTAACTTTGTTGGCAATATTTGCCGCGTAGATTTTTTTTTTTTAGGTATCCATTGTAAATTTGAAACTAAGTCCGATCTGTGTAAAGACAAATTTCCATATGTTTTATATAAATAAATATATATATATATATATAAAATGAAGGACCCCCCCCCTTTTTTTTTAGTATTTTGGCTGCTGGGGTGCAGCGTCTGGGACACGTATTTTAAATTTCCTTCTGCACTGTATAAAAATGACAATTTGAGGATGTTTTTGCCTTTTGTGTATTTTTTCCTAAAAAAGAACAAAAATAAAAATGTATAACATTTGTACATGGCCTTTAATATTGTATCAACTAGAAATAAAATCGCATGAGTATTTCATTGGGATTGCAGAATATCTTCCAAATACAGACAGAAAAGAGCCTGGGATATCTAGCCTTTTTTTTTTTTTAATTTAAAGTATGGATGATTCTTAATACTTTTTTCTTCTTTTTTATTTCTTGGCTAATCCTTCTCTTTTCACTCTTCATTTCACGCTGAAGTGAAATCTGGACAAGAGTAACTCTTTTTCTTGGCTTCTGTTTTTTAAGAAGAGCCCTCTGCCCCTCTAAATGTCATTTCTTGTTTTAAAGAAATAAGCAAACATTTAAAGAAAAACTATAGTTGTCCCTCCCCCAGGGAAAAAACATATATATGTGTGTGTGTGTTTGTGTGTGTGTATATATATATGTATACATGTAAAATATTTTACACTTTTGTTTTGGTCACTCCAAGACCAATGAGAATTGTACTTTGAGTTTCAGACTTTACTGTTCCCATATTCCAGCTGTTATAAATCATGGAACATCTTTTAAGGTTTTTTTTTTTTTTGGTAGGATTTTTTTTTTTTTTTTTTTGTGCCCTGCACTTGGTTTTCCCCAATGGAGAAGCGAGTAAAATTTGAGCAGGAAAAAGGCTGTTGGTGGGAGAGCAAGGTGATAGGCATGTTTCCAATCTGCTTACATTTCCCCCTAAATCATTAGGGGAAAAATCCATTTTAAAAAGTCTGTCTCCCCTACTGACCCTCTTTCTATTCCAATTCCCAGCTACCTAGGAAAACAAACACAATAAAGTCACATTGTCGGTGCAGCCGTTCAAGACCCACCGCAGTTTCTCCGCATCGTGGGGTCGTGAGCCTCTGAACCTGGTTCTTCTCAAATTTGACATTCTGGACGTGAGGGCAATTTCTCCGGTGCTCTGTTACATCAAAATTATCAATAAACTCGCCCAGGCAATTAATGCCCCAAACTAACAGCTGTCTATAAAACCGAGATAAAGGGCACAGGAAAAAGCCAACGACTCTGTCCCTTGGGGTCTTGGGCGGCCGAAGCAGCGGGCCCAGGTCTCCTGGGCAGCGGGCAGGGAGCAGCTTCACGGAGGGCGGAGGAGGCACTGTCTTCCGGGGCAGAGGCCACCTCTCTGCACCCCCTGCCTCCCATCGGTGCCCAGAACGGGGCCAGAGAAAAGCCCCCAGGCCTCCAGTGCAGGAACGTCGCGGTGGGGCTCCAGACAACCTTGGCAGGCAGGCAGGCAGGAGTGGGGCCCCCTGCTTCCTCCATCGGAGCCTGCGCCCCAATTAGGATGGAGGCTCCGGGGAAGTGGGGCTGATTAGGAGAAACCCAATGCCAGCCCAGTCGGCGCGCTCCCTGACTTCTTGGGCAGCGCTCCCTGACTTCTCGGGCAGCGTCTCCAGTCCCCGCACCCACTCACTTGGCCCCTTGGTGCACGCTGGTAGCACGTGGTTTTGGCGCCGCTGGACCAGAGTGGGGGGTGAGGGGTGGCGGCGAACCCAGGTCTCCTGTTCATCTCCCCCAGAGCGCCTTCATTTCATCAGGATCTCCCGGCGCGCTCACGTCCCGGCCAGGCCAGGTGGGAGGCACCCAGAGGGGCCTGTGCAGGAAAACCAGCCCCGGGGAGCCCAGGGATCAGGGATGGGCCTGGCCTGCCTCGGGCCTGACCTGGAGCCTGCGGATGAGAGCAAAGTCCAGCCTTCCCCGCGGACAGAGTTTGGCTCCAGGCACACCCGAAAGGGCCAGATTCTACAGGCATAATTGCCTCCACGACCAAGATTTCACGAAGCCGCCTGCTGCCCCTGCGCAAGACCACGTTCGCTCGAGTCTTCCCCAAGGCCCATTTCGGCCTGGCTCACACAGGGACCACGGGGATGAAGCTCCCACCACCGTGCCAACACAAAAGCGTGCACAGCTTGTGCAAGTTACCAGCTTAAAATGCAAAGGCGCTTCTGAGTCCGGTGCAAAATCACACGCCCTGGGTGCATAAAGGGGTATCATTCTAGCTTAGGGACATTTTCGAGAGAATTAATTCAAAAGTTCTGCACAAATCTTTAGGGGGTTTGTCCTGGAACAACGCAGTCAAAATACCCCAAGGGTATGAATACTCCCCAAAACAATAGGCCAGGAGGTGGGGAAGCGGCAGGATGTTCACGATAGGGCTTCTGTTCGTGGATTACACCTCCCGTGGCAGTTCTCTGCGGGGGGCCGACGGCTCGGACACAGCTGAACCTCGGCTGCTGGCCATCGCAGCCCCAAGCGGCGGCAGCAGCAGCGGCGCCTTGGCGCAGTGTCCTGGCTCCCCAGCCCCTGGCAGACGGGAGCTACAGGCCTGGCGACCAGTCGGCACTCAGGCTGCGTGCTTCCGAAGGGAAAGTGCCTGCCTGGTCCTGCCGTTTTCTTTGCCCTTTGGGGCTGGAGGGCTAGGGACAGGGAGTGGGGGGGGGGGGCGTGTACTGAAGGCCTGGCTCCCCACCTGCAGCTCTCCTGGAAGCAGTGCAAAGATGGAGCTAGAGTCCCAGCTCCAGCGCCACTTGACCTGGGCAAGACATGTTACCTCGGAGCCTCGGTCCTCCTCACCTCAGTGGTCAGTGAGGCGACACCTGTCAGGAGCAAGAGGACAGCCTAGCTCCAGGATGCCCAGCCAGGAATGGCTATGAGAGGCAGGCATTTCTTATCCTCCTCCCCTAGAGAGTGGGGTGGGTGTCAAACAAGTTGCAAGAACCCATATTTACAAGGCCTCCTGCTCAGGGACTCGGGCATCCAGCTTGGGAACTACTGGACGCCCCATCTTCCAGTATGACGCACCTGGACTTTCCCTCCGTTCCCAAGGAGAAGGAAGACGTCCCAGTTGGCTCCAGAGATGGAATTCCAAAGTGGGGTTGAGTCAGGGTTCCGATGTGGACCCTCCCCAGGGTCTCCTAACCCTGTGCTCAAGGGCTTTACTTCTGAGGGTGGTTCTCAAGAATGCGGCCCAGGAACTGCCTTCATCAGAAATACTAGGGGTGTCTGCTCAAACTGCAGATGGGGGCAGAGGCAGGGGCAGGTGCTGAGAGTCACTGGATTAGAATCTCTGGAGGTGGGACCCGGGAACCCACAGGCTCACAGATTTCCAGGTGGTCCTGATGGGTGCTAAGTTTAGAGTCTCTCCTCCAGCATTCTCAGGGCTCCTGAGAAAACCCCGGTGAAGGAGTCTCATTGTGGCCTCTGCTGCCCCCTCCCGCCCAGTGGCCCAGCCAGCTTGTGACTCTAAGCAGCAGCTGATGGAGGGCACTTGGCACCCAGGCGAGCAGACACAGGGCTTGAGTTTGTGCAGGAGGCACCTTGTGCTGGCCACGTGGCCGTCCTCTTTACACACCACCTCTGTTCACCTTCTCAGCAGCCCTCTTAGACAGGTCCTACAACTTACTGCTCCCAATTCCAGATGCAGAAATGAGCTCAGAGAGGTTAGGGGACTTTATCAAGACACTGCTGGTAAGAGGTGGAATTTGGACTCAGACCCAGGACTTTCTGACCACAAAGCCCATGTCCCTAACCACTGTGCCCCATGGCTCCTGGACACCCGTTTTCCTCCAGCCATGAGGCCTAGTGAAAAAAGAGGGAAGTTGAAGTGTGGTCCGTGATCCAGCCTCTGCCAGCCTCCTGCCTCTGCTGGGGAGATGGCAATGGGCAGGGGCAGCACAAGGGACTGGGGTCCCTCTGAACCCCCTGCCTCCATTTGTATGGGGTGGGGAGGCTCTCCTAGCAGCCCCAGCTCAGACACCTGACTTTCACCTCCTCTCTGGGACAATGGACCTGGTTTTCGTAGGTTCCCACCATGGACCTCCATGAGAGATCCCTCCACTTCCTTGGGCCCCTTAGTCCAATGGAGAAAAACTCAAACAAAAGTTGAAGCTCAAGGCAAGAGAGGCCAGCTGGGGCACTATATGTGGCTGCGCCCTCCTGCTCTGCCTCTGTAATCTTCTGGGTACCAAGAGCTCAGAGTTCTGGGCTGTTTTAAGGAGGGAGGCCCTTGTTCAGCATCTCCCGCTGGCAAGCCACGTCCACTCACGATGGTGCATTGACTTATTGTGGGACGGAGACAAATCATGGGCCCTTAACAACTGTACTGATCTCTGTGCTTTGGGGATGGGCAGGGGAGGAGGGACAACTGACTCTGCAAGTGTAAAATGCCGCCGGCACGAAACACAGGACAGAGGAAGAAGCTGGCACAGATTCACTCATTCAGGGACACTGAGTACCCACTACCCTCTGCCATTGGATCAGACAAGATTCAGCAGCTGACACACCCCTGCTGACACAGGTCAACAGACCAGTGCACTGTTTCCAGCATCAGGATACTTGGGGTCGGTCGTGTCAACACCCTGAAGAGGCAACGTCACCAAGGCCAAGGCAACCCAAGCCTCCGGCGGAGGCAGAAAGCTGGTGCTGTTCAAAGACCCCCGTGTGGTCATTGTCACCAAGGTCCCCGCCAACTCTTACAGCGCGAGCTGTCTGAGGACGCCGAGAAGGGCAAGCCTGTCCAGAGTGGACAGAGGCGCTGGGGCCGGGTGTAGGCCGTGCCCTGCGGCTGATTTCCTGCAGTTCACTGTGTCAGTGGGGTGGCAGCCCAGGGAGAAACGCTGCAGCTGGATAGTGGTCTGAGGAGTAACGGTGGTGATAGGCCTCCCCAGGCTTATGTCATTAAAACCACGGCATCACACCAGGGAGGAGGCACGGGCTCCGTGAGCCCTGCTGTGTCAGGGTTCACGACCACAGGGCATGCCGGGCCCTCAGATGTCCCCTGGAAAAGGAGACGTTTCTGTATTTGGAAATTTCCACCAAAGCAAGCCCCATAGTTCAGCACACCGTGTTTCTGGGTCCTGCTGTAACACCTTTGCGTGGTCACAGCTTGGGGTGAAGCAGGGAGGGCTGGGCCATCTCTGTCCAAATGGTCAGAAGCCTTCCCTGGGCAGAGAGATCGGGGCAGGGGACCCTCCCTGGGAGAGGAGGCAGCCTAGCATCTGAACGGTCCCAGGGATCCCGCCCGTGGCTGTTTCTGAGGGGGCAGCGCCACCTGCTGTCCACCTCGCCGTTTTTGTTGGGACCACAGCAGGGACCCACTGAGGAAAATTGATTTTGACGTTTCAGGCCCTCTGACCTTTGCTAAAGGGCAGCTGGCGTTTTACAGGAGAGAGCCAAACTAAATGAATTTAGTCTTTTCCTAATTACACAAATGATAGGGCTTATTCAAAAGAAAATAAATAAACTGTAGAAAGGTGAAAGGAAGGAAGCAAACATGGCTTCAAACCCACCCCTCGAGACAGCGTGTCGGCTCCAGGAGACGTCTCCCTGCACACACGGAGACCTGCCGACCCTGGAGAAGCAGACGACGAACCCAGGATTGAGACCCTGGGAGTCAGAGGGCCCGAGTCTGAGTCCCAACTCCACTGCTTCCCAACTGTGAGCTCGGGCCGGTGCCTCCCCACTATGCCTCAGCTTCCCCATCTTTAAAATGGGGGTGATGGTAGGAGAACTCCTCTCAAAGGATTGATTAGAAAATCTATGAAGGGCTTACAGGTGAAGAAACCGAGAGGGCAAGCACTCCGCCTGAGGTTGCACAGCAAGGACCCGTCGGAACTGGATTCACTGCCAACCCTGGTGGGTGTGGCTTCAACACCATGTGCCTCCACCACTAAGTCAATTGTCTCTGGTGTCCCCATGGGCCACTGTGGCTCCCCGCTGCCTCGGAGGCCTGTTGGTAGTCAAGAGATGATGACGGACAGGCTTCCCCCTTGATGGTGGGGAGAGGCCCTGGGACTGAAGGCCAGCTCTGCCGTGCGACCTGAACAAGTCGGATAACCTCTGGGAGCCACATCTTTCTCACCTAGAAAATGGGAACGTAACAACACCTGCTTCATGGCATTCTTCTAAGGGTTAACTGAGTTAATCCACCCTCCGAGGCAGGCAGGGATGTTTAGTTTGCTCACAACTCAGCACTTCAGGGTCTGAGTTTATTGCTTCCAAAACATCCAAAGTGCAAAATGTCCACATTACATGGTCACATGTCAGCTCCCATTATAACTTTTGTGATTTATGGATGTCGGAAATAAAGAATTCCATTCACAAGAAGTCCTGCCCCACTGGAGGAACAGGAGTGTGGGTTCCACTATTTAGAAGCCTCTGCTTGTCTGAAAGATCGCCCAGGCAGTCTCCAGTGAAAACCTAGGATGACGACAAGGACCGGCAAAGCAAGTGGGACTCACAGGGGAGGGCGTGGTGGGGGAGAGGGACAAGAGGGGCTCTGCCACGCACCAGGGGACAAACCATCACAACTCGGTGCCTCAGGTGCCTCATCTACACAGGCAATAAAATACGGGGCTATTTCAAGCAACAGAGGGGAAGCTGGCCTGGTGACCCTCAGACTGAGGGCTTCCAACAGGGGCAGCTACCTAGTGACGTGCAGATCAGTACTGAAGGCAGCACGACAGATGCAACACAGAGAGTGGACAAAACCCACCGCCCCCTGCCTGGAGACTCTCCTGCAGGCTCCTGAACTAGGCAGACCCGGCCCCAGGGGTGTCTCTGCCACTAGCATGTGTGCGCCTGGGGGTATCACCCCACCCTGAATCTCTCTTCTAGAAAATGACCTGGTTTTGTGTGCCTCTTTATACCTTAGGTGGCAAGGTGAAGGCGACCCACAGTGAAAGAAGATACACAGATAACTCTGGCCTAGATTACAATCAGCTACAACCCGACTCCTGGCTTCACTACCAAAGCTGGGGGACTGTGGGCAAGTTACCCGTCTGTGAATAGGGACGTCTCTCAAAAGCGACCGTGAGGATGAGGTGAAATTATGCATTTGCGTATCTATAGAATTTGTATTTCTAAATTGTATCTTCAGTAATATATGTGTATTTATAAATACATCATATAATTCATATAGTAACGTTGTTTTAATATAAATGAAATTATGCAACTGATTATTAACGAAGAACAAATCACCCTCTAAACTTAAAGCGGCAAAAAGCATTCATTTCACTCCTGACTGAAATCTGGGCAGGGCTCCGTGGAAACAGCCCTTGTCTGCTCCAGGAGGCATCCGCTGAGACGGCTCACCTGGGCTTGGGGACCCACCTTCAAGGTGGCACACCCACGAGGACGGTGAGGTGGTGGTACTCGCTCCTCTGTCAGGCCTCGGCCCAGGCAGCTCGGGCTTCCTCACAGCGTGGGGACCAGGCTCTGCGGACAAGTGTCCCGAGACGAGGAGGAGGAAACTGCCGGGTCCTCGGTCTCCTCATGCAAGCCAGCAGTGTTCACCCAGCTGCCCCAGGGCCCAGATTCAAGGGCATCTGCACAGACCCCTTCTCTCAATGGGGCTGTTGAAGAACCTTAGGCTAACACTTTACAACTTCCACAGCATTTTAAACAGCTCAATAAATTTGAGCCATTATCATCAGGAGTGAAGACAGGAGACGGTATCACCAGAAGACAGAAGCCAACCCAGCTGAGGCTGGCACCCCACCCTCAGCTGCAGGACAGCTGGGGGCTCAGGTAGGCAGCGCCCGTTAAAGAATACTACGTGAGGCGACTGTAAATTCACCTACACACTAATCTCTTCTTCCTGCTTTTATGTATGGAGTTTTGTGTAAGATTTATTTTGAAGACAGACTTCCCCAGGATAGCCCTGCCCCACCCCACCCCCAAAAAAACCCATTTTGAAAATGACTATGGAGTCCACAGTATCTGTTGTATTTGGAACATTGGTTGGGTTAGATCCAGATACAGGGGAAGTGAGGTTAGCAATTCCCATTCGGCTCTTTCTGCTGAGTGCAGGGGCTGTGAGAAGCAGAACTGAAGTTTTGGAAGAGTCCTCTGCAAGCCAGGTGCTTCCTGGGAGCCTGTGGGGGGACGCAGGTAGTAATAGGTGGCAATGCTCCCCAGGGAAACAAGAGGTGAAGGGAAGGATCCTGTTTTGCTCCTTTGGCAAAAAGGCAGAAAGCTTCATCTCCTAACGATCATCTGGCCCCGGTTCCTTAAAATCCAGTGCAAAGGTTTCTCAGGCTTGGCCAGTAACAGTGCTGGGATGGACTGTTGATGTCTGCTGTGGGTGTGGGTGTGGGTGTGGGTATGGATGGACAGTTGGATTTGCCCCATGTTTACCATCCCTGGACCCGATTACTGTTTCTTTTTAAATGTTGCTCTCATCTGACATTTTAATCTTCTCTCCAATATTTCTCTTCACCAAACATAAACTCTTCTGTGGTTTTAGCTACACGGGCTCTCTTTTCTTGGATAGTTTTATTCTCAGCCTTTTCTATTTGCAGTCTTGTGTCATCGTGTTTCTTTCTCCTCATGCAGCATCTGGGGGAGGTCTGTGTGCGTCGCTGGATGGGAACCAGGAAGGGCCAAATGATGGCCGAAGGACAATGGGAGGGCAGACCTACAGAACCCCTCCCCTAAGAGTCTAGGAGGACTGGCTCCCACACGCCCTGGCAGCTTAGGGGCTGCCGGCTGGGTTGGGGAGGGTGGGGTGTGAACAGCGCTATCCCTGCTCCTCTGCTGGTAGAGAAAGTACAGTCATCCCTTGGTATCTGTGGGGGACTGTTTCCAGGAGCCTCCATAGATACCAAAATCCACCGATGCTCAAGTCCCTTATATAAAATTGTGTAATACAGTCAGCCCTCCATATCCATGGGTTCCACATCCAGGTCTCAAAATTTGCAGTTGGGTGAACCCACGGTTGGTGCAGAACCCGCAGGTGTTGAGGGCCAACCGTAATGCAGAGAAGCCGGCAGGGTTCCTGGGGCAGAGGCCAGGGTCCAAGTACCCGCTTTACCTCTGTCTGGGTCTGGAGCCCCGAACAAGGCCATTGCACCTTCTGAGAGCAGCTGTTTCCATTTGTAACAGTCACCCAGTCCAGAGGCCGATTTTAGAAGTAGGAGACACATGTTGTAAAGCTTATTTACCTTAACATTCAAAAAACGATTTAAGTAATACTAAATAAAATCGTTTATGCATAGTAACAAATTTTAGAAAAGAACACATAGAAATTTCGATGCATAATACACTGGTTAATGCCGTAGCTTGGAGAAGCATCCCGCAGACAGTTCATCCTGGAGGGCTCATTTGGATTCTGTACCCACCAAAACCTGACATTCCAAGAGAGGACAAGGAATAAGTTCCTCCTTAAATTCAGGGCCCTGCCCATCCTTTCCTAACTCAACATTAGAAAACATTCTCTCCTATTATCTCCAAATTCCTTCATTTATTTTTTAAAATTATTTATTTATTTATTTATTATTTATGGCTGTGTTGGGTCTTTGTTTCTGTGCGAGGGCTTTCTCTAGTTGCGGCAAGTGGGGGCCACTCTTCATCGCGGTGCACGGGCCTCTCACTATCGCGGCCTCTCTTGTTGCGGAGCACAGGCTCCAGACGCGCAGGCTCAGTAGTTGTGGCGCATGGGCTTAGTTGCTCCACGGCATGTGGGATCTTCCCAGACCAGGGCTCCAACCCGTGTCCCCTGCACTGGCAGGCAGATTCTCAACCACTGCGCCACCAGGGAAGCCCCTCCTTCATTTTTATGTTTAGATATTTAATTAGCCTGGAATTTATTTTTACGTGTGGTATGACCTAGAAATAAATCCAGGCTGCTTTATTCACCCTTCAAAACAACAAATCTAGAGGAGGTCCTATCACTATGTCCACTCACAGCTGAGCACGTGGAAGTTTCGACAGGAGGTGTCAGGCAGCAGCAACACTGATGCTCTCAGCCGAACCTGTGTGATTCTGAAGCTCACGCTGTGAATCCTAGCTATGTTTTAAAACTGCACAGAGAAAAGAATGGAAGTAAATAAGAGGCAGTGTCAAGGCTGCTTAAGTGGTGGGGTGAGGGGTGACACTCTTTGTACTTCTGATATCCCCAAATTTCCAGAATGGATAAGTTTACTTTTATAAACAGAAAAAAATCTAAGTGACGGTGAGCAGTGAGCCTTAAAAGAAACAGAACGTTACAACTGTTCAGGCCTTAGAAGCAAACATGCTCAACCCTCCCCTTGTAAAGATGAGGACGCTAATGCCCGGAGAGGCTCCATGACTTGCCGGCAACACAGGAACCGTCAGCAGACACAGCGAAGCCCCAGGGCCGGCGCTCGCCATGCAGAGTTGAGGGCGGCAGGAATCTCCTCGCACCTGCGAGCAAAACTGCAGCGCCACTCAGGAACACGCAAGATGCGACCCAGGAATCGTGACAAATCCACTTAAAAGGGGTTCATACAGTCTCAGCAACTTGTCAAGTGCTCATTTTCCATTATTTTCTATTATGCAAATTATACAATTATGATGCTGACAAATACTCAAGAACTTTGAGAACGAAAAGCAGGGTCCCTGAGTGCCCCTCCTGGTGGCGCTGAGAACAACTATGGCTCTGGGGCTGCCTGAGGCGAATGGAGGGGAGGCGCGCAGGTGATACATCTGGAGGGCTTATATTTCAGGCCCTTGGTCCTAGTTTCCCTCACACTAACCTACTGTCCACAAATATAAAAAATGATGAATGCATTCAGATTATCTGTATATCAATACATCTGGATTATTCTGGCTGAAAGTGACAGAAAACCCAGCACTCTGGCTCAACCCGGAGGGATCATCCCTGATGTGCACAACTCAACAGTCTAAGGTGCTGGCACCAGACTCACCGGACACCGGCCCCCAGGGCTGAGGCCCGGACCCAGCCCCCGCCTTGGCTCTGACGGAGCCCTTCACGTTTGCATTTCTCCTGAGTTGCTGTGTATCAGCAGGTGGTTCTCAGGGCTGGGGCTGGGGCACAGTGGGGAGTAAAGGCAGGGACAGGCTCACTTCCTGCCCTCCTGTATCACTACTGCAATGGTAGCAAGTCAACGATAGAAACATCAGCCAAAACTGAACAAGAACATGCCAAAGACAGGAGGCATTCTGGAAAAAACGGGAATGCCAACCGGAACGGAGCAAGGAGTTCAGGTATCAGGTCGCTACTCTGGACTGGGCAGTCAGTCAGCCTGGGATGGCCAAGCGGAACACAAGTGACAAAACGAAACCAGCCAAGGGACGGGGGGTTTGGTTCGGGCAGAGAAAGAGTGAGCCCAGAGGCCCTACGGCCTGGCCTGCCCTGTGTTAAGATATTCTACCCCCTGGTTTTGTTCATGACAATGTGGAAAGAGTCTGCATTTAACCGAGCAAATCTAAGGATCAATTCTCTTTCCAAAGTCTCCACTGCATTTTTGTTGTAAAACCAAGGAGAAAATGCTTTTTCAAAGGGAGACTGAGAGCCTTGAGAACATTATCTTCAAAGTGCAGGCAAGGCCTGCCCCTTGAGGCATAATAATGGGTTTAAAACATGCTCAGTAAGACTCTCTTGTGAAAAAATAAAAATATCCAGTGCATATACATTTGAAAAAAAAAAATGAAATCTCCACTTAAATGCTTATCTTGACTTTTCACCCAGGATCAACTGCAAAAGCACTTCTGTTTAGAAAGCACAGTTCAGCCAAAATCCACCTTGATTTGCAGGAACAGAGAAATGGAGGGAAAGAAAACATACGGAAAACATACGACAGTGGACAAATGAGTGTGTGAGCATCTGTCTGGCCTCGTCTGTGACGTAGGCTGGGACAACTCATTGAAAGCCAGGACTTCCTAGACACAGAGCTCCCTGCTGTTCAGGGGCAGCTGGCCGAGAGCAGAGGGTGTTCACCCCGAGGGAGGAGCCTGGCCGGAAAGGTAAGGAGGGGACAGAGGTGAGACCACACAGCCGAGGGTCCACGTCAGATTGGCCTCCATCTCCGACACCAGGACTGAGCTGTGACAAGCAGTCTGCACCCAGGGGACTGAACCACTTGGCTTCTGCAAGCTGAACGCATCTCTTCCCTTCTAGGGAAAAGGAGCCAGGCCAAGGAGCCAGGAACACAAGGATGTCTTCTGGATCTGAGCCGCCATGCCTCTGCATCTGGTCCTCTGTCCACCTTCTCTTAATCCCCCACGCCTCTCAAGTTCAAAACACAGACTCCCCCAAATTAAATTGCTGTCAGCATTTACTCCTACTTGTTTACTGCCCACTCAGTCCCCTAAACCAAGACACCAGCAGGGCTGTGACGTCCAGCAGGCTGAAGGACCAGGATAAGCCAAAGCCTGAACATGGACCTTTCCGCCTTCAGAAGATGGGAAGTATATTACGGCTGACTTCCCTGCCCCTCAGGAGATACCAGGCACCAACTGAAGCTCTGACTTCCCGGAAAGGACTGAACTCAAAGCAGCTCGTGCAGCAAAGCTCCACCACATCCCGCTGTGCTGGGCTCTGAAGTTCGCCGGGGGCCGGAGTGGGATGTTGTCACGGGTCAGGGTGCGGCTCTCCAGCGCGGCCGCCCGCCGGGCCACTGGCCCCCTGCTGCCTGGCCAGCGCCACCCTCGCTGTGTTGGCGCCCAGACAGAAGCCCTGCAAGCGAGAGATGGCCTGCCAGGCCTCGGCCGGGTCCCAGTAGTGGAGGAAGGCCCCGCGCTGCGGCCCCTGCCAAGTGAGCCGTGAGGGAGCCGCGCCCCGTGCGCTGAGGGCTCGCTTCAGCTCACTCACCCGGGCGTCCCGGGGGAGGTTCCCAACGTAAACAGTGCTGGAAGGCACATCCTCCCCCGGCACGGAGCCCGATTCCAGCGAGGGCAGCTCCCGCGGGCTTCTGACGGTGCTCAGGGCGGCCCGGGCACCCGGAAGGCTCCGGTGTTTATCCCGAAGGGTGACGTCCTTCCCGGCCTGCTCCTCTCGGCAGCGCAGGCTTCTGAGGACTGGTATTTTCCCCATCATCTCACAGCTGATCTGAAAAAGCAAGGCAGTTCCAGCTATTCTTGGGGTGTCCAAAAGGGACCATGACTTGGTCACAAGGGAGGAGAAATCAGTCACTCAGGGGCCTCTGCCCCACATGCTCGTGGAAGCCTGCATCCACTCAGGCCAGCCACCTCCATCCGCTGCTCTGCGTCTGCCCGACAGGCCGTGGCCGCTGGCAGGAACCGGACGGCTTTCTCCATTTTCCTGGGGGCCCAGAAGGCAACCAAGGCTTCCTACGTAGAAGGCGAAGAGCTAGGGGCTTCCCTGGCGGTCCAGTGGTTGGGCCTTTGCCTTCCAAGGCAGGGGGTACGGATGTGACATGCCTCACCGCCAAAAAACCAACACATAAAACAGAAGCAACACTGTAACAAATTCAATAAAGACTTTAAGTCCACATCAAAAAAAAAAAATCTTAAAAGAAAAACGAAGGGGAGGAGCTAAGATCACTGGTATGAGGGTTACAGGGTCACAAATGGCAACCGCCCTGGCGACCCCAGGATAACGGGGCGGTTTCTGCTTCCACACCCGTCTCCTCCCCGACCTACGCCTTTGGGTGGGATGAGGTCTTTAATGGGGCTGTGGGGATCTCCTTCTCAGCCTCCCCCCCCACCCCTGCACCCCTTAACTAAGGGCCAAACCCATCCAGACCTCTGGGAAAAAGCACAGACAAGGCGAATGTGAAACAGAATGCTACATGGAGAACACTTTCTAGCAAAGGGTGATCAGGCTACAAAATCCCACACATAATTTACATCTCAAAGAGAAGGACTTTTACACAAAGGACACTTCTGGCTTTCTGGTCAAATTGATCAGCAAGTATTTCCTGAGCACCCATAGCAATGGAGGTGACAGAAGAGCCCCACTACTCGATGTGAAGCCTGAACAGGACACCCACGGCTCCGTCCTGTGGGGCAGGGGCATTGGGGGCTGAGCCTGGGGCAGAAGTGGTTCATGTCTCTTAAGGAATCCCAAGGCAGAAATGAAACAGAAAGCCATGCTTAGTTCTTTTCGATAATTCATTCTTTAGAGATGCTTTTTGTCTTCTGTTTGGGGCACAAAGCATGTAAATGATCAGTCACCAAGGGAATTCCTTGGCAGTCCAGTGGTTAGGACTCCATGATCTCACTGCTGAGGGCATGGGTTCAATCCCTGGTTGGGGAACTAAGATCCCACAAAGCTGTGCAGCGTGGCCGGGGGGGGCGGGGGGAAATCAGTCACCAAGAGGCAAGCAATGGTCCAAACATGGGCTTCCCACAGATGTGGGTACATCAGAACACAGACCAGCACACAAGGTGGACAACTATAATTTTTCTACAAAAATAGTTCAACTGGTACCAGTGTTCTCAATATGTTCAGAATCCTATGTAGCTCAGGGCAATGGTTCTTATCCTTGTCAGGGTGTCAGGGACCCTGGAGAGAAGCTGGGGTTCCCTCCCAAGAAGGGCTCCCCCACAATTCTCTGTACAATTTCCCAGCATCTGTTCATGGACCTACAAACCGCAAGAGGCACACAGATCCCAGGTTGAGAATCAATGGATTAGAATAAGATTTAAAGAAACACAAACACCTAAGCACGGCAAGTACCTTCTCACAAACCTGCAGGCTCCTAATCCTCATCAATTTCGTCCCGGGTCTCTCTCCCAGTGCTATGCAAACGATGCTGTCCACCGCGGCAAAGCCTTGCCTGGTGGTCAGAGCCCTCCCCAGCCAGACGCTGCCCTTGCCCCCGGCACAGCCAAGTCAGGAGCCTTGCAGGGGGCACCCGACCACTCGGGTCTTCAGAACAGAGCACACTCTTAGCGCAAAGAAAAACTCCCTCCTTCTCACGTTTCCCATTGTTGAGATACAAAGAGAAAAACAAAAACCACGTGGCTGCCATGGAGATACCCACAAGATGGAGCCACTCTTCCCGATCAAAGGGAATCTTCCTCCACTTGACCCTCTGCCATCTCCTGAACTGACGCATCTGAAGGTGGGTAAACTCACAGACCAGTCCTCCAGAGGCTTCGGTTCCCAAAGAATCCCAAAGACCATGCGAGTCTGGCCAACCCAACTCCCTCCCACGTCCCCCTTCTGCCTTCTTAAGGAGTTCAGATTCCTGCATTCTTTCAAAGTATCTAGGAGCAAATTTAAACTGGTCATAATTAGGTTCTTGGGGATTTCTTAAGTTACTGGATCTAGCATTGAGAAAGAATGATCAAATCTAAAACTGTAATTACAATCAGAGAAGAAGTGCGACCATGTCCTTGCATGAGAGGACTAAACGTTACCCCCATCCCAGCAGCAGCAGCAGGAGCCGCCAGCCCACACCTCCTGGGAAGCGCCGTGCGTCCGCTGGGCCCACTGTGGCCAGATGAGCGCCCCTGAAGTGCCCAGTGGACCCACAGGGCTGCCTCAGGCAGAGGTGCGTGTCCTCAGGAAGCCAGACCCACGGGGTGAGGCTCCACGCTCAGGCAGCAGAAAGCCACCCTAGAACGTGTGTGAAGCAAACACGCATCCTTCTGTGCACGTCCCCGGGAGCTACCTGATCCCAAGCTGGCGCACATACAAACTGCAATCAGCTGCAGGATAAGGAAAGCCTTCCAGCACACGCTGCGAACTGAGTCCACGGCACCGCCACGCTGGCGCACACCAAGGGATCTTTGGGAACGGAAACACAGAAATGCGAGGCTTGTACGTAGAGCTGCTCGTCTTGAGAGCAGTACGTTCTTTGGAACAACAGAGCTCAGCGTCAGCTCCCTCTCCGTGCCGCTCCCACCCCGTGAGTTCTAAAGGACAGACCTCCCTGACCGTGAGGGGCCTTTGCCACCTTCCCAGCCATTTGCCACCTATGTGCTCCTCGTGGGATGGCGCAGGTTGACGGTGGCCCTACAGCCGACAGGCTTCTGCGAGCCAGGTGGACGGGCTGGACACCCACACAGGACCCACAGTGCTGCTCTCTATGTTTCCTGGCTGGCAATTAGGAACGTTTGTTAGGTTTTGTCTATTTGCCATGTGAAATGAAAGATTTTGCTTGTTAATCAAAGCAAAAAAATGTATGCCCTTCTGTAACTAATCATACCATTTAAAAAGCAAGTATAAAGCAAACTTGATTTTTTTTTTGTACACTACAATCACTTTTTGCTGAAGCATGCAGATGGCAGTCATTTATAAATATACGTTCCCTTTAGAGATTAAATTAAACCTGTCCCCTAGAAATGCTCGCTAAGTCCAAAACAATCAGAAATCTGACTCTCGAGGCATCTGCTGCCAACCCAAGAAGAAGACACTCGGCTCTAACCTCCCTCCACCACACGCTGGGGTTACACTCTGGGATAAATTGATTTTCTTTCTGGTTCTCACTTCACGTGACCAGAAGATAAGGTGCTTGGGAGGTAAGACCTCATTCTATAATGCCAGGATGTGCTGGAGCAGCTGCTGGCGAGGTTAAACAGAAACACCAGAAGTATTTCTAATGAGAACTACACCTTCCATAAAAATCACGTTAGTCTCTTGCAAGACTTAGAAGGTGGGTCGAGGAGACCCACTGTCCGAGGTGACTGGAGCTGGAAACAGAGTCCATATCAGATCGGTCTATCAGCTGGGGCAGTACTCACATTTCTTCAGAAGTTGGAGCAAAGCTGGAAAATCAAATGCTGTACAGTCTTTGTGTATTAAGAATGAGTTAAAAAAAAAAAAAAGCATCCCATTTTGTACCTATTTCAAAACATTTCATCTGGGAGGGCTACAGTGTTTAGAAGAAAAAGGGGGACTCCAGATATTCCAATGATATAGACAAGAGGCAAACTCCTAGAGTCTGGTCCTTGCATGACGAGTCTATGGGCGGAGCATCACAAAAGGGTTTTACCAGTATGTGCCAAACAAAGAGCCAACCTGAAACAGTACTATAACCCAGCACTGAACTGCCCCCCCACCTCCTCAAATCTTCAGTGGAATTAGGGACTTTGTCCCCAGAGTCAATCAAAACGCACTCTGGCTGCACACATAGCAAGGCCAAGACAGAAACCCCAGGGGCTAGAGAGAGT
Organism: Balaenoptera acutorostrata; assembly: GCF_949987535.1. NCBI lineage: Eukaryota > Metazoa > Chordata > Mammalia > Artiodactyla > Balaenopteridae > Balaenoptera > Balaenoptera acutorostrata. Next base: position 2,911,821 of record NC_080082.1, on the reverse strand, counting down.
CCTTGCCTTCACAGGACCCATCCCTCTGCATGGCAGAACTGAGAACACAGGACCCAAAATAAGAAATGGCCTTTTATGAGCTAGGGATTCTTGCCAAAGCCTCACTAACCATTAGCATCCTCCAGGAAGAGGAGGAATAAGCCGACGTCCCGATGAGCAGGCTGAGATGTCTCAGGAAGCTGGGGTTGAATCTGGTTTCCTTTCATCTCAGAGGGATTATATTCAACTAACACAACTGATAACCTAATTTGCTGCTTTCTTTATATTTTTCTTGTTAAAATCTGCAGACTGTAACCACGGCTATTCTCCACGGCAACCATCTCTCTCTCCCTGGAGAGGCCCCCAGAATCCTCCCAGCCTGCGCTGCAGCTGGCCCTCAGCTATGAAGTGCTGGCCCCAGGGCACCTGCAGCCTCACTGTGGCCACCCCTGTGATGTATCCTCCCCAGACCGCGTGCTCACCTCTGAGCACAGCCACCTCGCTCCCACGGCCTGTATGTCAGTCGCCATTCAAAGGGAGGCTGTGGGCCTGAATTCTGGGGAACCCTGAGTTCTAAATGTCCCGAGGGACGTTTCAATAGTCATGAAGGATGCTGCGGCCTTCTCCCTGGTGCTCCGGGTGCACGTGCACGGTCCCACACCCCATCTCAGGGTCTCATGTGCTCCCCTCTGCTCTCCTCAGGGGCTATCCTGGCAGGAGCGCAGGCATCTGTGCGGAAGCCCTCAGGGTGCGGTGAGAGCACAGGGCTCATCCTCGGAGGTGGATGCTGCTGATTCCCACGCCCACAGGAAGGAGGCCTTCCAGCTCTGGATGACTCAGGTTTAAGGAATGGGAAACATGGACAAACATGCTAATTTGACCAAGAGTTTCAATCCAAACAGAGCACAACTTCTCCAGTTTTCTCAGTAATTCTGGCTATTTACCAGTAGATGGCATCATAACCTACAGGTTGGCTTCTGGGGTCAAACTCCAATTGCAGACCAGTCTGCGATACATGCCACTGCCTATTCTGGAGATAAAAGTCACCATGGCATCAGCTTACGAAGGCTTTGGGTACTGCCTCCTACGCAATTTGGTTCTGTATGGAGATGCAGACGGCATTAAGAAAATCTGGGTTTGCAAAAGGAAAGACTGATGATTAGGACCATGCATAGCAGGGACGGCAGAAGACAGCTCTTAGAAGTGAAAACCAGCTGGCAAACAGACTCAAGGCATCAGCTCTCCTAGTTGAGTTGGTCACTTCCCGCCGCCTATAGCTGGTGTTGTGTAGAGACCTTGAACCCTGCCTGTTCGTCAGAACCAGCAGGTTTGCAAAGTAGATTCTCCAGCCCATGCTTGGAGACCGTGATTCAGAAGCAGAAAGGTTCAGAAACTCATGGGTGACTCTAACGCACAGCCATGCAGGCCGGGGGCAGCTGCCATGCCAGACAGAGAACACAGGGAAAGCGGAGGTGCCTGTAAGCCACGGGCCAGCGCTGGCCTCACTGCACACCACGGGGACCCACCTTGGACCACACGATTCCTGCTGGCTTGGGGCGCGCACAGCCCGTGGTGACGACTCGAGTTGGAGTGAGAATATAGTCCACGGTGAGGTCGTGATCCTCAAGGAGTGTCTCAGGTATGTCGACAACCTGGTCAAACAGAGGTGCGTGAAGAAGCTGACAGGGACACGGCCCCAGCTGTGTTCACTGCACCGTTGGGTGGAAGCACGATGTCCCCCAAACCCATCGTGGGCAAGGCCGAGCTGCCGCACCAAGCGAATCCAGCCTGGCTGAGCGACGCCACGCCCGACACGGCAGGAAGTGAGGGCAGAGACCCTGCCCGGCCCCGCCCCGTGCTCTCGGTAAGCAGCAGTAGCTCTGCTGGCCTGTTCCCAGGAAGCACCTGGCAGTCGTGGACGATGGTGACCACCGGCGTCCCCTGGCTGACCGCTCCCATCGACACCATCATGGCGTATTCAAGGTCGGCATAGCCTTCTCCCTTCCCAATTCTCCAGCCTAAGAACAACGCAGAGAATCAGCGTCTCTGTGGGGTCTGGGGAACCACGCAGGATTACATTTCTCATCGTGGACTCAGAGGAGTTACAGAGGAAGAGCCACACTAAATGCGTACAGTGGTTAACACACAGTGAAGTGAGCGTGGAGCCTTTTAAACACAGAGACCTCTCCTTTACCAAGGAAACTGAGCTTGCATTTATGTGAGCTTTATGTTTACGTTTAAAAGTAGTGAAACAGTAGTTTTTAAAAACACTAAGAACAAATTCCTACTAAAGGCAAATCTTTTTCATCATGGAGGGAAAGCAGAAAGTTTAAATCAGGGACATGGCTGTGAGATGGCACAGCCTTGCCTTGTAAAAGCACTAAGGACTCACCCAGCGCAGCCCCACAGCTTGGAAGGAGGCGGTTTAAGCAGCACTAGTGCTATTTTGCAAATTCACAAATGCGGCACAAGAAAAGGATTCATCATCTGAAGCTGAAGGACAAGCTAAGCAGGAGAAAAGAACGCAGGACAGTGGACGGTGGACGTTAGCACGCCGCTAGCTCCCAGCCGAATCCAGTTACCCTTCTTGGTAGGATGCCCAGGCCTTCTACGTAACGTCAGCATCACCACCAAGCGTGTGAGCGCCATCATTCATGCGTCCTTGTAAGATTCAGACCTGACTGAGCTACTTTTACAATGAAAAGCCTTCAACCGTGCATGCAAAGAAGCAAGAGAAAGACAATTCAACAGCAGAACAGCAAAGGGTACAAAGAGTCCAGAGAGAGACAGGCGGATGGACACTGAACACGGGAGAAACGTTCAAGCTCACCCAAATCAGATGCAAGTGAAGAGGCAACTCAAATACCACTGTTCACTATCAGACACGAAAACTGAGGTGGGATAATTCTAGTTATTAACAGGAGAAGAGGGAGAGACGCAAGCAGATGGTGTGGGGATGTGAGGTGAGCACACTTTCTGGTGCGTAATCTGGCAACATCCATCAGGATTTAAAAACCCTTTGGTCCGGCAATTCCTCTCCTAGGAATCATCCCACGGATAGTCCTCAAAGGTACCCCTAGAGCACATGATAAGATTACATCTCATTCTGGCGCTATTTGCAAGGGAAAGATGGAAACCAACACTGGAGATAACTTAAATGTATGTCAGTCAGGGCTGATGAACAGGAGGCGGCTGAGCTCTGTGCTGACGGGCAGAGCCCTTGGAGACGCAGACGCAGTGGCAGCAGGGCACAGAGCACTGTCAGTGCGGAAACAGAACCAACATGAACACGCAGCCCGCACACAGAGCACTCGAGACGCCTGTATCTCACACCACAACAGCTGATACTTCTGTGGGCATCAGGGGACAGGCAGAGGGAAAGTGGCCAGGCAATGCTTTCTGTGCTATCCACATTTTTTAAACACATGCATGGTGATTTTGTTGTTTTAATTAGGGGATTATCGGAACAGTGACAGTTACAAAACATTGTTTTCTTTTTCATACATCCTGAACTAAAAAAGAAAACTCCTGGTGTCCTTTTAAAAGAAGAAATCTTTGCTAACTTCCCATTGCCAAAAGAGTACAGCCCAATTCCCGGCATCTGGCCTCAGGTCTCTGGAAGGACAGCCCCGGACACTAGAGGGTCATGCTACGTGACCACGGCACTCCCTCTCCCTGTCCTGCGCCGCCTGCCTCGAACACGCCTGGCGCACAGGAGCTAACCCTGAGGCCTCTTCTGAGGTCGCCCTGCTCCGAGCTGGCGAGCCCCTCCTCTGAGCCCCACTACGTCCACCCCGGCTTCTGTTTCCAGCACTGAGCACGTCGCATCGTGGTTCAGCTCCCATGTCCGCTCCTCCCACCCACTGAGGACCCACAGCAGAGTCCACTCAGCGCCGGCCTGGCATCCGGCACACAGTGGGCACACGTGTGCTCATGTGTGCCCGTCCCTGAGGACACAGGTAAAGCATCTGTAACTGGGAATACACGGAAGACAAAGAATAAAGACCTGTAACATCTCACTCCTAAGCATCTCACACAGTAGCTCAGAGCAGGAACTGAGAAAAGAGTAAGTTTAAGGTGATGGTATTAAAGGCCAACATTTAAAACACGACGTTCGGGGTTCAGAACAAATGATTTAGAGCACTGCTTGCCAACTGTTTATTCGGAACCTCTACTGAAGGAAGAACTTGGCTCTGGCCGATTAACTTCCAAAGGGAGATCTGAGGATGAGCATCTCAGGACATCCTCTTGGCGGGAAGGGAGGAGGGAGAAGGCTTTCCTAGCGAGGGTGGGGGTCCCAATCACACCACACAAGCACAGCTCTGCAATGTGCTCACCCTGCCGCAGAATCAGCAGCTCGTTTCCAACAGCACCCAGCTGGGCCTGGGGCAGAGCAGGGCAGAGAGGAAGAGGCCCTCGGGAACCCCAGAGACGAGTGCTGAGGGTGGCTCAGCCCAGGGCAGAGGCTGGCATAGCGACCTGCCCTGTCCCTGCTCACAGGCCTGGGGGGTGAAGCTCCAGGCCCCACAGGCAGGCTCAGGACACCCCGCCCCGTCCAGGAGGCTGCTGCTTCACAACAAAAAGGAGCTTCAGAACCCAACGTTTCTCCACTTACTGGAGGCTCTCCAAAACCAACTATTTACTGACGCACTGCAAATAAATTCAGCTCCAGTTCCAGTTAACTTAAGAACAGAGGGGAAATCTTTCACCACCTGAAGAGAGATTATCTCACTTTATTTTTCCTGTTATGAAGTGAAAATGCTGTAAAGGTGTTGAGTGGGGCTGAGAGTGGGAGGGACCGAGTTAATTCTTCAAAATGAGTGATAGATGCAGTGGTTATGCAGGCCAGGCACGCATCCAGAAAGCTGAAATTACTCACCATCAATGTCTGAAAGGCGACCGGAGCGCTGGGGGAACATCAGGCTGCAGGGTAAGTGGTCACATCCGAGAGTTTCTGTTCTTAATCTTACCTTTTTCAGAAACAGCCACGGACCCCACCACCACTAAGTCCACAAGGACCATGGAATCCAAGCCCACGGGAGTGCTGTAGTTCCTCACGCCCTGCGGACAGACACGTGGCCTGAGAGCTCCCTGGCAGAGAGACCACCCGTCTCATAACCCACGGGGAGATGCACTCAGGGTCTGAACAACCTCCCGAGGGAAGCAAGCATGTGCACCATCCCACAGCAAACACGCAGCATCACGGAAGCGGCAGCTCAGGAAAACCACGGATCCGAACCATTTTAAGACAATTCCCCACATTCTTCCCCAGCAAAGACATCAGGAGGAACTGATAGCACAACGACCAGGATATTCATTTCATAATATTCAACAAATCATTTCCCTCCAAGAGGCAGGAGAGCACAGTGATTAGAACACAGGCTCGGGAGTCACAAAGAACTGGGTCCAGATCCCTCTCCTCTGTGGCCTCAACAGGAGGAAACTCTCTGAGCTTCAGTCTCTTCCTCTGTAAGACAGGGACACCAGCCCTGCCTCGTCCGACATGTTGGAATGAAATGACAGAGCGCAGGTAAAGCGTCTAGCACGTAAGACATGGTCATTAAGTGTGTGTGACATATTAGTTCACTGTGAAACACTGGAGGCCTCTCTCTGCGTGAACAGCTGATCACTCCTAACATATTAATTATTCAACCAAAAAGCACCCAAAGCACACCCACTTATGCTAACTAATGGAAGCCTGTGTGCGAAGCACAGGGAGGCTCCTGTGGCCATGATTCTGATAATGGGCGCCAGGGAAATCTAGGAAACTAGAGTAGGATGCTGCACGGCCCAGTACCCGGCAGCAGTGGTCGCTGGATGTGGTACGGTGCCCTGTCGACAAGCACGGGACAAGTCCCTATAGGATCGGTACCACGATTGGGGCGTCCCAACCATCAAACCGCGGTCATCGGCCCGCGGTGCCCCCACTGCGGGAAAGCGTGTCTTTTGTTAAGCTCACAGCGGCCACGCAGGCAGGTCTCTTGCCCACGGCCCATGTCCTCAAGCCCGTTTCAGTAAGCTTGGTGCCTGGCAGCCTTGGGGAGCATGCACCTGCCTGGGGTTTTCTGTGTTGTAACCTGTCTGTCAGGTCCCCTCTTCTCTCGGGGGCTCAGCCTCACCTGCTCAGTCTGACCAGACACAGCGTGAGCAACCAGGAGTCACCCTGACTCTCCAAAATCCTGTTCTATTCAACCAAGAGTCACCGGATGAGCAGAGAGACTTATGAGGCAGTTAACAGACCTTTCTGTCTGCCCTCTGGGGTGGTTACCAGAACACTCCTGAGTCAAAGAGTAAATACAAAGACAACGATGGCAGACACAGGTGGCTGGGGTGTGACAGTAGCAGGGGGCTGAGGGACAAACTCAGAGTCTTATCTACCAAGAAGTAAGGCTACATCACAGTCTCCTACAGTGATATGCACGGTGGCAGCATTTCACCACTAAGCTTTGGCAACCTAAATAATAATCGTACTAAATTTGCATCTGCATTAGATGTGGCTTTAAGAGTCTCTCTCTACTTTGCCATTTTTCCTCTGCCACAAAGAAAACAAAAATCTTTGGTTTCCTCTACCTGCACTCTGTCATTCAGAGGTTCATGGCCCTGGATCTCTGATTTCCATCCGGTATCTCATGATACAACAGAGCCCAAACACAGTTCAATCTGTAGGCAAGTTCCGTTGTGAGAGCTGGTCTGGCTTTACCCAGGCCGGGACCAGCCAGTGCTGGCACTTCACAGGGCCTCCTGGCAACGAGCCCCATGTCGGTCACCCTTCAGAGGGGAGTGGGATGCTGTTAAGGGTGACACAGACCACTACACCAGCACCACGGCCACGTCTGACCTGGACCTCAGTGCGTGGAAAGGGGCTGCTCTTACTGTCCGGAACCTACGCCTTATAACAGATCACATTCCCTGCCAGCTCTCGGAAGTGTGGGCTCAGATCTGTGGCCACGACCGCCCACTGCAGGGGATCACGGGGTGGGCACTTTGAACACTGACCAGAACCAGGGTCATCGCTTATTTTTCTACATTTATTTTCCCTTTGTTCTTTTTCCTACGTGTACTTTATTATCTTATTTTATTATATGTATTTTTGTATGCCACATCAAATTCTATTTTTGCAATAAGACAGGCTATCAATAAATAGCGATAAAGCATTCACTTTTTATACACTAGACTTAAGTAGAAAATCCCTTTTTAAAAGGAATATTTTGATGCCCTATTTCTTCTTCCCACTGGATTAGGAATCAAATGACCTGGGGTCAACTCTAGAACTCTGAAAAGTCACCAAATTCTATTTCTTCATCTATAAAATACTAGACAAATTCCATTATAAGGCACTCTAATGTAATATTTACACACTGGTTTTATGGCATTGTGAGGCAGTGAAGAAAATCATATTGCTAAATCACTAAAGCCATTATTACTTTAGCACTTGGTAAGGCAATTTCCAATTGAACATATTTTGGAAATTCTACCCTGTGTCCCCATTTGCTCTGGTGGCATCTGAGAAAATGCTATAGGACACTGAACAGCATCAAAAGTTAACACCAGAGGGCGTCAGAGTACTGGAAAATTGGCTTTCCCTTTTCTTTTTTAACGGGGGAATTTACTATTTCTCAGCTTAGTGCAAGAGAAAAACCGAGTTACAGGCAGTTTTTCTGCTTGGCTCCTGTAATGACAAGATTGCTGAATACTTAACATCACTCTTCATTTGGCTTTGTTAAACACAGATTTCACCTTGGCGGATTTACACTGTTCTAACTCACCAGAAGTCACAGATGAGAACGGTTCTTCCCTGTGGCCGGTGTTGCTTCTCAAACTTACCTGAGAGGTGGCACATTTTCTCAAGATGTCTTTAGTTGCCCCGGGGGGTGGTGTGATCTTATTAAACAACCCCGTTCTCAGTCGTGGTGTTGGAACCAACAATGTTTTTTTGCTCTTTTAAAAGAAAAGACAATGAATAAATTACAAAATTTAAGATGGGAACTTTCCTGTGTATATTTTTAACATTGCAGGAACAGAAGCAAGTTACTATTACCTGCATTTTGGGGTGTGCGCTAAGGAGATGAGTTGCTTTGCAAACCCAAGTGAATAACACAGGGGCCAATTCTACCTAGAGCAGCTGCACTAGCCGCCTCAGAATAAAGGGGCAGGGGGGTTGTGAAGCTTGCTGACTCAACTCTACTTGCCATTCAAAATGCGTACAGGTGCAAAGGACAATGCAAATCCAGATGCAGTCTGTTCTCACGGAAACTCCAGCCATAACCTGCCTGTGCCCTCTGCTCCCAGCGTTAAGCACTACCCAGGTACAGGGATGTTTTACCTCGAAGCTGGCATTACACAGCCACATTAAAAACATTACCCCATCAAGCACTTATATCTAGTTTACTGCTCAATAAATCACAGTCTGAGAGATCAGTGCTCATTACAATCAGCATTTTATATTGACCTGGGTTGATAACCGTCTTCTTCTATTTAGTTCTCAAATACCTACTGCGAGCCCCAGGGCAGGGGTTTTCAAAGTGGGGGCCCCCGGCCAGCAGCATCAGCAGCCCCTGGATGCCTGTCAGAAGTGATCAGAAGCCCCGTGGGGCCCAGCAACCTGCTTTAACAAGCCCACCCGGTAATCCTGATGCGCAAGAAAGTTGGAGAAACAAGGCCCAAGGACACCGCTGCAGATTATACAGGGGTGGGCCATGAGGCAATCATAAAATTTATAAACTCTTTCATGTAAAAACTCACATATTCTACTTTTTGTGCAGGAGATGACAGCCTGAGACCAATAAAAGACCTATAAAATCACAGTTTGGCTTATTTAAATAAAGGTTTTCAACCCCAAGAAGAGTATTTCAGCAAAAGTAACGAGTACGTGCTACTCTCCTTTTCAGTGTGACAGAGGTGGGTGATTTTGTTTGCAGTCTCCAGATCCTGGTATACTGTACACTACTCTGATCACCCCTTGGCTGTATACCAGAGTGCCCTGGGGAGCTCTGAGACTCACCAATGTCCAGCTCCACTCGAGCCTGACTCAGAACCGGACACTGGCAAGAGTCTTCAAAGCTCCTCAGGGGTGCTGACTTACAGCCAGTGTGCTCAGGCCCAGGGATCTCAAAGCTCCATCAGGGCGTTTACTATGAAAAGGTTCTAGAACCGAATGAAGGTCTGGGGTCAAGCCTGGGAAGCTGTGCCCCCAGGTGTGATCTGCGGCCGTATGCATCACTATCCCTGCCTGCCGAGGTATGCACTTTCCCACACAGGATGAAAGGCGCCCGCAGATCAAGAATTCTTAGGAGTTGTAGGGAAACTGAGTCGCCACCCAAGGCCTGGTGGCATACAGCAGAATCCCACAGACCCCACACTGCCACACGCAGCACTACACTCATTGTAAAGGGTGTTTTGTTTCAGCAAAACAACATCAGCCATTACATTAAATGAGTGCTGTTATCTGAATTTTACTGCTTTTATAGTTTTCTTTATATGTAATTTACATGTTTACTTTGGTTTTACAGTCACATAAGATCCTGAGCATTATAATTTATGCCAAGTTTTATGTTTATACTTATTAAATTATAATAAATTGGGCTTCCCTGGTGGCGCAGTGGTTGAGAATCTGCCTGCCAATGCAGGGGACACGGGTTCGAGCCCTGGTCTGGGAAGATCCCACATACCGCAGAGCAACTGGGCCCGTGAGCCACAATTGCTGAGCCTGCGCATCTGGAGCCTGTGCTCCGCAACAAGAGAGGCCGCGATAATGAGAGGCCCGCGCACCGCGATGAAGAGTGGCCCCCGCTTGCCACAACTAGAGAAAGCCCTCGCACAGAAATGAAGACCAACACAGACATAAAAAAAAAAAAAAAAAAAAAAAATTATAATAAATTGAAGCAACTCTGGGGGAATTTTTCTTCTTGAAAAGGGGCCTATTATATCTAAGTTAAGAAACACTGTTCTAATTCATATATTTTGGGGACTCATTTATCAGATCTCTTACTCATGGGTTATCAAGTTTCAAAGAATTACAGTATTACAAATGTAGCAGATGAAATATATTGCAATCATTCGCTTCTGGAGAGGTACACTATAATTGGGATGCCTCAAAGTCACGGTTTCACAGTCTTTTCTCTTTGAATTCAGACATGTTCAGGACTTCTGACCGACAGACAACGAAAGAGTTCTGGACGGTCCTGGAAAAAACAACTCCAAGGACGCATTCTGCACCGGAGGGAGTCAGAAGCACCATCTTTCCACATGTGGGACTGTGCACGCCTGCCAGCCACCTGGGGAACGTGGGCCGCTCAGCAGCCAGGGCTCAGGCTCAGGGAATGGGATTACCTGCAGTGCCAGCAGCCGGACGCCTTCCAGCGGTTTATCAGGGTCCACTTTAACTTCCTGCGTTCTGGCAAAAACCTCGAGGTCTTTGATGTTTTGGCAAGCCAGATAAGAGCCCTGGTTAGGCAGATAGACAAAGGTGCACTTACGTCGAGGACGAAGAAGCGGGCATTTTTCTGGGGTGCGTCAGGGTTGACTTTAATGGTTCTGGCCATTTTGAACGCCTGCAAACGTGGGAAATGCTCAGCGGCCCGAGAAGCACCCTGTTTTTAAATGCAAGTGCACGTTACTAAGAGGCCACCACCCTGGGCCACCCTCAGCCTGATGCTCCAGCATCTCCCCCAGGCAGGCGCGGGGGCCAACTGTGAGACCAGGTCTGGGGTCACCCGAGAAATGTCTAAGGAAGCAGCCAGGTAGAAAGGGCTGAGAAGCCAGCCTCGCTGGCTGGGGCTCCCTCTCAGAGCCCATCACTCCTCAGGAGCCAACTGTGTGAAAAGGCACCACAACAATCGAATGCTTCCAGCCAGGAGACATATTTCACTCTGTACCAAACGGGGTACAGTAGCCTTAGCACCTCCTCATGGCAAGGTGCAACCCACCCACCAACCCTGCACAGAGAGGCAAGAGGTGCTCGAGAGCGAAGGTTAAGTAACAAGATGAAGGATGTCTCAAAGCATAAAAGCACCCCGGCCAGCTGGCTCGGATTTCACACCACTCGCTCACTGTTCACCGCGTTCAAATCCACCGTGAAGCAGGATGGTAACTGTCTTAATACTGTTACTCATTTAGGGGTGTCCTGCTTTCACTGCGAGCGCTCCAGGAATGCTTCAGTACCTTGAAGTTGGGAATCCTGTGATGGACAGGCCGGGGAAAATCAGCTAAATTTCGTGACTCCATGTAGTCCCAAATCTGCTCACGAATGTCCTGTTTGGAAACACCTATGGCAATAAAGGGTGTAACTGATGAACTCACAGACAGGAAGCCCATGGTGCAGCAGGCCCGGGGCCCGGGGCCCGCCTGCTCCCGCTGCACCCCCAGCTCTGCCCCGCCACACAGAACCTAGGGCTTCTGATCCCTACGTCGAAAAACTAGGGTCAGTGATAAGTTTTTACACCTCAGTAAACTGCTATAGTCCAAACACAGTGTAAATTCAATGTAACCCAAATGTTAATTAAGCTAGTTCTATGAACCTGCAGCGGCGGGAGAACAAACGCAACCCAAGCCATGGACCCAAGCATTCCTAACTCCTCACGTGGAGATACGAGTTCTGCTCAGTTAAGGCTCTGTGATCTCACTCTCAGTCTATCGGTCTCGAGACAGCTGTGATTACTGCACTCCTGCTGTAAGTCCTGTTCGCTTCTCTTAGACCTAAGTGATTCGTAACCCAGCTACTATTTTGGATTACCAACTACAATCCCCTTTATTACGGGAATCTTTATTCTAGACCTCACTTTGGTAATGGATTTTTAGGCAACAAATATTCCTTAATGACTTGATTGGGAGAGTCCTAAGAAAATCCGCATCAACCATGTGCCCCTCTTGGAATGGAGAACTATGAAAAGCAGCTTCCAGTTACGCAGGAAAAAATAAAATCAGCACATTCATATAAACAATTTAAAAATATTCACTGAATTTTTGTTTTTCTTAGTCCACAAAGATATCCCTGCACTCGTACAGAAGTTCGTTTCAAATCACTTTGGTGTGATGGGGCACCTCTCATCACCCAGGCAGGAGAGAGGGGCAGGTTCAAACTCTCAAGTCCTCCGTCTCCCCTACGTGAGTGGAGGCTGCTCAAAAGTGACACACGGGAGCAGCCCCACAGCCAGAGAGCTGGGGGCACCAACCTGGCTGGTGGGACGTGGCTGGCAGCTGGCTTCTCACCATAAACCTTTACGAATTGTGTGGTTTTGAATCTTGTGAATAAATTACATTTTAAAAGCTTAATTCTTTTGTAAATGGAGTTTTAAAACATACAAAGGCATCTATAATGAAGAGCCTCTCTCCTCACTGTCTGCCGAGTACCAGGTCCCTTCCCCCAAGGCAATCAGTGCACCCATTTGTTCTAGTGAATTCTTCCCCAGGCATCTCAGGCTTCTCACTGGAGACACTCCAGTCTTGCCCTCATCTTCTTTCCCTAAGAGGGTGTGCTATACATGCAGCTACATACACTGCTTTGAACCCTGCTGCTACTTACTTACTATCTTGCAGATTGGTCCATATGGTATACAAAAGGACCCCCATTCTTTTCTGCAGGTGCACAGTTTCCCACGATGCGGGCAGGTCAAATTTTACTCAAGACTGATGGGCAACAGGTGGTTTCCAACCTTGTTACCGATGTGTGCCTTTACAGCCCTTGCCCATTTTACAGCGATTTGTTAAACCTCTACATGTAGTTTTAAGGCGTTAAGGGCCAGAGCCAAAGGTTTCCACTGCTTATGCCCACAGGCTAGACACAGATTCCCTTGGAAAAGCACCCATACCAGGCCCTTCACAGCCAGACCCCAGAGCTTCCTGGACTTCCTGCAAACACTGCTGGTGCCTCTTGACCCTAGCTGTGCTTCTGAACCACTGCAGAAATCAAGAATGCAGATTCGAGTGTACTTAGGGAACGCGCATCTCCAAAGATGCCGGCTAAGACTATACTACTGTTGGCCTGGCTAGGGCCATGCAGGCAGTTTCCAGCACTTGGCTTGTTCTTTCCTGCTGGGAGCTCTGCATTTGCTGGTCTCTGCTGGAAAGTCTGTTCTACTCCCTGTCCCTCAGGCAAACCCTCACTCTTCAAGGCCCAGCTTCGGCACCACCTCCAGGAAGCCTCCCCTCCATGCTGTTCCAGTGCCCCGAGGATCCCTGGCACAGGGTGTGGAATGAGCTGCAAAGCTCTCCTGGCTGCTTCAGCCTCATCTCCTGTACCCTCACGTCGAATTCAAAAAGTGGCCCAACCACGCCAGTACCTAGCCCCACACACCTGTCCCCCTGTCTTTTTCAGGCCTTTGTACCTCCTCTCCTCCCCTCCCCTCCCAGGTTCTCCCCCTCCTCTCCCTTCAGGCCTAGCTGAGACGCCACCTCCCCCAGAAAGCATTCTGAGTGCTTGGTCACAGACAGACGTCCCTCCTTTAGGACCCTCCCCCCTTGAGGAACCCAGAGCATGCTCACTGCTTGCTTTTTCAAACAGAAACCATTACATCGACACAACTATTAAAAAGCTACTACATTTATCACTGTCACTAACAACCCAGACGTCCAATAATATCCCCAACACTGTGCACGGTGCTGTGTGGGACACAGAGATGTAGGCATTGGGGCCCTTGCTCCAGAGTCAGTAAATCACAAACATCTGGGTGACTCCCGTTTAGAAAACAATGGGCTAATTGCAAGGCGAGGGAGAGAATAAAAGGGCAGGTTCTTGCCCTTGGAAAGTTACCAAAACATGGGAAATAATTACAATAATAAAACGCGACATATATTAATGTGAGAAATGCATGAACCCTGTTCCGTAACTGCCCAACAGGTCAGCCGGGGTCTCGTTCCTTCTACCTCTAGCCCTGAGGTCACTCCTGGCATCTCCAAAGGTCTTTGTCACCATCCCACTGAACTATCGGCACCTGTTTACTGTGCTGTTTCCATGCTACCCAGACAGTAAGGGAGGAGTGGATTTATTCAGGGTTGTCGAACCGAGCTTTAACAGACCCTGGGGCACCAACAGCCTTCGTAACACCTTTGCCAGGCAATTCTGCAATCAATAACCAAAGCTCAGGGGCTCTGGGGCGAGCCTCCCCAAGGCCTAGGGAAGGGCCTGGGACAGCCGAGGTCTCGGAAACCACCCGTTAAGAGGTCTGTGACGCAGCACCCCAGCGTTTAGGTTAAATTGGCTTCCGGTCGTGCCCCTGCCAGCAGCTGTGAGCCTCCGTTTCCCCTGCTGTAAAGAGGGCGTGATACGGGAGACACATCTCACGGGGGCGCACGGACAGAACCACGTACCCAGAAGACGGTCTCCCTTCCTCTTCCCACCTGCTTCACCGACAGTGTCGGGTATCCAGGTCGCAACCGGCCGCAGGTTCGACCCCGCACCCGCCTCCGACCCCTCTGAGACCCCGCCCGCCCCCCCACGTCCCGTCTGCCCAATCCCCGGGGACCCCTCCGCCTCCCCGGCCCGTCTCTCAGGTGGTCCCTCCACCTCCCCGCCCGTCTCTCAGCGGCCCCTCCGCCTCCCCGCCCGTCTCTCAGGTGGTTCCTCCGCGTCCCCGCCCGTCTCTCAGCGGCCCCTCCGCCTCCCCGCCCGTCTCTCAGTTGGTTCCTCCGCGTCCCCGCCCGTCTCTCAGTGGCCCCTCCGCGTCCCCGGCCCGTCTCTCAGGTGGTTCCTCCGCGTCCCCGCCCGTCTCTCAGGTGGCCCCTCCGCGTCCCCGCCCGTCTCTCAGTGGCCCCTCCGCGTCCCCGGCCCGTCTCTCAGCGGCCCCTCCGCCTCCCGGCCCGTCTCTCAGGTGGTTCCTCCGCGTCCCCGCCCGTCTCTCAGTGGCCCCTCCGCGTCCGCGGCCCGTCTCTCAAGTGGTTCCTCCGCCTCCCCGCCCGTCTCTCAGCGGCCCCTCCGCCTCCCCCCGTCCCCGGCCCGTCTCTCAGGTGGTCCGTCCGGCGGCTCCTCACCCGCCCTTGGCTCCATGGCGACGCCGTCAGTGCGCGACAGCTCCCCCAGCGGAGTCCGGCACAAAATGACGACACCTGCGCGCGCCCTCCAGGCGCCTGCGCACTGGCCTGGGGGGGGGTGGGGGCGGTGGCGTAGCCGCGGAGGCCGGGTGGGAACGTTCTGCGGCGCGCATGCGCGTGCGGCTCCGCGGGCCTTGCGAAAGGAGGTGGGCGTGGGGCCTGAGGGTTTGTTCTCTGAGCAGGCCAGCATAGAGCCCCTGCTCCGACGTGCGTTTGCCGGGCGCTGGGGCGCTACCGAGTGAACAACCCCTGGACTGTCGGAGCCCACTGCCAATTCAAACACAGCTACCTCCTCTTCTATTCCCCAGAGCCCCCCTACTCCGGGAAGCCGGCCTGGATTGTTCCTCCATGCCGCGATCCCTCTCCTGTGAGACCCTACAAACGTTAAATGCCACAGTTTATTTTCTGTTCCCTGACTTCCCCCTGCATCATCTACACACACACACCCCTCCTAAAGTGCTAAACAAATAAATAAATTCTAATAACAAAGGCTGGCTCCCAAGAAGCTAGAAGATTCCCTTCCCCCTGGGGAGCCGCTCTGCTTCATTCGGTCCTTTACAGGCCCCCTAGGGCCTCCCTTGCTTATCGTCACCGTGAGACCCGGTGGTCACTTTAAGGCAGGATGGTGATTCCAAGTCTGGTGTATTCCCTGGGGCTCAGAACACCCATCCCACAGTCTGCAAATTCGGTGAAAAACATATAGCCTCCTCACCTCTTTCTCTCCCTGCCCTGTCCAACAATCAAAGCCTTGTCTGCACCTCCCAGAGAGCAGTCGCTTCTTGCAGGCTTCGATAATGAATCCTTTTACCCCACCCGGTTAATTACAGGCTTGCAAGTTGGTGGTATAAGAAGCTAAAATTTCATAGACATTGAGTCATGTGTTCAGAAGTCATGCCTTCGTGCATACGCTATTGACTGTGTATATATAGTTATGAAATTACATAAATGTATGTTTCCATATAGACTATTTTTATTTATATAGAAGTTTGTATTTTAACTTTTTAAGTTGACTCTAATTTCTAAGACGCTAACCCTAATCTCAAAGAGGCAGCAAATTAATGGGTTAAGAGATCCCGATTCTCTCACTTGTAGCTGAAAATTTGTGGTTACTTAAGATCTCTAAACCTAAGTTTCCTCACCTGTAAAATGGTGATATTAACAGGACCTACCCCAAAAGAGGATTAAATGAGATGTCACAGGCAGAACATCTTGGCACACAGTATGCATGCGTTATATTTTCCCTTATTTATTAGGGAGGAAAGTCTTGGAAAAGTCATACATTCATTCAATAAACACTTCTTGTGTACTATTATGCCCCAAGGTACCCTGCAAGGCACTGGGGCTGCAGAGAGAAACAAGACAGAGTCACCAGCTGCCTGGAGAGGTAGGACATGTGTGGCAGACGTGAGACTGCTAAACAAAAGTCAGCTCACCCATCTGCCTGGGCACAGGGAAGACTGAACTTCCTGTCCCTGGGGTGTGTTGGGGCCACATGATCTGTTCAGGCCAATGAGTTGTGAATGGAAGTGACATGTGTCACTTGGACACTTAATTCCCAGGGCAGAATCTGCCTCTCTTGCCCCTGCCAAGGTGACAGGAGAGGCAGCCTTTGAAAATCCAGGCTCCTGAGTGACACCCAGCTGGGGTTGGCTCAAGACGAAGTCAATGAGACTTGGGCTGTTTGTTACTGCAGCATACACCAGCCTCAACTGACTGATACACTGTGTAAGCCAACCAATTGCATAGCAACATGCATAAGGGTAACTGTATAGAACTGGCATGAAACGGGCAGCAGAGAGAGGTATGCAATTGACTCTCTTTAAGAAGAAACATATGTATATCTTTAATATTCTATTTTGGAAACATCTACAGTACTCTATTGGATTTCTTGCAATTTTGATGGTATTAATTGTGGCGATGCTTGAATTATAAAGATAGATAAGCTCCTTAGACAATCAGCTTTTGGTTGTTGTTGTTTTTTTAAAACAACCACAAGTTAATGTGATAAACTCCATGGTTGTTCACGATTGTTTTCCAGAAACTTCCAGAACACAAGGAGAGGGGACATTGGGGGCCAAATTAGGCCCCCACATTAGTGTTTGCAATATGGAAACCCTAATTTCCTTCCATGGAAAGATGTTTGCTCTGTGTCACATCCCTTTTTAAATTTCCAGAGTAACAAAGGTGGTTTTCTCCCAAGTTTTTTTTTAATTTTGAAAAATTTCAAACTTAGAAATTGCAAGACCAATAAACAATGAATACCTACATACCATAGGTTCAGCAATTGTCCTCATTTTAGTACATTTTAGATAACTTTCTCTTTCCTTCTCCTCTCTGTCCACACCCTCCTCCTTGGTTGAATCTTTTAAAAGTTGCAGAGATGATGAATATCAGCTCTAAATATTTTGACATGCATCTTTTAAAAACAAGACATGTTCTTACTTGACCACATACAATTATCACACTCAAGAATTTTAACCTTGATAAAAGATTATTACCTAATACACACGTGAGATTCAAACTTCCCCAGGTATTCTCCTCTATTAGTGTTTTTAAAAAATTTCCTCCATCTAGGATTAAGTATTGCATTTAGTTGTTCAGTTTCTTTAATCTTTTAACCAAGAATAGTCCTTACCCCTGTTATTTTGTTGTTTATGGTGCTACCATTTGTGAACGGTGGTTTGGACAGTTTTCATCAGGGACACACTTTTTGTCCTGGAAAAAATTTCTAGGAGCTGGATTGCAATGGATTTCTAAGAAGCAGCATTGGCTCTGATGAACTCAAGGGTTCATAAGATCCCAAGTAGCTTTTGGAAGCCTGAGGCTGCTCTCATTGCTGGTGCCTTTCCCTAAAACCTCATGAGCCCAGGAGAGAAATGTATTGAAAATAGTGAGGAGGGACACAAAAATCCTTTCACTTGTCTAATCTGTTGTTCCTCAAAAGCAGAAGCGGCTGCAGAGGTGTTTTAAGTCTCCCTTAACTTTGGTTAAAGTTAAGGGTTGTTAAAGCCAATGTCAGGCACACACATGCAGCCCAAACATTTTTGATGAGTTCCCTGAAACTCACGCCACATATCGGGCAGAAAGACAGCTGTCCTGGGAAGACACGGAGGAGAGCAATTTGTTAACAGCTCTGGCAAAAATATAGCCAGACTTGTAGACACCTAAGAGGCGCAGGTTTTATTTGCTTAAAACCTCAGCGAGTCTCCCTAGAGGGGATTTCTTGCTCCCCAAGCAGTTTCAAAGACATTTCTGTTTTCCAACACATCATGTTCTTGACACATCGCAAAGCTATGGAAAATGGTTTTTTTCTTGATCGACGCACCGCGCACAGTTTATTTACCTTCTCTCTCAGACATTTTGAACTTTATTCCTGCCATGCAATGCTAAGGTGCATCCATAAGGTGTCAGCACCTCCATTGTAACCAGAATGGTTGAGCTTCCCCCCACCCCGCCCCACTATTTCAAGAGTAGTTCCCTGATGGGCCTCAAGGTGGCGCCAACACCACAGGTCCGCCCGAGCCGCCTCCAGGTGCAGGAGCCCGCGGCGCCCAGGCAAGGAGTCGGTGCCGTGGGGCGCGGGGCCGGGAGTGGGGCAGTGACTTGAATATCTTCTGCCTTTATCGTCGCTTATTATTCTACTAATGCACAGGGCTCTCTGGGGCCCGATTTGGCTTTCGGCTCACTGACAGCAAGGTCAAGAAAGGAAGAAATCAGCAGCCCCCAATCCAAAATACCTTGGCAGGAAAAAGAAAAGATCGGAAACATGGTTTTTGCAAAGTCCAGGTGTGTGGAAGGTGTTGTTTTAATAACCTGAACAAACATCTCTCCCGGAGTCCTACCGAGCGGAGAAGAAACCTAATTCCAGGGGCAAAGGAAAATGTCTCTCTCACCTTTTCTGTCTTGATTATAAGGATTTTTCCCCTCCCATCCCACTTTTTTTTTTGGCGGGGGGAATAATTTAGGCCATTCAGCCTAGTTCTTTTCAGATGTCATTGGTTTAAACCTGGACACCCTTGGAAATATAAACTCAGGCAGAAACTGACATTTTGGGATTTATTTTCCGTGGTCCTTAGCTATTTTGGTTTTTGCCCTGTGCTGTGATAAGGCTTTTTTTTTTTTTTAAAGTACCTCGTAAAAGCAGAGTAAATAATATTCCTCCAGGAAGTCTACAGACTGAGGAGTGTTTCTTGATCAATAGTTTGCATTTCCAGTAAAATTGTGAGAACTCGGGCTGCCTGTCACGTACTCCAGGAGAAAGACACTTTTTGCTAGAGTATTTTTTTTTTATGGATGTGAAAATACTAGAGGTATGAAAAAATAAAGTTGTAGTGGGAGTTGGAGGGTTGTGGAGAACGCTCAAACCATTCACCTGTGAGCTGAGGACTGGGCAGTTTATTTTACTTCGTTGCCCCCCAAAAAATCAAGTTAGAGAAAGAACCCAGAGCACCCATAAAAAATTATAGCGAATGTTTCAGAAGCAGAATATTCGAGGTAATAGGAAACTATTTTGTACTTTCCCTTTGACTTTGAATTTATCAGGAGATAATACCATTCAAAGATAATGCATATAAATGTTTTTCTTTTGTTCTGTTATTGAAAATGAATGAAGTATCCCCAATGCGTTCTATTCACCTCCCCCAAAACTAAGACTGACCGTAGATTCTCTCAAACCCTTTTCCTGGGAATCTAATAAACAACTGATGGGAGAGTGAGGAGGGGAAAAGGAATCCTGAAATACAAAAGTTTTATCCGAAGTCTTCTTCCCTACCCAACCGGACCGACAACTTCCAGAAGAATTCTGACCAGCATTTAGCCCGTCTTATAGATGTCCTGCCCCTTCAGGGAAGCGAGCGGAGGGGGACCTGATTATTCGAGGTGTTGAAGAAATAAATACTCAGTCCACAAATAAACAAACTTTCTGGGACTCCTAGAGAGAAGGAGAAAGCTTTGAAGGGCGAGGATCTCCGAGTCGCTCCAGGTCGATATCCCGAATAATACCATCTCCGGAGGTCTCTTTAACCATTTGCAATCGCTTACCCCATCCTCTCGCGGAGCCCCAGTGCCCAAATCACCTTATCAAACAGCAGTCAAACAGAAAAGACTGAAATACAGAAAGTTAACTTGGAGAATCCGAAGGGGCTTCTCCAGGAACTGGAGGCAAGGGCTGCGCCCAGGGTTGTGGGTTCCAGCCGGTGGGGTGGCGGTCGGGGGCCCGCTCTACGGACGCGCGTCCAGCGCGAAGCCCCAGCGGAGCGCAGAGCGCGGAGTGCAGGGCTCGGAGTGCGGGGCGCGGGGTGCGGCTCGGGTTTCTCCTCGCGCGCAGAGGAACCCGGCTTTCCCGGGGCCGGGTGGCTGGTGCATTGTTCCCATCTTTGGGGAGCGCGGGAGTCAGCCTGTCAAAGGGAATTTATCTCTGGGAAAAGGGAGACACGCTGCGAAGCTGGAGTTGGTGGGCTGCAAGCGTCTACGCGGGAGGGGAAAGGGGGAAATGAACAGAATTATTTCACTCTCTTCCCCAAACCCCACAAAACGGCTCCCGATGTCGTGGATGATTTACTGAATCCACGGCGAATTTAGAGGATTATATTGTCAAGATGTCGCTACTTTCCCCACTTCGCCTTTCCTCTATAGACGCCTTGGCCTGCCTCCTCAGGTTGGGGTGAGGGGCACTCGGTTTCTATAATTTGCCTCTAAAACCTTTATAGGTTATTCTTGACTGCCCTGAACCTGGTAACTTCCCGTTGATTATTAATTATTTGCTTAAATAATGACAACATACAGCGGAGGCTCCTCCATTCCAGTCCAGCACGTTTACTTGGAAGCCATTACACCTGGGCCCCGATAATTAGGAAATCTAATTATTTGCCTCATCACTCATTAATAAGAAAAATAGTCCCAGGTTCTTTGCTACTTACAAGGTCTTTGGGGAGATACTGGACTACATTAATCAATTCGATTTTTTTATCTCAAACTGACTTTTATCTGCGAAGGAGCGTCGGGGTTTTTTTGTGTTTTTTTTTTTGCTCTGGGCACGTGGGACCATTAACCAAAATGTGATAATAAAATAAATTTTAATAAGATATAACTTTTTAAAAAATCTTTTCAAGTTAAGACTGAGCTGCATAAGTCTGGTTTTGCGCGGCTGGGTCTTAGAGCCGACGGATTCCGGCGCTCCTCGTCCTGATTGGTGCCAAGTCCCCACAGCGGCCGGGTTATTGGTCCAAAGTTCCCGGAGGGGGCGTGGCCGGAGGAAAGTAAAAACTCGCTTTCAGCAAGAAGACTTTTGAAACTTTTCCCATTCCCTAAAAGGGACTTCGCCTCTTTTTCCGGGCTCGGCAGGGTAGCACTCTGGACCCCGGCTCTCCGACCCTCACGGCTGCCGATTTGCTGGGGGGACTTGGAGAGCCGCCTTCCCCTTCCTGACGCGGACAGAGGGGCCAGCCTTGGTCCACCGCGCGCGCTGCATCTCCGCTCCGTCCCCGGCCGCCCGCCCGGGCTGCCACCCGCCGAGTCCCGAGAGCAAGCGGGCGAGCGAGCGGGGGCCGGCGCTGTGTTCGCCCGGGCGCGCCCTCCAGGATGCTGCTCCGCCCGGTCCGCTGAAAACGGGCGCCCCTTCCCGGCCCAAAGGCGGGCGCCCCTTCCCGGCGCCTCCTCCAGCTCACCCCTGAGGCTTCTAGGCGCCCGGGGCTCCCCCCGCCTGCTCCCTTCCTCCCTCTCTCGCTCGCGCTCGCTCTGGTAGGGCCTTCCTCGCGGTCCGTGCGCGCAGGCGGTGGCTAGCTGTCTCGGACGCAGCATGCAGGCGCGCTACTCTGTGTCCGACCCCAACGCCCTGGGAGTGGTGCCCTACTTGAGCGAGCAGAATTACTACCGGGCGGCGGGCAGCTACGGAGGCATGACCAGCCCCATGGGTGTCTACTCGGGGCACCCGGAGCAGTACGGCGCGGGCATGGGCCGCTCCTACGCGCCCTACCACCACCACCAGCCCACGGCGCCCAAGGACCTCGTGAAGCCGCCCTACAGCTACATCGCGCTCATAACCATGGCGATCCAGAACGCGCCCGAGAAGAAGATCACCCTGAACGGCATCTACCAGTTCATCATGGATCGCTTTCCCTTCTACCGGGAGAACAAGCAGGGCTGGCAGAACAGCATCCGCCACAACCTCTCGCTCAACGAGTGCTTCGTCAAGGTCCCCCGCGACGACAAGAAACCTGGCAAGGGCAGCTACTGGACCCTGGACCCGGACTCCTACAACATGTTCGAGAACGGCAGCTTCCTGCGGCGCCGGCGGCGCTTCAAGAAGAAGGACGTGCCCAAGGAGAAGGAGGAGCGGGCCCACCTCAAGGAGCCGCCCCCGGCGGCGTCCAAGGGCGCCCCGGCCGCCCCCCCACTAGCGGACGCCCCCAAGGAGGCCGAGAAGAAGGTGGTGATCAAGAGCGAGGCGGCGTCGCCGGCGCTGCCGGTCATCACCAAGGTGGAGACGCTGAGCCCCGAGAGTGCGCTGCAGGGCAGCCCACGCAGCGCGGCCTCCACGCCCGCCGGCTCCCCCGACGGCTCGCTGCCGGAGCACCACGCAGGCGCGCCCAACGGGCTGCCCGGCTTCAGCGTGGAGAATATCATGACGCTGCGAACGTCGCCGCCGGGAGGCGAGCTGAGCCCCGCGGCCGGGCGCGCGGGCCTGGTGGTGCCGCCGCTGGCTCTGCCCTACGCCGCCGCGCCGCCCGCTGCCTACGGCCAGCCGTGCGCGCAGGGCCTGGAGGCTGCGGCCGCCGGGGGCTACCAGTGCAGCATGCGCGCCATGAGCCTGTACACCGGGGCCGAGCGGCCGGCGCACATGTGCGTCCCGCCCGCGCTGGACGAGACCCTCTCGGACCACCCGAGCGGCCCCACATCGCCCCTGAGCGCCCTCAACCTCGCCGCCGGCCAGGAGGGCGCGCTCGCCGCCGCCGGCCATCACCACCAGCATCACGGCCACCACCACCCGCAGGCGCCGCCGCCCCCGCCGGCTCCCCAGCCCCAGCCGGCGCCGCAGCCCGGGGCCGCCGCGGCCCAGGCGGCGTCCTGGTATCTGAACCACAGCGGGGACCTGAACCACCTCTCCGGCCACACGTTCGCAGCCCAGCAGCAAACTTTCCCTAACGTCAGGGAGATGTTCAACTCCCACCGGCTGGGGATTGAGAACTCAACCCTCGGGGAACCCCAGGTGAGCAGCAACGCGAGCTGTCAGCTGCCCTACAGATCTACGCCTTCTCTCTACCGCCACGCAGCTCCATATTCCTATGACTGCACGAAATACTGACGTGCCCCGGCCCGCCTCTGCCCTGGCCCGCTCTGGCTTCGCCTCCCAGACGCGACCCTCTCAAACAGTTCAGGCTGTAGAGACGCAAAAAGAACCCAAACTTGCCCACCGCTTTTTCCGCAGACCCGGGAGCAGAGAGAGCGCGCGCGCCAGCCTCAGCCCTCTGCGAAGCTGCAGGTAACTTTAATTCGCCGCCCCGTTTCTGAGACCCCAAGAGGCCCCAGTACAGGGACGCGGCCCAACGAAATGAATAATGATTTTAAAATCCCCCACCCCTTCCAGGATGGCTGTGCTCACTGCTCCACTCGGGGTTTCAAAAATTATAACTTATGGACCAAATCCCATAGCGACCCAGTAATGACTCTCTGTAGAGACCCCCATAGGTCTATGGGGGTCTCTATAGATTACGTATGTGCTGTGTGTAATTTTAAATTTCTCTAACCGTGCTGTACAAATGTGTGGATTTGTAATCAGGCTATTTTTTTTTGTTGTTTTTCAGAGCCATTAATATAATATTTAAAGTTGAGTTCACTGGATAATTTCTCATCTTGCCCGACCATTTCTAACTGCCAAAGTGAAAATTCAAGAAACCTATGCGGGGTTTCCCCCCTGTACAATTATGAGATATAATTCTTTTCCCAGTTGTAGGTCTTTTACAAAACAAGAAAATAATTTATTTTTTGTTGTTGTTGGCGGATAAAGAAGTCAAGTATCTGATACTTTTTATTTACAAAGTGTGATGGTGTTGTATAGTAGATTCCTCCCCCAGCATTCCTAAAAGAAAAAAAACACTAAAAATTTAACTTGACCTGTGTTTGTCTTATGTGGTCTTAATTGTTGTACTTGCCTTAAAATAAACCCATGTTGTTTTTCTGCCCAAAGTCCGGACAGTGTGTTTGTATTCTCGAATTTTTAAAAACCAGGTGTGTTCACAAATCCACCTGTTTTGATTATTTTTGTTACACAGGTGGGTAAATGTGTAGACATCTACAGATGATCACAGAAGACTGGGGGAACTCCCCTGTTGTCCTGCTAGTGTCAGAAAAGGCTTTCGATTAATTCAGAATCCCACCCTGACTGAGGCAATCAAGAAACAGTCCTGCTTGGACGTAGCTGCCTGAAGGGCTGTGAGCCGTAATGACATTTGCTGTAATGCATTTTGTTAAATGCAGAAAAACATGCCAATAGTCAAAACAAACAGTGCCATTCCATCCCAGTGTCCAGCCATCTCCAATTTAGGAGGTGAGGGAGGGGAGGATAAACATTTTCCATTAGCTAACAACAAACCAGGGGGAGTCCTGCTTTTCCTCAGTTTCCTAAAATACGGACTTCCTTCCCCACTTTAATAGCTCTCCAGAAAAGAATTTGAACCCGGATGGCGAAAATCCAAAGGGGATTGATTCTGTACCGTTTAATGACCATCCCTGGCGGTGACCAGATCAGAGGTGAATCTCTGACCTCTTTACTTCTGGATTTGATTTCTAAATCTTTACCCTACTGCAGTGAAAAATTTTAAAGCCTCGTCGCACTTCAAAAATAATTTACAATGCTTTTAGAGTTTTAAATTTGTCAACTTTTCCAGGACTTTAAATAATAGATTATTTTTCTTTTCAATTTTGATACCTCGTCCTTAAAATTTTAAATAGCAATGCAGCCTTTGTGAGGTGTGGCTGCGCGGGGGAGGGGGGGATGGCTTTACTATCTGTTTCACTGGCCAAAACACGCAACTCCCCTCTTGGTCTCTGTGTGTGACTTTGGGGTCCAGAGCTCCAAATTGGGAATTAGTTTCCCAGCCCAGCAGGTGAGAAGGCATTCTGTACCTTGCCTAGAGTGCAGCTCCTGTGAACTTAACACTTCAGGAGATGATGATTTTCCAGAAGGTGATCTTGCTGGATGCAGTAGCCTTGAATGTAACCTGGGCATTATGTTGTTTTTAACATGGCATTTTGTCTCTATGTTATGCTGAAGTCGAATTGGGGGAAGTTTGAGCATAATAATTTCCCCCATATGTGCAACACAGATTCTTTCAATCTGTGGCCCCAGAGGTGGCACCTGGCTAAGACTTAAAGATTGCATTTTATTCCTTTTCATGACCACAGGAGTGGTGAGCCCCCGGGTCCCTGGTGCTCAGTTGAGTGGGATGGACCAGAGAGAGGGAGGGAGAGACCCCTGAGACCATTCTCTGAGCTGCAGAATGAGGCCGCAGATCGCTCACTGCGGACTCGGGCACTGGGGTTTCACTTTGCTCCCCCCAGATATTTCAGAGTCCTCCCTGAAAGCCTGCCCTCACCTTAAGATTTAGAACTCAGAGGAGGTCTCAGAGACACATGGAAAACAGTGGAGAGAGAAATGGAACCACGGGGTCAGAGATCTGATCTGCCCTTGACACCGCGCTGGGGTCTCCTACCTTTGAGAAAGCCTTTTAAAGAAGTCCCCGCTGTGCGTGGGCCGCTCACCTGAGCGGGTAGCTCAAGAAGGCCACGGAGGCCACGGCGAGGGGGCCCTTCCATCCCCCTGGGAATGGGGCCACCTGGGGACTGTTGGAGGAGTTATCCAGGCCTCTGGAGGCGGCAGAATGGAGGCGAGTCAGGCCCTGGGGCGCGGAGGCCGGGAGTGCGGTAAGCGCCTGGAGGCCGGCCGCGTGCGGGGGGAGGCCCTGCGCTCGGAGCCAGGCTCAGCCCTGGCCTGAGGCAGCCCGAGCGGCTTCGGGGCTCAGTGGCCTGGGGCGTCGGTTGCTCCGCGGAGTGGGAAAGACCGGACGCCGGGACTGAGCGCGGAGCCCAGGCGCCGCCGGCTGCCTTGCTGGTCTTCGCGCCACCCTACGCGTCTGCCCCCGTCGCGCAAAGACTGCGCGGCCGTCCTGGCTCCACGTCTCCATCCGCTCGCCGCCCCTTCCTCCGCCGCTCTCCTCGGGAGGCCCAGGGCCTTTCAGGAAAAGGGGAAAGGAGGTCGGGGCTGGAAGGGCCGGATTGCAGGTCTGCCGGGACTCCTTGCTGAGGCGGCTCTGTGGTCCACCGAACGCAGTTTGCGTGGAGCTGCGTCTGATAACCACGTTTCTTCCTGACCCAGTAAGATACAGCTGGGCAGGTCTCAAAGACACAGCAAATAAAATGGAAGTGACCCGAACACCACAACGAGACCATTTCCCACAGAGATAAGCCTGCGTCCCCGACTGGCCTTGGCTGGGTAGACTGTGGCCCTAACCAGGGTCCAGTTTTGACAGATAAAGGCCGCCAGAGAGACCCAGTGGCCTCTGAGCATCCTGCACGCTGTCCTTAGCCCCGGAGAGGCCGCAACTGGAGTAGCCTCGCTTCTTGTAAGACTCGGAGAGACACCCAGGCTCACTGCTTTCAGGGAGAGAGGCTGAAAGTTGGGCTTCTCCCACAGCCAGTCTTGGGTCTGTGGCCCGGCGGCCCTCACTGCTCTGGTTCAAGTGGCTTGTCCCCGAGGACGCCAAAATCGGTAGCGACATGCATCCTCGAGTTGCTGGAGCAGTGGGCTAGGGGTTAGAGGAGCACATCTCGCTGTGTGAACAATCTCCTTCCCTCCCTCGCCTTGGTCTTCTCATCTAAAATGAGCAGGTGAGTGCAAGGGCATTTCAGGGCAGAGGGCATATTTTTTCCTGCATCCCCGGCTCCTGCGATGGGCCCTCGCTTATGCCCACTCCCCTTCTCTGCTCGCAAGAAGTGAATATCAGAAGTTAGTGGTAGAAGAAAATGCAGGGTCCTGGGAACTTCAGCATTTGGCTCATAAATCTTTCCAGGTCCATCTCCTCCCCTTTACCCCAAGACTGCCTGGGGGGGTGGTGGGATCACCTCTGGGCCTGGGAGAGGCTTGTGAGCTTCACTCAAAGCACAGAGCAGAGCTCCCAGGTCCCCGGTGGCCAAGTGCTCGCCTCCTCCATCCTCAGCCCCAGCCCAAATCCAGAAATCTGGACGGGGGTGTTGGGCCAGGTTGGCCAATGGAAATTTATTGGTAACCATAAACCTGAGGTGAGTGGAGAGAGTGACACCGAGAAGAGACTCCTGTGACGAATAAGCAGAATGCACTGGGGTCTTGGAGCCCGTACTGGGCGTCTCAGGGGATGTGTGCCTGCGTCCTCAGGACCACGTGCTCCTGCCACTCAGGGTGTGGTGGGAGTGGATAAGTAGAGAGTAGAGACGCCTTTGGGTGCAGCCAGGCCAGGGATGGCTGGGGAGTGGGGGGCAGACTCGAGGCCAGCGGGACCCCCTGGTCAGAGCCACCCCCGAGTGCCTGCTGGCATCACATACTTGAAATGCTTTCCCAAACTTTGAGAAGCATTGCCTGCCTGCCTCTTTCTTGCCTGGCCTCAGCTCACCAAGGCATTTGAAATGTTTGCTTTTTGACATAGGCATGTAAGGAAGGGGGTGGAAAGTTTCAGGGAGTTGGGAAGGCTGGGCAGCCGCTGCTGCACCTGGGAAGACGCCACCGCCTCCACTTATGCAAGCCTTACCGTCTCTGGCTTCTGCAACATTTCTGTTCTGCAGCAGAAGCAGACGGACATCGCTTGTGTAGAGTTTGATTCTTGAAGGTGCCTCTCTGGTGCTGCGTTTTTTCCTGGGTCAGGTCCGTGGGGACTTTATGCTGGGGCTGTGAGTGTGTGAAGGCTGGAACGGAGGAAGGGGGCGGGTTGACAGCTTGCTGGGCTTGCTGGCATTGATGGTCCCTTTAAGGGAATGGAGTTGGGGAGCACTGGGAGGGCTTTGTGCTCACTCCATACGCCCACCCAGGCTGGGAGGTCATGGAGGCCAGAGAGGCCGCTCTGACCTCACAGAGGCTCAGTGGCCCTTGATCCTGGACCTTACCTTTCCAGCAGACCCTCTGGGCGCTCTCTCTGCCCTCATGTTATTTTTCCAGATGGGTTCCCCCATGGAGATTTTCTCTCTAAGCCAAATCCACATGCACCAACTCAGGCCCTACGCACACAGGCCAACTGAGGGTTCCTGTGACCTGGGGCATGCTACCTCAAGCTCTCTGAGCCCATTTCTCAACTGAAAAAATAACAGGATCATCAATTAGGGTTATGGTGAGGATTAATGAACCCAACACCCATGGGGAAAGTGCTTCGATATCATCCAGTCCATAGTAAGGGCTGTTAGCTATTAGCATTTACCTGGATAACAGAAGAGAAAGGATTCTTTGGTCTCAATTAACTGCATATATCAGGCTAAATGCTGATATGCTTGGGCAGGGTGGTGCCCGGGCCCTAACTGCCCCTTTTCTCTGGGCTTCAATCAGCATCAGCTGACCGGCCAACCATTACCTTTATGGCTCACTTCCCCTGAGAGGAGCAGAAGACACTGCCCCCCAATCTTTTCAAAGTGGAAGAAGAGGGTAGGGGAGGAGGAGAGGGTGTCCTGGGTTTTGGCAGGATGTGAGGACTCTGGGTCTCCTACTTACAATGCCCCAAATCTCCCAGCTCTGGGGGTGGGGCACTCATCTCTCCTCTCCAGAGGGCCCCCTTCCCCTTTGATTACTCCAGACACACATTCCTCAGCTTCTGTGCTCACCCGAGGGTGTCAGACCTCAGAGAATTCCCCCTTTGGAGGAAACCGTGTGGGTTCCAATCCCTGTTCTATTTACTACCTCCGTTGTTTTCCGGTGTTCTGTGCCCGGCCTCAGTTTCACCATCTGTAAAATGGGTGAATCCATCCTCCCATCTTCCATAGATGCTGCCAGGGTTCTCAAGAACCACACACAGTAGCTATTATAATGTGATTGTTTTCCTGTGTTTGGAACACTTCCTCCTAGGAGACCTGAGATGAGTTAACTTCCTGGTCTCAGTTGCCTGGTCTGCAGAATGGGAATGATAAATATTTCTGTTTCTTAGGGTTACTGTGAGGATGGAGTGACTTAATACAAGGACAGCACTTAGAACAGTGCCAGCACATAGTAGTGTTCAAGACATAATTAGTTATTCGTATTATCCTTATTAGCATCATCTTCACCAACATTTTTAGGTTGTCATTAAGGTGACCTTGCATCTTTCCACCCTCACTCTTCTCAAACATATGGTAGAATCATTCATTCGTTCAACTGAATGAATCATTGAACGGATCATTCATTCATTCATTCAAATATATATACAATTTGTTAACTATCTTCACACTTAGAAAAGTGAGGCAGATATTTGGGAATATGGCGCAGATCATCGTTAACTTGAATGTCTGCTCTTTATTTACCGGTGAAGCAGAAGAAGGGTAGACAGGAGCGGGGCATGGGAGGAACTCCTGTCTCTCCTCCGCAGCCTTTTTTTGTGAGGCCTCTTTGGTCCGGGCTGGTGCCTGGCCTGCCCAAGGAGCAGGCTTTCTGCTAGGGAGCTGGGAATGGTACTTCCTGCCCTCATTCCACACTGAACCCAATTTGTGCTTGGGCCCCAGAGTTGGAACTGCCACGGTCCTTCCGGAAGCATGATTTCAGGGCTTTCCTGCAATCTGGAAGACGCGCTCCCAGCTCCCACTGACTTCAGAGATGAATGTGCTTTTCTGGGATTTGAAGACCTATGAACCTGCAGGGAACTTTCGGCGTCTCCATCTGGCTCTCTGAGTCACCCAGTCTGCCCGGCTGTCTCCTAGGTTCAGCTGGTCCCCCACCGAGCCTCCGATAGGTCCTCACCCGACAGAGCTTCCGCACGAGGGCGCATCCACACTCGGACACTCGGTGCTTGTTCCCTGCGCTCCCCGGAAATAAGCCCCAGCGCGGGGTTCCTTCCTGCAGCGTCCCCTCCTAAGCTCAAGTTACACACTTCACCTGGGAGCCCAGGATTCGTCCCCCCGCCGGAGCCGGGTTAGGGCGCCCTGCCGGAGTTCTGCGGCTGAAACCTCCCAGAGGGGTTGCTAACTGCTGCAAGCACGTGGGGCTCGCCTCTCCAGACCGCGAGGAGAACCGGGGTTGTTTTTTCTTTACTATCAGTGCCCTGCCCACCAGCTGCGCGTGTCTCCGCCTGCGTCCCGCCCATGCCCAAATTGGGCGATGTTTATTATTGTACGAATTCAAGCTCCGATTTGCCTTAGAGTTTAGAAGGAGCGCCGCGGCGGCGCGCCTTTCCGGAAAGGCAGGGATATGCGTGCTGGACTTTGGGTGCCTGGGAAACTCCAGGAAGGGCTCCGGGAGCGGAGGTGGGGGCTCCGCGCAGTAACACCGGTTTGTCTCTTGCTCTGGGTCTGTTAGAGCCGGCACCGAGGCTGGATCCAAACTTGAGCTTGCAGGGGGCGCTCTGGTCTGGAGGGGTTGGGTGATTCCGGCGAGTGTGGTACCCGTGCGTTGCAAAAGCGCCGACATTGAGGTTGTTTTTCCATCCCAGGGTTGTAAAGGGTGCTCCGAGGAAAGCCAGGGATCCAGAGAGAAGGCAGCGCCCCGCCCCCTCTTGGCTAGAGGGCCATCCTCAAGACCAAAGCCGGGACTAGGCCAGGCGGGACACTGGGCATAAGTTAGAAATGCAGCGCTGGGGACGGAGGCCTGGATGTGTCCCAGGGCCTGACCTGGCTCTCCCTCAAGACACGTCTGCACCCAAACTGGTTTTTCGACCCTGATCGCGACTTCCTTTTTGGTATTTCAAACGTACCAGGTCCCCTGTAGTCTATTCGGAACCCCCAGTCACATGAGTTACTTTCTGGATTCCGCATTTTGGAGTGGGATTCTCCCTGCTTTTCCGTGTTCAGGGTGACCTGAGCACTGGCAGCCGGTCCCCAGCATAGGGTCGCCTCTCTGTGACAGCAGCAGCAGACAGGCCCCCTCCCTCATTAACGCAGGGTTAGTGCCTCTCTTCCCAATGGCCGGGGAGCCTCGAGGGCCATTACAGCCCTCACCTGCCATCCTCACTCCTATGCCTCCTCTTTGGCATCCACACGGTTGACTCAATGAAACGTTAATTCAGTTATCCCAAGCTTTTTCTTTCTTTCTTTTAAAATATATTCAGCAAAGATCATAAAACAGGAACTAGTCACGTTACGTGCCACCCCTCCAAGGCGGTGGAGTAGGGGGAGACGCCTCCTTCTAAGTCAGCATCATTCAGGGTTTTTGATTCAAACCAGGACGTGGCTAAATGTAAAAGGAGACCGGGTGGGGAGTGCTTACACCCCAGGGTGAGTGGGGGGGAGCAGCAGGAGGGCGAGCAGGCTTCCCAAACGCTTAATGTAATCATGGGCCAGCTGCGTGCACTTGTAAAGTTGTTATAACCCCCTCCTTGTTATAAACAGGAAAGCACAGAATATAAAGCAAGAGACCCGCATTCACAAATACCAGCTCTCCTGCACCAGCTGCCAAATTCCCCTTTTATGGTGTTCCTCCTTGCAATCTCAGACCCATCAGAAAGACCTTAGTTTCTCCCCCTCAACTCTCCAAAAGGGTTTATTTTGAAACCTCCCCAACCAAGCTATGGACCCGGTACTGCACGCCCTCTCCAACTCTCAGTGCCCTGTGCCACTGGCTTCGGGAGAAACTGGGCTCCTGGAGTCCTCTTCCCGAGGTCCCCATGGAGCCCCGAGGCGTGCCCCTTTCGGGATACTAGGCCCCCAGGGAGTACGCCTCCACCCCCAGCTCCGCTGGGGCATCCCAAGGATCTCTCCAAGGAGGGCTGCATCCTCTTCTAATCAGACTCCCATCTATCTCCTCTCCCCCGCCAAAATATCTAAGAGCTCTTAAAGACCTCAGAAGGCATTTTATGAGACTGTGTCATCTCTACATTTCCTACTAAGCCTGGGAGAAGAAAAGATCTTTTGTGGGAAGCCATGGGATTTCGGGGCTCCCCCAGGCCAGAGGTAAAACTCACCCCTGCGCCCCTCCCACCCCCACCTCTCCTTCCTGGCCTGGCAGACCCCGCTCTGAGCCACCGCGATCCACATCCTGCCTCACTGACTGTGTGTGCTTACAGCGTCAAGGGGTGGACGTGATATTTCAAACATCAGATCAGTGCGTTTATATATTGGGTGCCCGGAAATTTTTCCAAATAAACACAGCTTGATTCAACTTGGGTGGGCGGACTTATCAACAGACTAATTCTATAAACAAATGAAGGAATAACCCCGAAACCGATTGGCTGGTATCAAAAAGACACGTGGAGGGAAAAGCTTGGAGTTTTTCAGCAATGAAATTTTAATTAATGTGGGTGGGCTGAGAACACAGCGACTGTTTATCATAGACAATTTATTTTCCAGCGCTAAGTCAACATATAATAGCAAACTTACAACAATTATTTAACATTTTTAAAGCCATGAAGAAGGGACAGAGCCCTGAGCCGCCGGGGAGAGCGGCAGAGCGGGAGGCAGGCGCAGGGCACGCTCCCCTGGAGGGCCCTTGCGGCGCGGGGCACAGTCCCTAAGCCGCCTGGGTCGCCTGCGACGCGGGAGCGCAGCGCGGGCTCCCACTCGCCATGAGCCACCTCTTCAGTCCCCGGCTGCCTGCTCTGGCCGCCTCGCCCATGCTCTATCTGTACGGCCCCGAGAGACCCGGGCTGCCTCTGGCCTTCGCCCCCGCGGCCGCTCTGGCGGCCTCGGGCCGGGTGGAGCCCCCCCAGAAGCCGCCCTACAGCTACATCGCGCTCATAGCCATGGCGATCCAGGATGCGCCTGAGCAGAGGGTCACACTCAACGGCATCTACCAGTTCATCATGGACCGCTTCCCTTTCTACCAGGATAACCGACAGGGCTGGCAGAACAGCATCCGCCACAACCTCTCGCTCAACGACTGCTTTGTCAAGGTGCCCCGCGAGAAAGGACGGCCCGGCAAGGGCAGCTACTGGACGCTGGACCCTCGCTGCCTGGATATGTTCGAGAATGGCAACTACCGGCGCCGGAAGAGGAAGCCCAAGCCGGGCCCCGGAGCCCCGGAGGCCAAGCGGGCCCGCGCCGAGCTGCAGGAGCGCGGCGCAGAAGCGCAGCCGGAGGTGGGGAGCGGGGGAGCGCGCCCCCGCCCCGCGACCCCCATCCACGAGGGAGCGCCTGCGCGCCCCTCGCCCCTCCGGGAAGGCTCCTCTCCTCCAGCGTCCCTCCACTGGCCCCGGCCCGCGTCCCCCTCTGGGGACGCAGGCGACGCGCTCCAGGGCGCAGCGGCCGTGGCCGCCAGCCAGCCCGCGCGCACGGTGGATGGCTCGCGGTCCCCTCCGCGCCCCGCCTCCCGCAGTTCTCCGAAGAGCTCGGACAAGTCCAAGAGCTTCAGCATAGACAGCATCCTGGCAGGACGGCAGGGGCAAAAGCCGGCTGGAGGGGGCGAGCTCCTGGGGGGCGCCAAGCAGGGGCCCGGCGGCTGTCTGGGCGCCTCGCTTCTGGCCACCTCCTCCGGCCTCCGTCCACCTTTCAACGCTTCCCTGATGCTCGACCCGCACGTCCAGGGCGGCTTTTACCAGCTCGGGATCCCTTTCCTCTCCTATTTCCCTCTGCAGCTCCCCGACACGGTGCTTCATTTCCAGTAAAGCAAACAGTGCCTCATTTTTCCCCTGCCCTGGTCTGAGCTTCTTGTGAGCAACCAGGACTCCCACCGCTGGAGAAAGAAGTTGCATGTGTTTTTTAAAAAATGGTTTCCTCTGCCGACTCCTGGGAAGTATTAGCAACCTCTGCGCAGGGATGGGCACACTCCCCTGCCTCCTGCAAGGCGGACCTTCCCAGAACCCAGAGCAGCTTCGGAGATTTAAAAGACGCTGCCCACGCTGGGACTTGGGCATCTCAGACCTCCTACTGCGGGAGCAGGAAAATTCCTTGACCTTAGGTCAGTCCCACTGGCTACCCAGACAGGCCCTGCGTGTCTGGGGAACGGGAGGGCCCAGACAACCCGAGGGCAGATACATGGCCGCAGTGTGGTCCTTTCTATCTGAGAGCCACGGTCTGACCATCACCAGCTCGCTTGTCACTGTGGCCCGGGCCTTGGCTTTGAGCTCGTCGGAGTGATGCGTGTTCACAGCTAGGTTTGTCCCTGAAGTCCAGGGAGAATTTTTCTCTTTTCCTTTCTAAATAGTAAAAGGAACATGCTATATTCTTTGGCTAAAATGCTTGATTCTTTTTACTGTAAGGACTGCCCTCTGAAAACATCTGTATTAACAACTTCTATTAAGAAAGTGCACTCTATATAATTTAGCATTTTGTTGCATTATGATAGCTTGTTAATCAATACACATGTTCTCCAACGCATGTTACCAGCAATAGCCATCCTCCTATCTTTTGCTTTTTTGTTTAAGGGGTCGAAAGATTTCTGGAGACACCGGAAGTGTGTGAGGGGGAGGGAAGATGTCTAAGACAGTGGAAGATTTTCCATTTCCATGTTTTTTTCAAGATCTAGGCTTGACTGTTGCTACATTTTCCAGAATTGTGTAGTGAAGGACTACTTTTCATCAAAAGAGCTGGGTGAAACAAACACATGGAAAGCAAGTAGAGGGAGAGATGGGTTAGTGCCAGGAGGAGTAAGGGAGCCCACTGGTGTCTGTGGAGGCGGCTCTCTGGACCCCAAGGAACAGGAGGCCTGGTGGGAGGCTTCCCAGCTGACTGCAACTGGCCCCCCCCTCCAAGCCCCAACCAGGCAGGCCCAGAGCCTGCCGCTAAACAAACACCTATGGAGGTGACTGGAAGTCTGGTGTGAGGGGTGGGTGGGAAGGCGGGGGGCTGAGACAAAGATCTGGTTATGAAAATTGAGATTTTCACAGTCCCGTACAGCTTGGAACTTTTGGGAAATGCATCTAACCTCTTATGGTATCTCTCTTTGGGTTGTTTTGGTGGTTCCGAAACTTGATTTCCTGAACCTCCAAGTTACTTTAATTTTATCTGATGTGGGAAAAGCACAATAAGCCATGGGTTCTTGGAGGGAGGTGGAGACAGGTCTCTGAACTTTTTAGAGCAGTTTCCAGGACATATAAAAATGAACACAGACTTTACATCAGGAGAGCCTGTTGGTTAATATGTTGGATATTTTGGACAGGCAGAACAATTTAATAACTAGTAGGCACAGAGGTGACTTACTGAGAATTCATCCTGAAGGCCGTGTGCTACCAACCCACACATGCATCCATGACCGCTTTCTGCCCGGGCTGGTGGGAACACTTTGGCGGATGAGCTTCAGGGTCCTTGATGTTAAGAACATTGATGAGGTCCTATTGTTGAGATGCAGGATCACTGTGATTAACTTAAAATGTGGTGGAAGGGCCGTCATTCGATATTTTGTTATCCCGAAGTCTCAGCCTCTGTGAATAAAGTTGTTTTTTCATTAACCTCTCAGTGACTGGTTCAGTGGATTACTGGGGTGGGGGGGGATAAACAAACAGTGTAATAAGAACGGGGAGGCTGGGATTATATCTCGGAACCCCAGCAGTGTCTCTGGAGGCTCTGGCTTTCGAGGGAGGGTACACAAACATGGACTGGAGAGTAGGAGCTGAAAACCCCAGGACTGGTGGATCTGCCTGAATGTCAGCAATAAGATGAAGATTCTGCTGTGTAGGATATATTTTTAATGTTTTCTTTTTATGTTTGATTTGCGATCTTGTGTGTTTTGTTAATTTATGATGGCTGTTTTCTGGAGAAGCAAATAATCGAATACTGTCATTTTAAAAGGATGGTATCTTAGAGTTGCAGTTCCAAAAAGTATAGTACAAACATTATTTTCATGGCAAAGAAAAAAAAGGCAGGAGTATGTATCACTTTGTAAGGGTGTTTATACATACATAAAGAGGGATTCTGTTACCTAATCCCCACATTCATCTGGTTTAGGAAAGCAAAGAGAAACCGACAGTGGGGTCATTTCTATGGATTCTGTACAATTCCATGTGTATCCCTTCCTACTGAAGAGAAAGAGGGGCTTTGGGACTTAGCACTCGAAACAGCTGTTCTAATGTTCCAGTCTTAGTCATGTGCTCCAAATTATGGATCAATGAGAGCAAGGAAAGGTTTCTACTCTTAATAAAAACAGTCACCTAGATTTCAAGTAAACTAGAAGCAACCATATCGTTCTGTTCTTTGGCAATCTGAAGTATGACTCAGTGTTCTCATCTAAACAAAGGGAACAGATTCTGTTTCCTGTAGATGATCTTTGGTTTAAGCCTTGATTACACACACACACACACACACACACACTTATGAGTACACTGATCATAATAGGGGTTATGGCAGGTGTATGTACAGTGATAAATGTGTATGTGTACATATATGTATACATGTATGTATGTATATACATACATGTGTGTGTGTGTTCTACACACACAAACGGTCAGAAATTCACCTTTATTGCATAGCTGAGACAGATAAACTCAGATCAAGTGCTGAATTCCTTTAGATTTACACAAGTATTGGTACTTTGGGAAAGATTTTGTTTTTCTATATAATTTGAACAAGGAATAATTTAGTTTTTTGCACTATTATAGTGAAACTAACAAGGACTTTATAAAAGAATCTTGGAAGACATACCCACCTGAGACCTTTACCTTCACAACTTTTGCAAGGGGCTTCACAAAGGCCTTTTGCTTTGTCTGCTCTTGGATATTACCTGGCTCTTGTGGAAGCTGATGGCCTCCTGGGTCTTACATGCCCCATAAGGTTTTCCAGAATTGGAACAGGATGTGTTTTGCCATTTTCCAATACAGCCGCATCTCTCTGGAAAGAAGCCCACCCCGTGGTCTCTACCATTTCACGAAGAGTGGTCAGTGTCTATGCATGTGTGGGTTAATGAATTAGCCACATGTGATGTTATTGTTACAGCTGAAGGCCAGAGCCCATCCGCCCAGGCTGCATCCATGTGAAAGCCACGACTCGGTGTACTTCCCGTCTTCATGGTGGCTGGGGTCTTGCTTCCATGAAGCAGGGGTTGTTTCATAGAGTCAAAAATACACATGACAATAAACCAAGTTTTTATTAAAATTGAAGAACTTGAGTTTGTTGGAAAAGTAGAATTCTTTTTATCCACATTTCAAGCAGTTTTTATGCCTGAATAGCCAAGTGTCAAGTTCTCATCAACACTTGTCTTTATCCAGAGGCCCCAGACTCGGGGTTCTGCAGGGTCAGACAGATCCCATAGATTGTACAGTGACCCAGAGGGGTCCATAGGGAATGGTGAGGCCTGGGCCCAACTGGGAGGGTCTGTCTCTTCCAATGGCGTCCAGTTGCCAACTGCCCTGGGAAAACCACACAAGTGGCTCATAGGCCAGATGCGGATTCAAACCCAGGGTGTACACTGTGGTGGGCAGATGAGACCAAGTGGAAAATTCACTTCTTCCCCCGGAAGGTGGCTGGAGAGAGGGAGGTGGGAGGGCCTATCCTAAGTACTGGGGATGGGGGGGAACATTATCAACTCAGGTGTTTTTATTTACCCTGGCAGTGACAGGGGAGGGCAAAGGGTAGGCACTGGGGCAAAGATTCAGTCCCAACCTCCTCCTCCCATTAGCTTGAATCAGGGTTCCAGCAGGAAACAGAAACCTACTTAGATGAACCACTGGAAAAGACCTGGTTGGAGGGACTACTTACAGGGGAGTACAGGGGAGTAGGTGGAGTGAGTGTAGATGTGACCACAGTGCTGGCGCAGGCAGGAGCTGAGGAGAATGACCCGACTTCTCTCCTCTTCCGCCTTCCAGCCTCACGTTGATGCCTCTGATCGGCTAAACCCCACCAGGAGTCCAGCCTACAGGGAGCCCAGGTGATATAGTCCATAGGGCTCAGCCTGCTGGGGCAGAGAGGGGTAGAGAATGCACCAGGGTGGGACCGAGGCAAACAGAGCATGGCCAGCACAGTGGAGGGTCCTGCCTCTGTGGCCAGTTGGCGGCAGCTGCCCGGACCACACTGTTGATGTCCAAGGGCCAAGACCAGGATGTCTGGGACAATACCGGCGGCTTCATCTGGCATTCTCAGACATTGGATTATCCCATCTGGCAAGCTTCCGGGAGAAGGTGGTTCTAGACCCTAACCTGAGAGCCTCTTGGGTGGGCAGAGTCTGGACTTAGCTCCTGAGGGCCCTGGCCCTGGCCACACAGTCTCCGCCTTCTCACCTCTGAGCCCGGAAAGGACTTGCTGAGTTGCTGGGGGCTGCGATGACTGTACATAGTTTGTATCCATTTGCTGAGCATTTAACACAAAGTTACTCCTTCCCGGCTAGTGCGAGGAGCGCGACTGATGCTGTGTTACTCTTCCAGAATGTGTGGCCCACACGCCGGTGAGGGCGTCCTCCAGCCGGAGTCCAGGGAAGGGACACAAAGGAAGTGTCTCGGCCAGAGGTCAGGCCCTCTGGGAAGAGTGGGGAAGACGTCCTGCTGTCCACAAGACCATGCCACCTTGGACAACACCAAGTTTAAAGCCTGACTCAGGTCCTCATACTGTGCAAAGTGAATAGGACACATGTCCTGTCTCCCCAGCATCCTGGGATCACAGTTCTTTCCCAGGTAGTGGTCGCCTTCTACTGTTCCACAGGTGTCTCTAGACACACCTACTAGTGAGGAAAACCCCTCTCACTAATGTCTTATTGACTCGTTACCATTTAGTAATTTGATGTTCAGAGGAAGCTGGGGAGGGGTATGTTAGCCTTGTCAAGAGTGAGCCCGCCAGACAAAGAGTAATAACCCAGCTCTGCTCTGACTTGCTGTGTGACATCAGCAAAATTACTTAACCCTTCTGTGCTTTAACTCTCTCATCTGTACAAATGCGGGCAACGTTAGTAACTGCCTCAGCAAGCTGTTGAAAGGAGTAAATTTAATGATGGGTATAAATTCCTAGGACAGCACCTGACCCAGTTCTCATCTGCAAAATGGGACTAATCATAATGCCTTCTGCATCGGGCAGTCGTCAGAATTAAATTAGTTAATATATACACATAAAATATCTGGCATGTGGGAGGCATTCGGTAAATGGGAGGTCTTGTCTCTGTATACAGACGTAGCCTCTAATCTAAACACTTCTGTTTTACAAGTCCATTTGTGAAGCCACAACTCTGCTCGCATTCCGTAACTCCTCCTGGACTGACTTCTTCAGCTCTTCCTCCCGGGCAGGCTGGCAGCCATTTTCATTTCTTCCTTGCACTGTTATATCTCTTGAGATGATCCAATCGTTTGAACACAAAACCAAAAGCAAAATAAGCCGCCACACGCAGCAGGGGATCCTAGGAAACCACAGGAGAGCGATTTTCACAAGCCGAGGAGGGCGAGTCCTTTGGTGTTTCCTTGCCTTGCCCAGGAGCTTAGAAGGCGCTTCCCAGGGCTGGCCGTCCAGCCATAGTGAACTCAGGGGCCTTGGGAATGAATAAAACTCTTCATTTCTGCCCTCCCCCCACCCCAGCACCAAGACCACGCCTGTTGATCAAGGAGAGGCTCCACCCCTCTCCTCGGGACAAAGGGACCAGACTGGGGAGCAGCTTTTCCTAAATTCATGCGTTTCATAGCCCGCCTTATAAAGTGTAAGGAACATTTCTTTAAATGCTGTGGCTAAATATAGCAGGGGCTGGGTCAGCTAGAACATTTTTAGAAAGCACATTACAAATCAGGAATGTTTTAGAGAAATAAATAAACTTTCCCACATTTTTGGACTTTGTGTCGGCCCTGCAGGCTCCATCTTGAGAGCATGATGGGAGGTGGGGTGAGGAGTAATTCACGATGGGCTCCTGCGGGTGCCCCAAGCACCCCGCAAGTGGCTGCTCCTTCCCTCCTTGGGCGTGGGGCTCTAGGACAGGGGCGGGGCGGGCACGGGAGAGACTGTCAGGCTAGGCTCAGCGTCTGCATAAGGGCCACTCAGTGACGAAAGGAAGACGGGATCAAGGAGAAATACATCTATTTCCAGTGCGTTTCATTTCTTGTCTCTGCTGTCTGTTCCGGGGGTTCACTGGCCTTCCACGTGGGGTGAGAACAAACCCAGGGGGCCGTGTGCCCACCCCTCTGTTGCAGGATGACCTCCCGGTGCTCGTGTCCTGTTCCCAAGGGCTCCCATTCCATTGGCCTCTGGTGGGACCAGATGGCGTGTTTCTAAAAGCTCCTCAGGGGAGTCTGCAGCCAGGGTTGCGAGCCACCGTAGCGAGGTACCAACGCCATCAGGCGGGTCTCTGGGGGTGAAGGAATCGTGCAAAGCAGGTTGTTCATCTCTTACTCTTTCTTCTTATTTATCCACATTTGTACTCAATTTCCACTTGGTCAAAATAGACTCTCAGCTTCTCTCCATGAACGAAAGCATCCTTTTTCTATTTCTTCGGGTAGAGTTGCCTCCACTAAAACACTCGTAGAAGTTATACGTGTTCACGCAAGAAGTGTGGAATATTTAGAAGAGTACTAAAAAGAGAACCGATGTGTGATCCCATGACCACCTGTAATAATCCCACCACCAGAGATTATGGTTGGTATTTCCCCCCAGACTATATATATATCTGTATCGACCACAGATATACCATTGATATTAGATCTGTATGTATATATACAAATTGTTCTTTGCTTCATCACTGCTACCACCATCACCATCATCATCACCACCACCATCACCATAGAGCTTTATTTTGTACAAAAATCATTTTGAGAGACTTATTTTGTACAAAAAGTTTTATAGCCCTTTTCTCATTTAAATTTAACCACCTATGGCATCACCATGATCTCCGTTTACACAGACACGGACACAGACACGTACACACGCACACACACACACACACACTCTCTGAGAGAGACAGGTGTCTTGTCCTAAGGCACCTGGCTAGTCAGGCTCGGAGTTAGTCCTGGAGCACATGGCCAGCACCGAGGTTCTTTCTGACCCCCTGCCATGAGGTCGGGACCAAGGATGGGGACAGACTCCCACCACATGACCACTGGTCGACAGACCCAATCCGCGCCCTCGCCGTCCCCTCCCTCCCCATCCCGGGGGAGCCACGCCAGCACCTAAGATCCATTCTTTTACTGGTTTTCATGCTTCCAGCAGTTACGGGTAGAGCTGCGAGTGAGACCTCGACTTTTGCTGTCTGTTTGGACGAGTGGATCTCTACCTGCACTAAGCACCGGAATCCCCAGGGGGTCTTTAAAAAAATGCTGACGGCCGGGTCACAGCCCCAGATGGTATTTTAGGATGACCTCCCCCACCCCCCGCAATAATCCTAGTGTGCAGCTGGCGTCGGGAAGCAGTGGTTTTGGTATCAGTAAGGGAAGGCTTAAGGTCAAGTGCCTGGATTATTCAGAAAAACCTCTGGGCATGAAGAAACAGAGAAGTGGCTTTCGGGTTGAATGAAGCAGCCCAGCTGCTGACATTCATCAGGGCTCACGGCCTCCCCGCCTCCTTGCACACCGTCCGGGGAGAAGGTACTGAGCACATCACCTCTTTGAATCATTTCAGCAACCCTGTGAGGCTGCCTCGAGTCTCCCAACTTGATGGAGGAGGAATCGAGGCTGCGTGAGTGCATAACACACAGTCAGGGAGAACCCGAGTCAAACATTCAGGCCATTTGTTCCTAAAGCTCCGGCTCTCTTTCACAACATCTTCGCTGCACAAGCTAGTGTTTCACAAATATCCACCCACGTTCAGCTTGGGGTAAAGGAAGCACATGCATTTAAGGATATGCACAAAGGAGTAAAAGAGTTTGTTTTCCCATGATCAGGAACTTGTTCCAAGTGCCTCTGTCATCAGAATAGCTTGTCATTCTCCATCCATCAAATAGTCATTAAGTGCCAGGCCTGTGACACACCTTAGCCATATACAAATGGACCAGACCCCGGTCCTGTTCTCGAGGGGCTTATATTCAGGTGGGGAAAACTAGCAAAGCAAATTGACAGGCACCAGCGGATGCACTGTTGACATTTATGGTTACTCAAAATCTTTTAAACACTCTCCATTTCCTGAGAGATTCCCATTCCTTCAAGCCGGTCTTTCAAATATAAGAAGAAAAGAAAGAACCCCCCGCTCGTCTCTGTGTGTTAGGATGGGGCCCACCACCAGACATACAGGTGTGACCTTGGGGGCCAGGTGGGCTGGGAGGAGGGCATAGTGTACCTGCTTTGATGCTGCGGACCACGAGAGTGGTCCTGGGACCTGGAGCCATGAGAGCCGCCCAGGATTTGAAGTCCTTGGATCCTACTGGAGGTGGTCGCTTCCGTGGTGGCCAGCCCTGCAGTATTGGCAGGGATTCACTCCTGGGAGCTCAGCTTGGAATCCACTTTGCAAAGGTCCTGTGAGCTACTCGCAAATTCTTTCTGTGTAACTGAACAAGAGTTTGCAGTAAAAACTTAAGCTACCCAAAAAGTGATAAGACCTATGAGGGGCTAATCATCATCTTAGTATTTGCTGAGTACTCGGTCTCTGCTGGGGACTGGTCTAAGGATAATACTTGGCATGTATTACTGCTCACTCACTTTTCCCCAGGCCCTGTGAGTTAGGGACGGTAGTTTTCCCTCCTTAACAGGTGAGGCAGCAGGTTTAGAGAGCTTAGTCACTTCCCAAGGTCTCGTAACCCATACATGGCAGAGCTGGGTTTGGATTCAGGCTCTCCGGCTCTGAAGCAGCTGTCAAGCTCTGTCCTGAGGCCTTTATGTGCACAATCTCTTTCATTTTGAAATGAACCTGGGAGCTGGGGATTACTGTGTCCAGTTCACCAGTGGCATTTTACTAGTGCGCTCCCCAGGTCGCAAAGCTAATCCTTGGCAAAGTATCAGACCCAAGCACACCTGTCTTTAAAGCTCGTAGCTGCTCTTCAGTATCACCTGACCGGGTGTGAAAGCAGTGGGCCTACAGGGCAAACACCCCCTCACCTCTTAAAGTGAAGGACACAGGCAGGGAACACACCGCCTATCAAACAGCATCCTGTATGAGGTTCTCAGTCAGGTCTGCACATCAGAACCATCCAGGGAGCTTAACAAAATGTGCTTCCCAGACTCCACTCCCAGAGATGCTAGGGCATTTGGCCTGGGTGGGTTGCATGACCACCTGGTGATTCTAATGCGGAATAACCATTGACCTCATCTGGTCCAGCATTGGTCTAGTAGGCTGGTTCTCAACTGGGGGCAATCTTACCCCGTGGGGCAGTTGGCAATGTCTGGAGACAGTCTGGGTTGTCATAACCAGGGGAGGGGTGCTAACGGCATCTAGGGTGTTGAGGGATGCTGTTGGACAGCCTACAAAGCACAGAACTGCCCCTCACAATGGAGAATTATCCGACTCTATAGCCCTGAGGTTTGAGAAACCCCGTATATTCCCTTTGTGAGATCTCCACACCCAAAGAACAGAGCTAGTGGCATAGACACATTTCCAACTTCTTCCCATCTCTCTGGGATTTTCAAGCTAAAGGGCCATAGAATGC
Source organism: Balaenoptera acutorostrata (assembly GCF_949987535.1). Classification (NCBI taxonomy): domain Eukaryota; kingdom Metazoa; phylum Chordata; class Mammalia; order Artiodactyla; family Balaenopteridae; genus Balaenoptera; species Balaenoptera acutorostrata. Next base: position 2,868,287 of record NC_080082.1, on the reverse strand, counting down.
GTCTTGATCAGGGATGTATATTTGGATCTTCTAGACCAGTGAGCCAAAAAAGAGTAACTTAACAATTTTAGTAGCCACCTTAAAAAAGAAAAATGGAAAGGAAACAGGTAAAGTTCATTTTAGGGGATCTGTTCTTTTTAACCCCACCTATCCAAGACATTATCATTTCAGTGTGAACTCAATATAAAAAATTATCGACATGCTCTGCATCCTTCTGGCACCAGGTCTTGGAAACCCGGTGTGTGTCCTGCGCTACTGGCACATCTTAACTGAGATGAGCCGCATTTCTTGAACTCGAGAGCGATGCGTACGTACTTCGCCGCAGCCCCGCTGCACGGCACAGCTTCAGATTCTCTTTGGTTGCCCTTTCACTTTTTTTTTTTTTTTTTTTTAATAAATTTATTTAATTAATTTATTTATCTTTGGCTGCGTTGGGTCTTTGTTGCTACATGTGGGCTTCTCTAGTTGCGGCGAGCAGGGGCTACTCTTCATTGCGTTGCGCAGGCTTCTCATTGCGGTGGCTTCTCTTGTTGCAGAGCACGGGCTCTAGGCTCTAGGCACATGGGCTTCAGTAGTTGCTCCGCGGCACGTGGGATCTTCCTGGACCAGGGCTCGAACCCCTGTCCCCTGCATTGGCAGGCGGATTCTTAACCACTGCGCCACCAGGGAAGCCCACCCTTTCACTTTTATAGAACTCTGCAGCTCTTTAGATTACTTATCCCAACTGCAGTTAGGTCATTATTTGCCCAATGCTGAGTTTCGCATCTGTCCCTCCCCACGACGCGATGTGCTCCATGAGGGCAAAGGTTACGTCATTTTCTGTTCTGCCCCTTTTTTCCTATCTGTCCAGCCTAGTGCCTGCCACTTAGAAGGCGTCCAAAAAAATGTCTGTTAACGGGATTGCACTTTTTCCACGCCTGACTCTCCTGTCAGAGCGGGCGTCCCTCAGCTTGCTGTAACCCAGTGCTTGGTGCATAACAGTGAATATCTGTAGGACAATCATGTGAAGGCACTTGCCCGACTCCTGATGCTTCTTTCCATACAGACTGTTCTCTACTCCATTACTCACTCAGCCCAGGACGGGCGGGTGGTGGGGCTTATCAGACGGGTAAACATGCGTAGAGCTAGGCAGGCATCCAGGGTCCCAGCCTGGCTTTTTCCCCCTGGGAGTGAGCTGCCCTCTATTTTGCTCTCAAGGGTCTGCCCACTCCCCACCCCAACTATGGGGTGGAGGCTGCGAGAGTCCAGAGGGCCCACTGACTAGCGGGCCAGTCTGTTGCTCACCACGGATACAACCCACAGTCTCCAGCTGAGCTTTCAAAATAAATGTTTTTGACTTCTCTCGGCCCAATCCTGTCATTTCCCAAAGGGTTCAGAATTCAGGCAATCTCCTGGTTTTCTGGCGAGGACCCCACCGAGGAGCAGGGAGGGGAAGTGAATTCCCCAGGGCACAGAGTTACATAGTGGAGGGTCCCGTGGGGGCGCCCGGCTCCCAGTCTGGAGGGCAGGGGGGCTTAGGCTGCAGCTCATGAGAAAAATGCCTGTCTCGACTCTGGACGCGCCTCTGTAGGCAAAGACCTCCCCGAAGAATCAAAGAGGAGGGCGGTCTTTACAGCACTGTGCACCAGACCCAGGGGTTCCACACTTAATCTCCGCGACTTCCCAGAGGGGCAGGGAGAACGCTCAAGCTGCAGGCGTGACCTCTGGATTTATGGGTTGGCGAGTGAGTCGTATCCCATTCCCCTCTGGCGAGAGGACGCTCCCTGGAAGCTGGCGTTGTGTGGGTGGGGGCGGGGAGGGCTAGGCTCAAGGAGGTGGAGTGGCAGCTGGGGGCTGTGAGAAACAGGAAGAGCCCTTCGAGCTCCATTAGGAGCAAGCGGTTGTCGTTCCCAGCGACCGAAATTCTCCACGGGCCCCATAATTCATACCGCAGAGCCGAGCCTGAGATCAGCTCCAAGAAGCTGCACTCGGTACGACCGCACGATTAGGACGTGCGTGTGTGTAGTTGCGTGTGCGTGGGTGCGTGTGCATGGGTGCGTGTGCGTGGGTATGTGTGTGTGGGTACGTGTGCGTGGGTGCGTGTGGCAAAGCTGGAAGGCAGAAAGAGACTTTGGGGGGATGGAGAATCTCCATCACTGACTCTCCCTCTGTCCCGAGATTGCGGGGATGCCCGCCAGCACCCAGCACAGCTTCATGAGGCTCATAAGGATCCCTCCGGTGTCTCCCAGTGCTTCCCAGGACTTTGTTTTCATTAGCAAAGCAATATGTAATAATAGTTGTTAAAATAATTGTATTTCTGTTTTTACATCTGTAAAGATTAAGTTAAACAGTATGAAGCCCATTAAAGTATTTCATGACACGCTGCCGTGAACTGCCCTTCATTCCCTCTGCTACTATTATTCCAGAGTAAACTTCTGAGATCGGGCGGCTGCCATGAAGGGTTATTTATAGCGGCTCATTCATCAATAAAAAACTTCAAAAGGAATCTGTTACTCTTCTATTGGGAAGCCAAAGAAAACTCACATAAAGACAGCTCTGTTAAGAAACAAAGCGGAGCGACCGCAGGACATTTTGTTAAGTAAAATCCTGATTTCTAACAAATACCATGTCGCAAAAAGAGATTGCTGGCAACGTGAATCCATTTAAGCAACTGGGTTCCCATTGGATAGTTAAAATAAGCTGTTAAACAGTTGTATTTACGTTGGCTTCAAAGGCCCCGAGTCTCCTCTTTGGGTTTTAAAAGCGTAAGAGGTCTGTGATCCTGACATAGCGAAGCAAGCCTTTTTTTCATCTTAAGAAAGCGCAGGGGACGGACACATCCCTGCGCCTATGGGCTATGGTTTGATCTACGGTTTTCTTGGCTCCTGGCGTGAAACTGGACTGGGGATTGGAATAGAGTCTCCCATGGTGGGAAGACCATTTATTGAGCACGTACTGTGTTCCTGGTACTGCCCCGTCGAAGCAGGTGTTACTGGCTCCATTTTGCAGATGGGAAAACCACGGTTGAGGGAGGTTGAGCCCATTACCCATCACGCTGGGCCATCTGTAGGATCCCGTCTTTGGTGGCATCTTAGAATTGTAGCGATTGGTTTGCTATTGGATCCTGAAGCGTGATGAGATGCAGCCGTCTGCACGTTCACGAGCAAAACGACCACAAAGGCCAACCCCAAAATGTCAGTGGAGACACGCAGACAACTGGAGCCCTGGCATTTCGTTGTGTTTCTGCGCCTTGACACCAGACAGGTTCTGGGAGGCATGAGGCTGGGCTGTAGAAAGGAAACTGCCTTTGAAGGACTCTGTTATGGAGACATCTTGTCCTTCTGGAGGTGGAGGCTGGAGGGTGGGTGACGACACAGTCCGGAGCCTCCGTAATTGTCGGGCAGCTAGCAAGTGCTGGGAACTCTGCCAAGCGAGAGCAGCAGAGGCCTCTGTCATTTATTTTTTCCAGCCTCGTGATGTAAATACCAACAACAGGCCCATTTTACAGATGAGGGGATCGAGGCTCAGTAAACGAATTTGCTCACGGTTACCCAGCTGGGAGGACACAGAGCAGGGCTTGGACTCTGCGCTGAGGTCAGGGCGGGGGCGGCCTCTCCTTGGCTAACAGGAGTGGGAAGCTTTGGATTCAGACAGGCCCGTGGTGACTGGTCATGCAGCTTGTCCACTGCTCAGAGCTGGCCGAGGGGCCGAGCTAAGGCTGAACATCCAGCCCGTGCAACTTGGAGCAGAGGCGCCTTCTGGGTTCCAGGTGGCCCGGGAACCAGGCCTACCTAGACTGGAAATCTGGCTTTGCTCCTTGTTAGCAAGTTATTCAGCCTCTTGGAGCCTCAGATTTCTCATCCCTCAAATGGGGTAATGACATCAGGGCGGTGGTGAGGATGGAGCGGGGTGAGGTCGTTTATCTGCAGGGACCGGCACAGCGTAACAACCACAACAGTGGACGTTGACCGCACGCGTCCCCTGGGCCAGACCAACGCCGACAGCCTTCGTGTAGAAACGCATGCAGTCCCGCCAACCGCACGCTCAGACGGGAGCTATGAGCATCCTCGTTTTATAGACGAGCCAGCTGGGCCACAGAGGGGTTCGCTAGCTCACTCAGCATCGCACGGCTCTACGTGGGATGCAGGCCGGCCCTGAGTCCATTCTCTCACCGCTCTTCCCATCCACCTCTTTAGCGGGTCCTCCGTGAATATGATGGATTAGGTGCCACCCCGTAGATAGCACTGACATGCATGCCGAGAACTGGTGCTTACTCTAGGAACGTGGGGGCCACTGATGCACGTTTGCACCCCTCTCAGGACTCCATCCACAAGGATTCTCATCGTTAGTTGTGCTCTAGAATGTTTTCTGGTTGTGCAGCACGTGATCTGAGATGCGGCCTGTGTGTGGCCTGGGAATCGGGAAGCTTGGCGCCCACCCCCCTGCATTGCTGCTGTGTATCCCGACACGTGACCCCAGGGGGCCCTGTGCCCTCAGCACTCGGTTTCCTCACCTGTAATAAAAAGGAGTTGGCTCCAGGGCTGGCTGAGGGCTGCTGCGTTGTCACCCGCTTTGGGTGTCCACATTTGAGCGCAGAGGGACCCCTGAGTGCACGCCTGACCACAGACCTCCCTCTAGAGGGACTTGAAGAACACGTACTCGGTTTCTGTCCAGAGTCTGAGGGAGGGGCCCCATCTCAGACACAGAGCTGAGACTACATTACTTTCTTTTGCTGAGCGCCATTTGGGTTCCCCACAGATGGCTACAGGGTGGGTTTGGAGGGAGTCTCTAATTCGGGGTGGGGACCTGAACAGAATGGAAATGCTGCCTTTTGCAATTTGCCTTAATTTCCTTTAAGGCAGTTATCAAGAAGAACGGCGGCTACAAAGACCAGAACCCCTTTATGGCACTGTTAGCCGGAGCTTCAGCTCACAGCTTTCCGGTGTGTGGAGGGGAGGCCTGTCCTCGTTGGAGGGAGGAGAAGCTAACAGCCACCCTGGCGTGGCGTCCCCAACTTGTTCAGCAGATCCTTTCCCAAGATCCGCTGTTAGCACTGGATGGATTCAGCTGCATTTTGGATTTGCCAACCATCTCACACTGTTTTTAAAATGCTTGGGGTTTGATAAAACTGAAAAAGATATTTGCCAAACTCCATTCCCCTTCATTTTTTAAACCCATGTGGATTTTAAGGGGAATTTAATCCATATGTTTCTGATTCATTTGCTCTTAACTCATCAAAACCTTGTTTCAGAAAAGCTATTTGATGTCCAAAGAGCTTTTGGAGTTGGGTTTTAAATCTTTTAAAGTCCTCCCTTCCTGGCTTTGAAATGAGATGTTGCCGTCTGCCAAGCATAAATGAGCTCCCTAGCTGAAAAAAGGTTCATGTTTGGTTCACAATTAGAGAACTGTGAATTCTCAGTGGGCTGTGAAATGGGCAAAACCTGCCTCCTTTGAAGACCGGTCAGGACCCCCTCCCCTAAGGCCAGGACCAGGGTCCCACCGCCTCTGTGTCCAGGAGTCATGCCACTGGCTGGGTGACGGACAAGAATGATGGGTCCTTTTACTTTAGCACCTTGATTCTATCAGCCCAGAGAAGGGCAGCCTGGAAGACGCTGAGGACTGGGCTCCCCACATTTTAGGAGTATATAACTTAGGAGGGACTTAATGTTTACAAAGCCTGATTTACTTTAAACTTTTTATAACGGAACCTTTAAAACATATACAAGAGTAGAGAATGTCCTCATGTACTACTCACCAAGCTTCAGCCCTTATCAGCTCAGGATCAACCTTGACTTTGAGATGAATCCTGGATTTTCTATCATTTCATTCTTCTCTATTTCTGTCCATATCTCTAGAACATAAGGAAAGACTCCTTAAAAGTCCACAATACCTTGATCACAAATTGGCAATAAATTCCTAAATGTCATAAAAATCCTGATTAATTTCCCCCTATTTTCTCATAAGTTTTAAAAATTGGGTTCTTTGAACCACGATCTAAAAGAAGCCATACATTGCATTTGGTGGCTTTTAGTCCTTTGGTTTCTCTCTTCTTTTTTTCTTTTGGCAATTTACTTGTTGAAGAAATAGGTCATTTATCATGTGGCATTACCCACATTTTGGATTTTTCTGATTACATTCTTGTATTTAACAAGTTTCTCTTCCCCTAAAAATGCAATTTTTTAAGGTTTATGTTTTTGAAAAACTTCATAGAGTCAATTCTAGTAGAACAATATTTTACATTTTGATAGGCTTAATATTTCCTTTTTTGTACCTTGAAATATCCCCTTTGGTCCTATATTTAACTCCATTCTGTGAGTATTACCCCCCCCCCCCATCTCTCTCTCTCTCTCTCTCACACACACACACACGTACATTTTTGTTTTACTTATTTTGTGCCACAGTTACAAGACATCAAATGCTGCAGTGGCAGGACCCTGTTCCATTATGTACTAAGACCCGGAAGGAATAAGGGGGCAGGAAAAAGCAGAGATATCCTGAAAATGAACACACAACCATAATAAACACGCTTTTCCATATTTGATTTTGAGTGTTAACATGTCATGAGTCACCCAGTGAGAAAGCTTTCCCCCTTTCCATTCTCCTCCGCGCCATCTGATGGCATCAAGGAGAGTCTCAGTCGGTGGGGCCGTGATCTTTCTTCCCTCTAACACCTGCCAATCTTCTCATGTAAGTAAGGCAGATCAAGGCCTGGGGGTGGAGCCGTGGCCAGGTAACAATATCTAGCTAGGGCTGAACAGCATTGCTTTGCTTTTCTTGTACCTGCTTTTGTTTACAATCTACATATCAAGAGATACGGATTGTCCATCGTCAGCCATACTTCAAAGTTTACTTTTAAAGTAAAAAGCGAGAGTCGACTTAAAGGAAAACATTAATGAAATCGTGGAACAGTGGTCTGTGCTTTGGTAAGCCTCACACTCCCGGCGCTGGCTGATGTTTGGCAAGCAGTGCAGGGGAAGAGGGAGATCTGGGGGAGGCAGCGAGAAACTCTGGGTCCTTTTCCTCCCCTTCTTCGTAATCTGACCAGTAAATGCAGGCAGCCACTTCACCTCCCTGCAGGCTGTCTCCCCCGTGGAGTGGGACGTAATCCCTGCCCCGAAGCCCAGCCTCACCTCCCAGGGTTCTGGTGGAGGAACAAAGAGATGAGGAAAGTGATGCCTTGTAAACAATAATCATTACACATAATTTAATCGTCTATTTCGCACCCCTCCAGACACCATTTCTTCTCTCTTCTCCTCTCCCCCTTCTTCAATAGTCTTTACCCTCTCTTCTTGATGCCCCCATTCACTCACCGTCCTTCTGGAACTATAACAGGAGGAAAAGCAGGTGGTTGGGTAGAGACTAAAAAAACCCCCACAAATCGTTGTCTGAGGGACCAGAAATAATTGGGGCTGGCGGCCCAGGATTCCTCCAGTAGTTACGTCTGCATCAGACTCCACCCCTGGGCCACACTGATTGGGCCCAGCTTCGGACATGTGACTCCTGTTGGGCCAGAGTCTACCACAGGGTTTTTCCTCACTGGAGCTGGGAAGCACGTGCTCTTTCTCTGAGAAAGACGGGAGCCTGGAGGTGCCTGCAAATGTGGTTCCCACCTTTGGTGGGTGGACGGAGCTGACCCGAAAGTCACCCAGTGAGAAGGTTTCCCCCTTTTCAGTTCTCTCCCACACCATCCGACTATATCAAGGAGGAGAATGTCAGTTTGGTGGTTTCTTTTTTCTTGGAATAAAAAAGAGAAAATGTCAGGGGTGGGAGGGGAGAACAGCCTTTGAGTCTCTGAGGCTCACTCTGCCCCAGATATTTGATTAGAGGAACCGAAAAACTCTTAAGCCAATTTACTTAAGCCAGAGTGTGTTGTGTTTTTGTCACCTGCGACCAAAAGAGTCCTAATGAAATACATCTGTTAAAATTACATTTAAAAGCACGTATTGGACAAACAGGATGTGTGCAAACAGATTTGGGACTGGTCTAATTGCTTTGCGATGGCCAAGCTGAATTGCTTCAGAGGGAGAAGTTGTAGTCCTAGACTAGGTATCTGAATCCAAGCGTCCTCAGCATCATCGTTGCTAACAGCTGGCTTCCTGTGACAGACTTCCAGCTAGCACCTTGCATTTTGATAACCTTACCGAGTATTTTCATATTTACCCCTTTTCCTCAGCACGTCCCTTTGATATGGTCCAGAATGACTGACTGACCGATTGATTAATTTGACCACGCAATGTTTGCTGAGCACCTTCAATGAGCGGGGCACCCCGGTGGAATGGCAGAGATGTAAGATGGAGTTTCTGTAGCCAAGCAGGTGATACTCAAGAACCATCCATTTGATAAAGAAATGGAGGCACTGAGCAAGGTTAAGTGACCTACTCCAGGAGTCTTAGGTCTTTCGGATGGAAACGGGACCTTTTAACTGCCCAGCCCAGTCCCCTGAACCGCAGCCTGCTGCCTGTTTCACAGTGTTTGAAAGAGGCTCACTCTCTTTCCACCACTCAGCTGTGCCAGAGGTGTCTCTGGGCCCCTGCGCTCCCGACTGGGGAGTGAAGGATTGCATACCGAGGCCTCAGACTTGCAGCCGATAGCTGGGGGCATGAGAGCTTGGCCGTTTTCTTTGGTTCAAAGAAACATATTTTAAAACACACCGTATCTCACAGATCTTATCCTTGGTAGCACTCTCAGCAGCCTAGTGTCTGTTGCCTTACACCTGGCCCATGTCAGTGACTCTGATTATCTTCCTGGCCCTTGTAGACTTTTGAGTTTGCATCACAAGGTGGTCTCTTAGGTAGTTTCCAGTCTTGATATTTCTATGATTATATCTTACCCTTAAAATATATATATATATATGTACAATAGCCATAACAGTTTAGACATGTGGACACTCTTTTGATCACCTCTCAGGTTATGATTTGGAATATTTCTGTCACCCAGAAAGTTCCCTTGTGCCCTTTCCCAGTCAATACCCCTGGCCCTAGAGGTAACTGCCCTTTTGACTTCTGTCGCCATCAGTTAGTTTTATCTGCTCTCGACTGTTGTATAAACTGACTCAAACAGCACGTGCTCTCGTGTCTGCCTTCCTTCCCTCGGTGCTATGATGGAGACTCACCCACGTGGCTGTGTGTGGCAGTGGCTGGTCCATTTTCGCTGCTGTGTAATATTCCCCTAGGTGAAGAAACCACGACCTCTTCATCCTGCTGCTGCTGGGAGCTTGGGTTGTTTGAAGTTCTTGACTGTTGGGAGTAACTGTGAGTGTTCTTGCACATGCCTTCTTGTAGAACACAATCCTAGATTCGACTGGGGATATACTCAGGAAAAGAAATTGCTTGGTCATGGGCTGTGTGCCCTTTGAGCTCTGTCCCGCCGGACAGTGTCCCAGCGAGACAGAACTCTTGTTCCTCTACTTCTTAACTCTTTGCAGAGGGGCTGCATTTACACACGTCTTCCTCTCCCAATACGTGGTGAGCACCTGGCACGCAGTAGGTGTTCAGCTAATGCGGTTCCTTTTTGGAGAATGAATACTGATCAAATCCCCCTTCCCATCATACCACCATCAAAGTCACCGCCAGCACCCTGTTCACCGTCATGAGTGACATTCGAGCACTGCCCACTATGGACCTGATCTCTAATCTCCACGAAGCCCTGAAAGGCTGGCATCATCTTGCCCACTTCGCAGATGATGAAGCTGAGGCCCAGCAGAGCTAATCACTCTGCCCGAAGGGTCCCAAGTGGAGCTGGGATGCAGGTCTGCCCAAGGCCCATGTGCTGTCACTATGCGGTCTCCTGCGAACATCTCCTCCGCCTCTGGCACCCCCGCAACCCACTTCCCAGGCGGCTCCCAGTGCTTGTCTGTTCCTGTGGAACAGTTTGCAGGGACCAGTGCATTTCTAGCCAGTTCGGTTCCCCTGGGAGGTCTCTAGGGTCTACGGTCTGTTTATAAATGGCCCCTGGGCCTTTTCCTTTACTGGCCATTATTGACAAATAAATGGCTGACTCACAAGAGTAAAAATATACTTCTGGTTTAGAGTTGTGTAGAGTTATTAAAAGTTTGTTGTGTCTACTCAGATGGTACAGCCACTGCCCGAGGACAAGGCAGCTGATGTGACTGTAGGACCAGCACAGATAAATGTTCCCTCTCCTGACTCAGTCACGGCCATATGTTGTGGGTCACGGTGACAAGGCCCACGAGGTTCTAGGGGTCCGTCCCCTCTGGGCTTTGGGTGGAGCAGGACAGCACTGCATCTGGAGCCGGGAGACCTGGGTTGATGCCACAGCTCTGTTGTTTTCCGGTTATGTGACCCTGGCCAAGTCACCTCCTCAAGCCTTTCCTCCACCCCTGTTGGAAAGTGGGAATCATATAGCTTGCCTCCCGGGGTTGGTAGGAGGTGTGAGCAAACACTATTTCAAACGAGTTGCCAGAGTGACCATTTAGGGATAGAAAGGGTTGGCCTGATATGAGCTCGGAGAGGAGGGCTGTGGCCAGGGGCGCCCTCAGGCGGGGCTCAGGAGCTTGCCCTGGGAAGCCGTTGGATGTTCAGGCAGGGTGAGGGCGCGAGGGCAGGGCACTGGCAGCCTCTCCTGCAGCAGAGGTGGCCGCTGGCCCTGCCAGGAAGCTGCCCCAGAGGCTGGAGAAAGAGCCGTGCTTAGTTGAAAACTCCCCCGCGGTCAGGCGCCTGTCTGCCACGAACTTCCGCAGTGCTTCAGCTCCCTCAGTGGGCAAGCATCTGATGCTTCGAAAGAGAGGCAGGATTCACCATGCAAGGAACGTAGTAAGTACTGAAGACAGGAAGAGATCGCAGATACATTCACCAGTGAGCCGGCAAATACAGGCCCGCTGCTCAGGCCTTTCCCACCCAGCACGCTTCTCCTGAACCTCTGAGCCTCCAGCGAGCCCTGCAGGCTGCACCGCCGGCTCGGAGTTGACGCACGTTGAGCACTCCTCTCTGCCTCCCAGCCCTGGTCCCCAGAAGCTTACCCGCCGCCGGGCTGTGCTCAAGGGATGGGCTTTGGCAACCGTGGTGAGACAGTATTTAACATTTCCGAGACAGAAATGGCCATCCGAAAAGGCTAAAATGATATGTTTTGGCCCCGTCTCTAACCTTTGGAAGGATGCCCAGCTTCCGACAGTCTCTGACGCTGTTTTGGGGGAGGAAACCTTATGTTGAGGAAAAGCACATTGCTTTTCTTCAAGGTTCTAGTCGCTCTTTTCGAAACTCCCATTTCAGGGACCCCAGACGCCGTGTCCCATCGTATTCTTCACTGCCTGACAGTGGGGCATCCCCTGGACTCCCAGGTGGTCAGAGCCTAGACATCTGTTCCAGAAAGGCTTAAAGAGGAAAAAGTCTTCTAAGAAATAACTACTCCTACATACAGAACACTCATGGTTCCTTCCAAGAAAACATGCTCCCACAGTGATTTGAAAAAATTACCCAGTTAAATCCTTTTATCAGGAAGGGATTTATCCCCCAGTGACCAACTCGTAGAAAACAGACGTGTGCCATGATTCACAGAATGAACCCTGGTTTCCATCACTCGGCTCTTACAGACATTGTTGCCAACATCCCACTTAAAGTCCTACTTAGGGTTAAGACTCCACGCTCACAATGCAGGGGGCACGGGTTCAATCCCTGGTGGGGAACTAAGATCCCACAGGCTGCACGGTGTGGCCAAAAAAAAAAAAAAAAAAGGGAAAGAGAAGAATTAAAGTCCTACTTAGAATCTTTGAATCTGAATCGGATACAAAACATGGTTTGATCTGGGAATAATAATAATCAAAAGAAACCTAGCACCATATTATTTAAAAGGCAATTGGTTGAATCCATTGAAAAATCAATGCTAATGGATTATTTATAAGAATAACTACTTACTTGTTTTTCTTTTACCATTCTTAATGGTTTTTTTGTTTGTTTGTTTGTATGGTGTTTTTAATGACTGAAAATTGTTTCCTGGATTAGTGTCGTATTTGACATGAAAATAAACATTTTTGATTTGAACCACCAGATGACTCAAATTAGTGGAGGGAAGTAAGATTTGGCCTTGTCCGGCTCCTGGGAAATCTTGAGTCACTATCTGAATCTGGGTTTCAGTTTTTCCATTTGTAACACAAGTGATTTGGAAGGAGTCACCCCTCTAGTGCTTCTACAAAAGGGGCAGAGATTTACAGACGATTGCCTAGAACAGCACTGTCCAAAAGAACTTTCTGCAGCGACGGGAATGTTCTCTAATAGAATATACATGTGCGTGGTCTCCCATATGGTGGCCACCAAGCACTTATAATGTGGAGACGGCAATTGAGGAGCTGCATTTTAAATTTGCTTCAATTGTAACTTATTTACATCTAAGTAGCCGCATGGCTGGTGGCCCTGGTTCTGGGCTGTGAGGATTCAAGGAGCGAGTCTGCAAACTGGTGACCGTGACAGAGTGTTTTCCCCATGGACCACTGTTTTCTCCTCAGAAAAAGAGATGTTTGGGTAGATGAGAGCTTCTTAAAATTTTCCACCAGAGTTCACTGTCACAGTCAGGGTCCAGTTAGGAAAACTGAAGCAATACTAGGTATTTCAAAGGGAAGGGACCGGGTGTAGGGCATTAGGGAATCAAACCTTCAGAGAGCCTGGTGGAGGGATGTCAGGAGAGGTTGTATCCAGCTTGCAGGTTTGTCACTGTGAGTGGAATTCAAAGACTCGACGGGCTGGTGCTGTTGCCCAGAGGTCAGAAAACTGCAGGAAAGCCTTGCTGACAGGGCTGCCTTGTGGGCCCGAGCAGGGGAACACAGAGGCAGCTCCAAAAACATGCATTTGCCAAATGCATCCTCTGTGGCTGCCAGAGAAACACGCGTGGCTTCTGCCTTCCAAACCTTGTGTGAGAGCTTGTCGTCTGTGGAGAAGCGTAGTTCCCTGTCTTCCAGCCCTGTGGTACACGAGGTGGGAATCCATGTCCACTGCCCCAAAACATGTCCAGCGAGTGCTCCTAACATCACAGGAAGGTGAACAAGTGTCCCCCCGCCACCCCACGTCAGAGACTGGAGGAGTACAGTGCAGGGTGGCCCGGCCCCAGGACAAGATCGACAGTTGTTGTTTTGCCCGCTCAGTACAGGCACACCTTGTTTTACTGCACTTTGCTTTATCTCACTTCCAGATTTTTACAAATTGCTGGTTTGTGGCAACCCTGAATCAGGCAAGTCCATCGGCGCCATTTTTCCAACAGCATTTGCTTACTTCATTTCTCTGTGTCACATTTTGGTAATTCTCACAGTATTTCAAACGTTTTCATTGTTATTATATTTGTTATGGTGATTTGTGATCAGTGACCGTACATGTTACTACTATGACTCAGTGAAGGTTCATGGTTAGCCTTTTTTAGCGACAAGTTTTTAAAAAATTAAGGTATGTACATTGTGTTTTAGACATAATGCTACTGCACACTTAATGGACCACGGTGTAGTGTAAACATAACTTTTATATATACTGGGAAACCAAAAAATTTCTCTGACTGGGGCAGCTCAGGGAGATAGGATGCAAGCCTGGCGCTCAGGCAGGCATTCTGCCTCCATGAGGGCAGTTCCTGCCTGAGACTAGAGCCAACGTCATCCAGTGTTATGAGGGAGAGGTGTGGGCCCCACAGGGCTGTGTATAGGTCTGGGTTTGTAAACAGCCTGGTTGGGCTTCAGCTGGCAGCCACAATCATTTCAGAATCTTTCTGTGGCAAACAAGTTCCAGCGACTGGGCTCTTAGCTTCTTCCTCGCGTTCATGGGTCCACCAGGGTTCCTGATTGAGCGTGTGTCTTTCTGCCTTGTTACTATGAGCCCACGTCCTGGCCTGATGCTCTATCCTTCCCAGGCTTGGGGCTCTGTTTGACTTTTCTCAGTCCTTCCAGGCTCTGGGCTCCTGTCCCTGAATCCAGCATCACAGAAGACCCTGCAAGGTGCACCCAAACCTCACTGCCTCTGGCGTCTGTCCTCCTACTGCTGGGCTGGGACCCTGCCCACCTGCTGGAGCTCCTGGTCCCTGGCCACCTGCTGCCCAGCACCACGCTCTCAGATTCTACAGCCCCACCTGCGTCACCCAGCATCCAGCCACCGAAAGTCATTCTGCTTCCCGACCCCAGCAAACCTTCCCAGAGGCTTTGTTTGATCTATTTCATCAACAGCTCCCAGCTGACATTTGCATTACTCCTTCCAGACCTGTGCCAGCCAGGCGAATGGAGAAACTGAGCCACAGAGTCTGAATTGTCCAAAACCTTCCATGTCCCCAACAAATCTTTTACCAACAGCCATTTGGAGCCCAGACGCCTTAGAAGTCATTGCAGACAGGCAGCTTCCATCAATTCCACAATAAACATTTAGCCAAGAGAAAAAACTACCTTAAATCTCAAATGATGTGAGAGTGACGTGAAGCCCAGGATGTGGGCATTGAGTCCACGCTGAGCAGAAAATCTCCCTTCCTCCCGAGTGGACCCACCTTGGCTTCAGAAGAGCCATTTCAGCTCAAGCATCACAGTGGCTCATTGCAGAAAGGGCCATCCTTGGTGTCCTCTGTACTAAAATGACAAAATGGTTTGGGTACATTTAGGTCATTTGGGAGTTGGAGTCATGGACAGAAGCAGACCATGGGGGTCAGGGCTTGGTCCAGGCAGGTTGGGGGACGGGTCTGGAGGGTTAGTAATGGGCTGAAATTGAGCGGGGCTCGGGCTGTTTGTGGTTGTCAGCCCCCAGAGGGGAACCAGTGGCATTGTTGGCCTGCTTTGCACGCCGGGCACAAGGAAAGGGGCAGTTGGGGGTGGAATTTGGGGAGAGACACTGGGACATGCACTGAAACTTGAAGAGGAAATGCCAGATGCAGACCTGGAGCCGCCCTGGACATAGTGAGTCTAACTTGGGAAGCCAATAAACAGTAAGATGTTCGCGGGCGGGTTAACAAAAGCTGCCTTCGTGGTGAAGGAGTAGGAGGGAGTAGCTGACTAACGCTCCTCGCCATGCAGGACGTGGGGTCTGGGAGCCCAGGGACTCTTAGCTCGCTGCCCTCACAAGAGCTGCACCTATTCTCAGACTCCCTAACACAGCGCCCGCCATCCAGAAGACCGGTCTGCTACAATGGAACGTTCCAGAACCTCACTGTCCCAGGTGGTTGACACGTGTGGCTCTTAGAGCACTGAAATGGGGCTGGTGTGACTGAGGAACAGAATCTTCAGTCTCGTCGAGCACAAACCCCTCCCTGCCTCGTTCATCTGTCTCTCTGCCCGAAGTGAGCGCCTTGCGGACAGCAAACCTGCGCTGCACGGTGCTCTTGTTTTAGTTTTCTCTCTCCTGCTATTTGTTGGGTCCTGGAGATCCAAGAGGTAAGTGGAAGCTGCTCTCTCCTCAGCATATATACATAAAATTCATGAAGGAATTCGACTGGCCAGGCCTGGCCATGGGTCTACTCTCTGTACAGGACCATCTTCACACCTGAAAAATGAACAATAATTCTTCAAAATAATCAGATATCCAGTTACTGCTCAACATTTCCCAATTGCCATATCTACATCTATCTATATTATCTGTCATCCATTTCTACCCACCCATCCCTATCATCTATCATCTATCTACCTATCTACGATCTATCATCTATCTATACATCATCTATTTTCTATCATCTATTTATCTATCTATCATCTATCTACGTATCTGTCATCTATCTGTCTATCACCTATCTATCAATCACCTACCTATGTATCTATCATCTATCTACCTATCAATCATCTATCTATCTATCATCTATCTATCAGTCACCTATCTATCATCTGTCTATCATCTATCTAACAATCACCTATCTGTCATCTATCTGTCTATCGTCTATCTATCACCTATCTATCAATAACCTATCTATGTATCTATCATCTATCTACCTATCATCTATCTATCTATCATCTATCTATCTATCAGTCACCTATCATCTATGTCTATCATCTAACAATCACCTGTCTGTCATCTATCATCTATCTATCTATCACCTATCTATCAATAACCTATCTATGTATCTATCACCTATCTACCTATCAATCATCTATCTATCTATCATCTATCTATCAGTCACCTATCTATCATCTATCTGTCTACCATCTACATATATCTCTGTCTCTATTGCCTGTTTATTCATCCATCTGTCTAGCCCATCATCTACCTGCATCCATGCATCCGAGGCAGGGTGCAGCAGCGCCCACACACGCATGTGACATCAGGGCCTCCGCTCTTCACTGCGCGGCCGATTCTCTCATCACCTGGTCAGTGACACGGACAGAATCAGGGGCCTTCCTCCCAGTCCAGTGCTGCTTTCTACCCCCAACGCTAGCTCAGCCCCCGAGCCACATCTGGCCAGCTCCCCAGCTGACAACCGTCAGCCCTGCCCTTCTGTCTCCCCGTCGGTCGCCAAGGATGCGCTCGCTGAGCGTGGAGCGTGGAGCTGGCAGCCACACAATCTGATACTACTCCGTCTCGGGCAGACTTCAGCACTTCGTCATCCTCCCAGTCCTGGCGCCAACGTGCGGCCCAGCCCACTGCCAAGCGGGGCTGTCAGGCCCCACAGTGGAGTCTCGCACGCTCGGACACGGCCAGGCCATGTTGAGACAATCCTGAGCACCCA
Organism: Balaenoptera acutorostrata; assembly: GCF_949987535.1. NCBI lineage: Eukaryota > Metazoa > Chordata > Mammalia > Artiodactyla > Balaenopteridae > Balaenoptera > Balaenoptera acutorostrata. The sequence continues at coordinate 2,851,688 of NC_080082.1, read as the reverse complement.
GGCAAACACCCCAGGTCTGGTCAGACTGGATTCAGCCCGACTTCCCGGAGGCCCTCGGTCCATCTGGGCTCTGACAACCCTGGGCGCTGTTTTCAGGGCACACAGCTCTAGAAAGCAGCCCTTTTCTGCTGAGACTGGAAGCCTGGGGGCGGTGCTGTCACAGCTGAAAAACAGATTTCCATCGGGTGCATTTAGATGTTTTCTGAAAAGTTGAAAATATGTTTTCTTTTTATTTCTCCATTTTCCAACCTGACCTCACAATCCTACCTATTCCTTAACACCTATTTCATTCAAGCCAGCACAAATCAAAATAATAATATTTATCATGTGCACATAATGCCTCTTTTTACCTCACAAAGACCTTAGAGGGATCCTTATCATTCCTATTTTACACAGATGAAGAAGGGAGCCCAGAGAGGTTAAGTCACTTGCCCAAGGTCACACAGCAGGGCTGGGGTTTGAGCCTAAGTCTTTTGATTCCAAAGCTTGGAAGGAACTGATTGTCCATCAGACTGGTTTCTTCCTGGATGGCAAGGCCTTGGGGTACCCAGGGGCATGAGAAGGGCAGAGCCAGGGGGCAGAGCCTGGCAGGATCCCCAAGGATGCTATGGGGACAAGGACCCTCTCCATGTGGCCGATGGGCCCAGTCCCAGAGTGGCCCTCCTGTTTCACTGATTCCTCTCTCTCTCCCTCTCCAGAAAGAACTCCAGGTTCTGTAAGAATTGCGTTTTCTCAGGATGCTTCCTCATGCTTCTCAGCCCAGGTGAATAAAAGTTGGGTGTCATCTGCCCACCAGACCACTTGGCCAAGTCTAAGTCCCATTCAAGGCCCCCAGGACACACACACCATCCCTATTTTATAGATAGGGAAACTGAGAACAAAGGAACTCATCCACGGCCCCACGGCTGTGGGATTCAAAGCCAGGTGTTTGCACCCCTTGACCCACGCACATTAGAATCAAGGGCACAGTTTCAGGAAAATACGGAATGCTGCCTCTGGGACCCGGAAACTCACGTTCAATTCCCCTGGGATGGGGTCTAAAAGCTCCCCAGGTAATTATTGTGTTCAGCCAGGGTTTAAAACTTGATGTTCCAAGTTGGGTCCCTGGATGAGCAGTATCACCTGCGAGCTTGTAGAAATGCAGAGTCTCAGGCTCCACCCAGACCCAGTTGTTTTGAAAACAATATTTTTTCCTATTGCCTTGGGCACTGGAATCACCCTTAGAAACAACCAGTCCTCCTGCCCCACCTACCACACCCCTGGGTTCTGACTTAATTGGTCAGGCTGTGACCTGCACACTGGGAGGGTTAAAACCCTCCAGGTGGCTCCAATGAGTTGCAAAGTTGGAGCACCCTAGTTCAGAATCTCTGCTAAATTAGACTTCTGAGAACTAGGTGGTTCTCAGAGTATCTCTTTGGGGTAAAGGACTCTTTCTTTAGTGTAAATAACATTTGTATTTATTGATTGAGCAAATGAAAAAAGTCACGACAAAAAGGAGGGTTTATCAATAAGAAAATGTTAACTTTGGGGAACATATTTTTGGAACACTGGGATAATGAATTGTAGAATCAATAAACAAGTTACTGTTGGTGGGAATGTAAATTGGTGCAGCCATTATGGAAAACAGTATAGAGGTTCCTCAAAAAACTAAAAATAGAGCTACCATATGATCCAGCAATCCCACTCCTGGGCATATATCTGGAGAAAACTCTAATTCAAAAAGATACATGTACCCGTATGTTCACAGCAGCACTATTCACAATAGCCAAGACGTGGAAGCAACCCAAATGTCCATCAACAGAGGAATGGATAAAGAAGATGTAGTACATATATACAATGGAATACTACTCAGCCATAAAAAAAGAATGAAATAATGCCATTTGCAGCAACATGGATGGACCTAGAGATTATCAAACTAAGTGAAGTCAGTCAGAAAGAGAGACAAATACCATATGCTATTACTTATATGTGGAATCTAAAATACAACACAAATGAACTTATCTGCAAAGCGGAAACAGACTCACAGACATAGAGAACAGACTTGTGGTTGCCAAGGGGGAGGGGGGGGTTGCAGAGGGATGGACTGGGAGTTTGGGATTAACAGATGCAAACTATTACATATAGAATGGATAAACAACAAGGTCCTAATGTATAGCACAGGGAACTATATTCAATATCCGGTGATAAACCATAATGGAAAAGAATATGAACAAGGATATATACATATGTATGTATAACTGAATCACTTTGCTCTATGGCAGAAATTAACACAACATTGTAAATCAACTACACTTCAACAACAACAACAACAAAAATAAACAAGGCTAGAATAGAATAGAAAATTCCAGACCATATGGGGGGTAGCAGGAATGTTGTTCTGGTTATGCTGGGGTGAGGTGTAAAGCATGTTTCTCATCATGCATGTGGTACAGACAGGTGGATCTCAGAGGCCTGGGGGCTCTCGCGAGAGTGAGATGTGGTCCTGCCAAATTGTCCTGGGGCCCCGGACTGGGAGAGAGATGAGGTTAAGTCCCCTGGAGGTGAAAGGTCGAGCCAGCAGATTGATTAATCAGTGGCTGGGGAGAGGGTCATGAGCTGACTGCAGGCCACTCCCCACCACTGCTGCCAGGATTCCAGGCTTTTCCCAAAAGGTAGTCTCCCCGTTCTGAGGCTGGCCCATGGGTTACACTCGGAGAGCAGGAAGCAGAGCCTCAGCCTCTCGGGCTGGGTGCTCCTTTGGGGAACAGGGCTGCTAGGGTTCCGTGCGAATGCCATGAGATGATCCACCTCAGACGCTGAGCATGGCGGTGTCTGGGGCGCCTGGCATAAGCCTTGGGTGACAGCAGCCTTTGGACGACGGGGCGTGCTGTCCCAAGCCTCCTGAGGGGTCCAAGGAGAGTCAGCTATGGAGCAGGAAAAGTCCAGTTCCCAGGGTGCCCTCTGAAGCCCGAGACAGAGGCTGGTCTGGGCGGGAGATGCCAGAGGGCTCGCCTGCGTTCCCAGGCCGAGATCCCCAGGGCGTCCATGGCCTCTTTTGATCTGGCTTCTCCTCTGGAGCCTCCTGTCAGGGAACCAAATCACTCTCCGACCCTGGCAGCTCCCCTGCTGCATGTCTTTCCACTATGGGCTGGAATCCTGACTTTTCGGCCTCTTTAAAGGCATGGGCCCCCTGCTCCCCACATCTGCCACTCACTTCTGTAGAGGCCGTGCTGCTGGCGTGGAGGGCTGAGCGGGAGCCCCCACCCGCGGCCCCGGGGACAGGCGCCTTCCCAGAGCCCCAGGGGCCTCTTGCCAGGTGACTTCAATTTGCTGTGACCTTGTACAAAGCATCACTTCGTGTGAATAGTATGTGCCCCTGGTGACATTTTAATTACCAACCTGGGTCCAAGAGAAGCTCGGAGCACCCTGCAGGCCTGATTAGACCCACCGTCTCTACTCACCCCACACCCTCCCAGCCGCCCTCCCCCCACGCCTTTCGGCCCCTAAAGATGCTGGGAGGAGCCGAGCTCAAGCCCTGTGACGGGTGTGAAGTTGACACACGACAGGGCCCGGCCCGACTGTTGGGTGCCGCGCTGGGCAGACGCCAGGCACCCGCTGATCTCTGACCCTCACACCTGGCGGGGGATCCCCAGAAGCCTACTCTGGGAGAAGAATCCGAGTACAGCCCTTTCTCTGGACTCGCTCTGGTCATCACTGCAACGTAACAAATAACCCCGAAACTTAGCGGCTTAAGACAACGGTGTCGTTTCTTTTTGCTTATGAGTCTGCGATTGGGCAGGGCTTGTGGGGACCCCTCGTCTCTGCTTCATTTTGTCGGAGGCCTTGTCTCCATGACGGGAACTGGGGCAGTGGGGTGAGGTATCTCCCTCTGCACGCAGGTGCTCTCTCTGGGCCACGAGGAAGCCGCCTTTCCTACAGGGTGGCTCAGGGGCCGGCTCAGGTGTTCTGAGAGCCCACGGGGGAAGCTGCAAGCCCTTCTGTGGCCTAGTCTAGAAGTCACCCGTGTCACCTCCCAGTATTCTACTGGTCATCTAGAACCAGCCCCGATTCAATGAGGGCCACACAAAGCATGGGCTGCTACCGTGTGCCCAGCTCTGGGCTAGGTGTGGGGATACAGCCACGAACAAACTAGAGGAGGATCAACCCTAAATGGAAAAAGATACACCGTATCAAGTGGCAAAAAGTGCTGGGAAGGCAAAAGCAGGGCCAGGGAACAGAGAAGTGACTGGGGGTGGGGCGGGGTGGGTGCAGGGGGCAGTGATGTCACACAGGGGCACGGGACAGCCTCTCAGAGGAGTGGCATTTGAGCAAGGTCAGAGGCACTTGAGGATGGAGGGTGTCTTGGGAAGAGGGGATGGGACGGCCAGTGCAAAGGTCCCGAGGCAGCTGTCTGTGTGTGCAGACGGTTGGTGTGTTGCAGCAGAGTAGGCAGGGGGTCGGGGGGTGGTATGTGGAGGACAGGAGGGTGGGGGTGGGCAAGGGGAGCAGGGTTTGTGGGATCTTGCAAAGACTTCATTAATTCCAAGTGAAGCGGGAAACCACTGGAGGGTTTTGAGCAGGTGAACAGCATCTGATTTAGGTTTTAAAAGAATCCCTGCAGCTCAAGTGCGGGGAGGAGGGTGCAGGGCGCTAGGAGGGAAGCATGGAGACCAGGTAACTACGTTCTCCCCTTTCCAGGTGAGGAGGCTTAGAGATGCAGAGAGAGAGAGAGGTTTCCACGGCTGTTCCTCTGCCTGCAGCACCCCAGCCCTTTCCCCTGCTGGCCACGCTCACCCATCAGCAACAGCTTGAATCTCTGTGACTCCCCAGATCCCCAACTTCAGATGTCCTGGACAGCGTCTGCCTTGCTCCCTTTCCCCGCCGCGTCCCTAGCTCAGGGCAGACTTAGCATCGAATCGAACAGATGAAAGGGCTGGGCACAGTGGCCTGAGCTCAAAGGCTCGGGCCGTCCACAGCCCCACCAACCTGGAAAGTAATGACACAGGTGAGAAGGAGCCCAGGAGCAGGTGAGGCGGGCTTGTCCAAACACGGAGGACTAAGCAAGATTGCCTGCCGTGGGAGAGATTCAACGGCGACCCTCCTCTGGGAGACATCATAGAGGTGAAAGTGGGGGACGGCGGGTGTTGCCCGCATTCCCTTCTTTCCTGGAGAACCGACCATCCCAAGTCAGCACCCAGGCCCAGGGTGTGTTTCTCCCATAGGAAGTATGGTCATTCCAGGTGGGGCTGGGGGACAGATCACCCCGAGGAAACAAGGAGGGGGCACCTGAGCACGGAGCTTGAGTCTCCAAGTAGCTCCCCTCGCACGAGGCCCCCTCTGTAACTAGCAGTCAGCCCCCATTCTGGTGGGGACGCGGTGACAGTAAGCACGGCCACAGGCTGCCGGGCCGCTGCAGCTCTTTAATCTTCCTTGTGAGCTCTGCTCTCACAGATTTGGAAAATGCCTCTCTGATAAAGACTAGGGACTCACGTGACAATAATCGCCAACAGACTGGGCGTCCTGGTCATCACTTTGCCGTGAGAAATAAGTCACACGTGGGCTTTAACAATCTTATTTCTGTGAGGTTAGTTACCATCGAGGGAGATCGCTGCTCTGTGTTTTCGGTGCCAGGAGGAGGCGGCTGGAGCGTCTGGCCTGCGGTCAGAGCCCTGTCTGACCTCTCACCTTCCACCAAATAGTACAAAGTGGATGGTGTTCTCCTTAATAGGAATTGAGAGCAGAAGCCTTTTCCTCTTCTCTCCTCATGTACACGTCGGCCTGCAGCTGGCTTTCCATGAGAAATGCACACACTGAGGCTCCAGGTGGGGAGAGGAGGTGGAAACAGGAGCCCAGGGGCTCTGGGCGTGTGGGATTTACCAGCATTCCAGGGTTTTCAAGCTACATCATGGTACCACTGCACCACCCTCCACCCCTTTCCTTATCCAGGCTCCCCAGCGATGTGTGGGATCCACTCGTGAGGACAGAAGTCTGGGGGATCCTGAGGGAGGAGTAGGACCTCCCCACTCTCTGTGTAGGGTGCCTCGGAAGGATGTCAAATTATGGGGTGAGACCGAGCAGCTGGGGTGTATCTCTCTCCTCCCTAAACATTTCCCAACTGACTCGTAGCGCGTGTTATAAGAAGTCTGGCCTTCGGAGGAAGTGGTTTTCATCCCTAAGATGAAAATGCTGGTGTTAACCCAAACAACTTTGGATCAATTTTTTTCTTCTTCTTCCTTCTTACTCTCCTTTTCTCTCTTTTTGGGAAGAGGAAAGTTATTGATTGGGTAAACACAGATGTGTTTAATGTTTTAAGTCAGTTCACAGTGTATGTGGAGTCAACTAAATATCTCTGGGCAATAATTAGCCCAGAGGTTGTTCATTATGGCTGTAAATGGGAGGCCGCTGATGAGAAAGATTTTTAACGTATGGATGACAGAGTTCAGTAGTGTTGGACATTTGCTAACTGTTTCCACATGATCCTTTAATGTCCGTGAGAGTGCAGGGTTGACTTCTAAGCTCTATGGTGAAAACCCAGAGACCATCTCCATCACCAGCTGAAAACTACTGTTAGATTCCTAGGTATACGTTACTAACTAGGCTTCTTCCTGGTCCTTTCCGCGTCAGTCCTTCATATGCAAGAGTATAAACACCTACGACATGATGGTCGTGTCAGGCCGCACTCCCCAGGAAGGCTGCACCCGTCTACCGCAGCCCCCTGCTTTTCCTACACTGAGATGCTGACCGTCCCCTACTCCTGCATCTGCCCAGGCTGGTGACTGTGGTGTGAGCCATGCTGTGTGACAGCTGAGGCTCAGACATGAAAGGTGATGCTGCGTCCACCTGGACCTCTGGGGATGCTCAGCCTTGGAACACAGTTGCCATCCTCCGAGGAAGCCAAACAGCCACCCGGAAGGGCCACACGTGCGGGTCCTGATCCCGGCCCATCTGAGGTCCCCACCAGCATCGACCACTAGCCAGGTGAGCCAGAGGGCCTCCAGACGATTCCAGCCTCCACCTTGAGCAGTCCTGGGTGATGCTGAGTGGAGCAGAGATGAGTCATCCCTGCCCAACCCTGCACGATGCAGAGATTCGTGAGCAAAATAAATGTCGTCGTTGTTTTAAGCCACTGCATTTTCGAGGGCTTCACTCTGCAGCAAGAGATAACTGGTACACTGGAGGTACAAGCCCAGTGCACAGACAGCTTTTTGCCCTTGGCTGGCTTGATCTTTTTTTTTTTTTTTTTAATATTTTATTTATTTATTTATTTATTTATTTATTTTTGGCTGTGTTGGGTCTTCGTTTCTGTGCGAGGGCTTTCTCTAGTTGTGGCGAGCGGGGGCCACTCTTCATCACGGTGCGCGGGCCTCTCACTATCGGGGCCTCTCTTGTTGCGGAGCACAGGCTCCAGACGTGCAGGCTCAGTAGTTGTGGCTCACGGGCCTAGTTGCTCCGCGGCATGTGGGATCTTCCCAGACCAGGGCTCGAACCTGTGTCCCCTGCATTAGCAGGCAGGGCTGGCTTGATCTTATTTTCTTTTATCTCAATTATAAGTCATTTTGTTGAATTATCTTGGTTCTATCATGCATTTAAACACACTGAAAAAAAGTTGTTTTTTTAAAAAATCTAGGGCAAAATTCACAAAACATAAAATTAATCATTTTAAGTGTACAATTCAGTGCCATTTAGTACTTTCACAATACTGTGCAACCACCATCTCTATCAAGCTCCAAAATATTTTCGTCACCCCAGAGGGAAACTCTGTATTCGTTGAGCAGTTGCTTCCCGTTTTCCCCTCCTCCAGCCCCTGGAATCACCAGTCTGCATTCTGTCTCTATTGGTTTGTCTATTCTGGACATTTCGTACAAATGGAATCATACATGGTCTCCTGTGTCTGGCTTCTTTCACGAGGCATAATGTCTTCAAGGTTCATCTGTGTTGTAGCCTGTATCACGAATTCATTCCTTTTATGTGGCTGAATAATATTCCACTGTGTGGATGGACCACATTTGGCTTAGCCATTCATCAGTTTCTGGACATGTGAGTTGTTTCCACTTTTTGGCTATTATGAATAGTGTTGCTATGAATATTCAAGTATTTTCTCAAGTCTTTGTTTTCAATTCTTTTGGGCATATTCCTAACAGTGAAACTGCTAGGAAGATAAGAATCTTTTTTAAACACCACCAGTGCCATCTAATGCATGCAGTAGTGAGAGGTTGAGAATCTCTTTCACTGAATCATCTGAAGTGTCAAGAAGTGACAGCATCCCAGGTAAAACAGAACATTTAAGATCTATTCTTATGGTTCTTAAGAGACCAAATGCTCACCCCCCAAAAAATGTTGGAGAGTAGCAGTTTGCTACTGCTTGTTATTTAGATTTATAGTTGGTGAAGATGTTTTAATGACATTTGGAAAAAAAATTACCCATGGTAGGTCACACTTTGTAACTGCATTTTTGTAAGTCCAAATGATCAACTATTGGCAACTTCCTATGATTCCACTTAATATCAACTAGAGTAGACTCTGCATATCACAGAAACTTAACCCAGTGCTTCAACAAATGAAGTCAGGCTATGAGGCTTGATTTTCCTGTGCGACAAGGATTCCAAAAATGGACAGTCCAGCACATTGCAGTGGCTGAGGGGCTTGTTAAGAACTGGGTCTCCTTCTGGCTTACTGCCCTCAGTCCTGAGTACAGGCACTAAGCCTGCATTTCAGGCATGGAGGAGGTGATAAGAAAAGGGGAAGAGGTGTGTGCCAAGATTTTATTTAAAACAAAACAAAACACGCACACACACGATAGCTTTCCTAGAAACCCACGTCTGTGGACAGACGTCTGTTCACATCTTGTTGGCCAGAACCGGGTCATTTGGCTGCCTCTGACTGCAAGGGATGCTGGGTATTTCTTTATTTTGGTGATGTTTTATTTTGGAACACTTTTAGATGTTCAGAAAAGCTCCTGAGGCAGTGCAGAGGGCTCCCGTATGCCCTGCACCCCGTCTCCCCTTCCGTTACTCCCTTCCATCACGGTGGCACGCTCTCAAAAGTAAGAAGCACCGCTGATGCACACAGCTAACTCAACTCCAGGCCTTATTTGGATTTCACCAGTTCTCCCACAAGGTCCTTTTCTGTCCCAGGGTCCCATCCAGGTCCCACACTGCATTTAGTCACCATGTCTCCTTAGCCTCTGCTGGCTGTGACAATTTCTGAGACTTTCCTTGTTGTCAGGACCTTGACAGTTTCAGAGAGGAATGGTTGGATGTTTTGTAGAACGTCCCCCAGGTTGCATTTGTTTGTCAGCTGGGCTTTTCTCGTGCTTTGACTAGAGTTATACGCACAGAGATATTGGGGCGGGGCATCATATCCACATGACTTATCGCTGGTGACGTTGCCCTTGGTCACCTGATGAACATAGTGTCTGCCAGGCTTCTTCACTCTAAGGCTACTATTAGTCTCCATCCTTTGGAAGCAAGGCACTAATTCAGCTCACACTCGAGCGCGGGATAAGGCTCCACCTCCTGGAGCAGAGAGTATCCACGCAGGTTATTTAGGATCCTTCTGGAAGGAAGAGTGATGGCTCTACTGTCACCCTGAATAACATCGGGGTCCTCTCGGTAAGGAAGTAGGGGAGCATGGATATTACATCCTCAGTTGTAAATGGGGGTACCAGCATTTGCCTTATCTATGTGGATAAGAGGATTTTTACTCTCCTTGTTAATGTTGGGACTTCCGGAAGCTTGGAATAATGGTTGGGGTTCTTATCTGAGGTTGGCAAACTTTGACAGGTGAGTTTATTTATTCAAGACTTATGTACTGGAGATGGGGACAGTCGCTGGGGACACAATGGTGCATGGATTGTGGCAGACACAGCTATTGTCACCCAGTATCACTTTCCCTTTCCCTTAGTAATAGAATCCCAGGGCTTCAGCTGGGTATGTGGCTGCCCAGGTAAGGACTTCATTTCCCAGCCTCCCATGCATGGTCGTATGACTAACTTCTGGCCAATGGGATACGAGTGCAAGTGACGTAGCCAACATCTGAATTAAGCCGTGGACCAGCTCTCCAGGATGGATAAGTGGGAAGAAGAAAGTGACCGCTGGTTCTTACTCTTTACTGGAGTAGAAGCTTTTGGTGTGGTGGTCCCTTGGGTCAAAGCTGTGGCATCAGTGACTGTAAGATACCCATAAATTCTACACCTGTGGACGACTCAGATGACAGTGAATTCACCAAAGAGAACTTTGTCCTGGGGCCACCTCTTATTGTCTGTGTCAACTCGAGCAAACCACACCACTTCTGTGCCCCTCTGTGAACTTCTTTGTGAGTGTCAATGCCTCTCACACAGATAATTAGGAAAATCCAATGCGCTGAGTATGTAAGATACTCAGTACGGTGCCTGGCAGGTAGTGTCTCACAAATGTTTGCTTCTATTTTTGTTATTGTTATGATTATTACCACAATGTTTGTAGAATTAGAAAAAAACATTTATGATAATAGAGTCAGAGATCATAGTCTTCCTCTGTTTTTTGTGGGTTTTTTTGGCGGTTGGGGGGTCCTGTTTATTAAACATGACTCTAAACTGTAGCCCTAACAAGGCTAGTCTTAAATGTACGAAACGATTTCCAAATTTGGGACCCATGAACCACTTCAGGGCACGGGAATTAGTCTGCATTCCAGATCAGTTAGGGAAATAGTTTGCAGCAACTACGACATTTTGGAACACATCAAATACGAAGAGAGGTCACTGCTGTATGTCAGAGTCAGAGAGAAAAAGTAAGGCATTTCTGTGTGATTTCAAGAATGGTTCACTCACAGAGTCCCCTCTGGAGACGCAAGAAATAGCAGGCCTGTGTCAAAACCACAGTGAACTTTTCACTGACTCAAAGACCTCCCACCCAATCCCAGGGGATGGGTAATTCAATGGAGATTAAAGGCTCACTCAGTCCTGGTAACCAGAGAAACGCAAGTTCTATTAGGTTACCAGTTCCATTTTTCTGCCAAGCAAAAAGGCAGAGTTTCCCTGGAGGAGACAGAATATTTGCTCTCAGCCAAAAGACCCCAGAGGACCAGAGCTGTTTAACCGAGATTACGAAAAAGAAAAGAAGTTGAACTGCACAGCTTTGCTGGGCCTGGACGTTACTGCCAGTCCCACACTCTGAGCTAAAGCCCCTGGCATTTAAGTCAATGAAAAATGAATAATGCACTTAGTTAAACATTTCCTCCCACCATGAAAGTCCTCGGTCACCCTAATTTCTTTTTCTACTTGACATTTTCACTTCTTTTTCTGACCAGATATCCATAATGAAATCTGGCACTCTGAGGACAAGTGCTTTCTATGGAAGTTTTCGCCAACGTTCTATTAGGAGCTTTGAAACTCAACACCCTCTTTTTATCCCATATTATTTCCTCCCCTGGAACTGTTCAATCTCTACTCAGCAATCCCATTAGACTTTTCACTTCCATTTTTTTAAAAGCTGATAAAAATGTGTAGGTGTTTGAACCCCATCCAGGGAGGTCGGCTTCCAAGCTCAGCAGAGAGCGGGAGAAGGCCGCACTGGGTGTGTAGGGTGCTGCCGGGTGCTGGGTCCCCTCCCTGGTTGCCCGCCCGTGCCTTTGGGGTAGGGAGGTGGCCCACTGTGGGCACACGTGTGGCCTTTGCCGCATGCGCTGGGCGTGGTGGGATTATTGCACAGATTTTTACGTGGCTGGAAGTCCTTGTTTTCATCTTCCTGGTAAGTGGCTGAACTTTGTAAAAGAACAGAGTGACTTAGCAGGAAATGGTGGGACTAATACAGTATTTTATCATGTGGAGCCGGCCAATGTATTCATGCTTTTCCCCTTCTTTTTCAGGGAGGGGAGTTGCCAGCTTTGTTGCAGGGGAGGGAGGGGCGGAGGAGCCTGCGAGGGTGTCCACGGAAGACCTGTGGCCACCCTGGGAGAAGGGGGAATTCTGTTGTCGCAGCAGGTGGTGGGCTGTCCCCGGAGCCCGTCCCTGCTCCGCCTCTGCCCTTCTCTGCAAACACCTCCCAGAGGCCTTGCACCCTGGCTCCGGTGTAGGTTTGCCCCACGGGGAGCCCTGGCTGAGACCAGAGGTGGAGAGCTCTCTCCATCTCAGCTCCCTTCATCTGAGCCTCCTTGGTGCTTCCAGCCCTTCCTCCGTGGTCCTCAGATGGACCGGGTTCAGCCCCTGCTCTGCTATTGCCTGACGGGGGGCAAGTGAATCCATCTCTCTGAGCCTCAGTTTCCACATCTGTTCACTGCAGCCGCTTGCACCGACCTGGCACCTGGCTGGGACTCACCGAGACCCTGGTGGTAAAGCACTGCTCAGCATCTGGTCCCCGCGGGGCTATTCTCATCTGCGTTGGGAGTCGCAGCCCACCAGCCGTGCCGTCCGAGTGCCACCGGGACAGTGCTGTTGAAGGACAAAGCAAACAGTTAAACTGAAGATGCATATTTTGATCTCCAGCGTTGGATGTTATTTTACTGATTTTTATCAGAGCACCTCCCCTTCCCTGGCCCCTTCGGCATTCCTTCTGTGATCTGGCAAGGAATTGTGTCAGGGGAATACTGCCTGTGGCTATTGGGTGACTGATTGGATCTATGCCCCACCCTCACCTCTGCAGCAGCTGGTCAGCTTTTCCTCACTGTCATTCAGCCAGCATCTCAGGCACTGCTGTGTGTGGGTCAGTCATGACAGGTAGTCGTTGTCAACAATCACAATTACAACAGCAGCTGATATTTATCGAGCCCCCTTCTGTGCAGGTTCCCAGCAAGTGTTGTATTGGCTTTTGTCATTGATTATTCTCCTATTTCACAGACGTGCAAACTGAGGCTCCGACTGGCTGAGAAACTGTGCTAAGTGCACACATAACAGCAGCTGCCCTGCGTGTGCTGCTTGTTCCCTGGACACACATGTTCTCTTGGTTCTTCTGTACTCGGACTCGGTCAGTCCTGAGGCTGATACCAGGAGGGAAGTGCCGTTATCACACTCATGTTGCAAAGGAAGAAACTTGAATACGTGACCTCACTGCCAGGGCCCGGCTGCTAAGGACAGGAGGAAACTTGCATCCAGCTGGGAGCTGGACACAGAGCCCGCGCTCCCGGAGGCCACAGGGTCAGCACCGTCTGAGTCTGGGTCTTCCCGGAGCAGAGCCTGACATGCGGCTTGGGCAGTGGTGTGTTGGGAGTGAGACGGGGAAGCCAGAAAGGCAATAAACATTCCTTGGTGATGCTTTCCCGCTGTGGGCATGCGGGCGGGCCAGGGCAGGGTCCACTGAGGGCCCCGAAGCTGGGGACGCCCCCTGGGATTCTCCTGGGGGCACTGGCTCCTTGGCCCGTCTGGCCTGTCCTGGGTGGGGTTGAGAAGGTCCTCAGGAAGCTGTTGGCATGTGTGATGCGGCCTGCCGATGACCTGGGGGGCCGAGGGCTGCTGGGCGGGCTCCGAGGTAAGTTCTCTGTCGTTAAGCCGCTTTCACACTTTTGGTGCCCGGGACTCGTCCCAAGTCCCATCAGAAAGGAGCTGGAGGACACGATGGCAGTGGACAGGACCCTTCCTGGGGGTGTCACTGTGGACTTAGACCCTGCCCAGCACCCACAGGGAAGCAGAGCCAGCACCAGAGTCCTCTGACATCTCACAGGGCCACACGCTGTCCTGGCTTCTCAGACCTCACGCAGACGGCAGGACACCAGGAGGAAAGGTCAGGCCTGTCTCCTCCCGCTGCTCCAAGTTCCAGGCGAGGGGACTCAGCATGCTCAGCCTCGGGGGCTTTCGTTGAGGACTGGCCACTCCCTCAGCGGATGCTCTGGTGCCAAGCACTCCGCGCCCCTGGGACCTCAGGATCTGATGACGCGTGTGAAGGATGCCAGTCCTCGGCTGACAGGCACAGCCAGGGGCCCCGCACCCTCGGGGAAAGTGCACTGTCACGGCCGAGTCTCTCCTGGGTGCCTGACCCCAGCCAGCGTGGGGCTGGGAGCCAGGTACGGAGGGCCGGCGTGGCTCCTGGCTGCGGGGATCTGCCCAGGAGAACATCATGCACTCAAGAACAGAGCCTGCAGAGACCACCTGATCCGCTTCTGGAGTGTTCAGAAGAGAGGGGAGTGCGCAGTCCTGCTGAGGTTTAGTGAGTGTAAGCCTTGTGCCGGCATTGGGTTCAGCGCTCACAAATACTAACTCACTGAACTGCAACAATCCCGCGGGCTAGGGTTGCTCTTATCCCACCTGCTGCAAAGAAACTGAGGCTCGCAGGGGTTAAGTGCCTTGCTGAAGGTCACCAGG